>NC_041809.1:11075857-11409476 GCF_900964775.1 Scleropages formosus
ACTCTTTGATGCTGAACATGACTGGTGCTCTGTGTAGTCCAAGAGGTAGAACACCGTAATTTTGCATTCCCTGGATAAATGTTACTCAAAATAGTTCTGCACATGAAATGAGACTGAAAACTATGTGTATGAAAATCTTCTAAAAAAAGTTTCATACTAAATCAACCATTCTATCACACCAGAATGATCGTGGTACCTTTTTTTATTGTTTCATGGATTTGCATAAAACTTTTTTCCCTCCATTTTTGTTGATTGTTCTGGGACCCATTGAGTTATTCTTTAGATATGTTGGAAGTAAGTTCTCACTGAAAGTATGGAGAGCACAGCAGACCTGCAGCAGTGCCACTGGGACAAAAATTGCTTTAACCAGCCAGGTGCAGAAAATCGCTAAGAACCCAAAATACTGTGTAGCTTGTAACTGTTGAACAAAAATCTGCACAAATTGGAAGGTGGTTTTGATATACAGTATGACCATGTGCTGTCAAAATGGGTCTAAAAGCCCTATCTCAACTCAGAACATCATCTACTGCTGTGCATGGTTGACATGTGAAGAGAGAGGCTTAGGATGTTTCCTACTTTGTATAATTAACATTCCTAATAGTTCTTCTTTACCTGCTGAGGACATGAATCTTGATGGTAGATCCTCTCTCGTGGTAATGATGTGAAGCTTTCTAAAGTCATAACAAAGTGCTGGTAAACTAATTAAGTTTAAATTCAGCATAATTTATTTATTCACAGACCACTTCTGTTGTTTGTATTATAGCAGATGTTTGAAACACACACACACAGACATTGTCTGAAACTGCTTGTCCCGAGTAGGGTCGCAGCAAACCGGAGCCTAACCTGGCAACACAGGGCACAAGGCTGGATGGGGAGGGGACACACCCAGGACAGGATTCCAGTCTGTCACAAGGCACCCCAAAGGGGACTTGAACCCCAGATCCACCAGAGAGCGGGACCTGGCCAAACCCACAGCACCACC
This sequence comes from Scleropages formosus, assembly GCF_900964775.1. Taxonomy (NCBI): domain Eukaryota; kingdom Metazoa; phylum Chordata; class Actinopteri; order Osteoglossiformes; family Osteoglossidae; genus Scleropages; species Scleropages formosus. Next base: position 11,076,840 of record NC_041809.1, read on the forward strand.
TCACCCCCCCATGTTTGAAACCCTTATTTCAAAATCCATCTAATTTTTATTTTAAGTCTTACTCTGACAGTTCAACTGCTGAACATGTCAGTAATCACACATTTGCAATTCAGTTGTAGCACCCCAACCTCCTCCAGTAAGAACCACTCTGTAATTTAACTGGGTAAATAATTGTCAGTGGCTAAGGAGGCAGACTGAACACTGAGTCTCTTGAAAGAAAAGTACCTGCTGAACAAATTAAAAAAATCCACTGGACTATTTCAGATGGAATTCTGGATGCTTTACCCTAAAGCCATTCTGAGACCCTAACGATCATCCCTAGCCTGTACAGTATGTGTGACCCCCACAGTATGGGCATGCTCACATCACATCAATTATCCAGGAGGTATTTGTTCCTTCGTTCATTTGTTTTCAATAACTGCTTGTCCACTAGGGGTCGTGGTGGTTTTGAGTCCATCCCAAAAGCATAGGGTGGAAGGCAGGGTACACCCTTGACCGGACCCCAGTCCTTGATAAGTCAATTGCACTCACTGACACCTTCACACACGAAGGGCAATTTAGAGTCACCTGGAACACATGTTGTTGGACTGTGGGAGGAAGCTGGAGTACCTGGATGAAAAGAGATTTTCTGTTGCTATGAAATCCAAAGCAAATATGATTTTTTAAGAAAAAGTTTAATCCACTTCCAAACCCCACAGCCCAGGACCTGTGAGGTACCAGCACAGTGCCACCATACCACAAATAACACACACACAAACACTCTCTGAACCGCTCGTCCCATACAGGGTCGCGGGGAGCCAGAGCCTACTCGGCAATACAGGCTGTAAGGCCGAAGGGGGAGGGCACACACCCAGGACAGGACGCCAGTCCGTCGCAAGGCACCCCAAGCGGGACTCGAACCCCAGACCCACCGGGGAGCAGGACCCGGTCCAACCCACTGCGCCACAGTGCCCCCACCACAAATAATATATTGGGTTTAATTTTGTTTTAATAAACAATAATGTGACAGAACTGTTTTAATGCTGTCAGCACAACATTTCCATATTCAGCAGATGCTTTTCTCCAAGTAACTTCCAATGAACTCTATGTAGTGTTATCAGCCCACATACCTTGTTCACTAAGGTGACTTGCACTGCTAGAGATACTCCTTACAGTGGGCTGCTTATCCATACATCAGTGGAACACACTCTCACTCTCTCACACATTTTGGGTGAACCAGAAGAGCATGTTTTTGGACTGTGGGAGGAAACCCACGCAAACCTCACACAGACTGAGCAGGGATCAAACCCACATCCTCTGGCACTACCCAGGCACTGTGAGACAGCAGCATTACTCACTATGCCACCATGCTGCCTCTCTACTATTTAGTTACTTCACTAGAGGTCAGCAAGAACACGTTGTACGAATGAATAGATACTTACCCTAGAGCTGAATTAGAGTTATGAGGTGGAAGAAAGAATATTCTTTCCACTTGCATCACCTCACATTTAAACTGAGAGCTTGCTGTGCAATAAAGGTTTTTTAATATACTGTATATACATGGGTTTTTATGACATGGAAAATTTTTGTGCTTTTAAGGATGAAGAAATGTTAGGATGTTATTTTACATGCTGTCTACATCCCCAGTTTTTGGGTGCAGCTTAATTTTTATGTCTATGTAAACATTGTAGAAGTACGTAGAAGTTTCCATTTTAATGCCAGTTTTGGCATATTGTCATATATATCCAAAGGGCATGGGACAATTCAGAGAACATGTTTATGGAAAGTAGCTGCAAGGTTTGTTGTTCTAAGACGTGGGTCATATGGGGGAGTAAGCAGACAGTTTTCCCCTTTATTTATTTATTTATTCATTTTGCTGCGATACATATCATTTGTATATATGTTTGTATCTGTATAAACACATGCAGAGAAAAGTGGTATAACTACACTCAAGGCTCCTGACTTTATTACCAACATTTCACCATGGGAGCATAGCTCATTACAGTTTTCAAAGTGCCAAGTATTTAATTTATATAGGTACTTGTAAAGTACAACCTTAAAAAAATCTGATATTGTAGTTCAAAGTTTAAAAGTAATTTTAATCACTGTCTGAATTTGCATTCCCACAAATGGGTCATTTCAAAATAACAATAAGATAAATTTAACTTTTTGTTGCGTTGTTAGTTCTCTTTTACTGAATTTCATGCATGTGAGCTTATTTGAACTAACAAGACGTTAATAAAAAATGCATTGTTTAGAAATTATTTTGCATTGTATGCTATGTAGTCTTTATTTAGAAAATATAATGCTGCATAGCGTACAATGCAAAATACAAAATTTTTAAACAAGGATTTAATTTACATAAGTTCATTTATAAATGACCACCACTGAATTTTACATTCACTGATATACACACACACACACACACACATTTTCAGAACCGTTTGTCCCATACGGGGTCACGGGGAACCGGAGCCTACCCGGTAACACAGGGCGTAAGGCCGGAGGGGGAGGGGACATACCCAGGACGGGACGCCAGTCCATTGCAAGGCACCCTAAGCAGGACTTGAACCCCAGACCCACCGGACAGCAGGACTGTGGTCCAACCCACTGCACCACCGCACCCCCTTTACACTGATATATATAAATGTAAATTTTGAAGTTCAACATCTGTCAGTATTCTGTATGTGTAAGCACTGAAGATGAAAGCTTATCTCGGCAAAGCTACATTTCCACTTGATGACAAAATGATTTTTTCTGAGTCTTAATATCTGGGACTCTGCAAACACTGTTATATTACTGACACTGATAATGCATTCAGCTGACACTTTTCTCCAGTGTGCCTTCAATGTTAACATACCTACTGCTACTTTTCCATTCATACAGCCAGATATTTTTTACTGCAAAAGCTTAGAGCAAGTACCTTCCTCCACAGTACTAAAGAAGGATTCAAGCCTGCAACCTTCAAGTCAAAAGGCAACAGCTCGCACTATTATACTACCTGCTTCCTCTTAATAACTCCATTTGCAAACAATTAAAAACATGCCAGAGAAAAATAAGCAATTTTGCCAATAGTGGTCATCAACAATTATTTTTTAGAAATATTTTGATGATTTTCCAAGGAAATATTCCAGTAATAGCACATAACTCATTGATTTATACTGTATTAATGTGTTGAAACAGTTTGAGTTGGTTTACTGAGTTTTATTCAATGTTTTTGACTTTTGATTCTTTCTTTTGATGTGTGAATTCTTTTGGTAACATGTAGAGTCTTAAGGGTTGTGAGAGCATTGATGGTAAAATAATAGGCAATGCTCCTGGAACCCTGTGTTTCTGGTATAGGCCTTGGATCGCTGTGACCCCCCTGTGGGACAAGCTGTTGCTGAAATTGATTGGTTGATATTCTATAGAGACACAGACCAACTGATCACTTTATAATGCAGTCTGACAATAAGTCCACTGATTTTTGCCTAACTGGTGACTTTTCATATCATAGCTGCACATATAATTGGAAGACGTGTTATTTCCGGTGATTACACCTAAATGTTCAATATTTGCTGTTTCGTTTGAAATGCAGCAAATGACAGCAAGACCATTACTGTGTAAGTCCCCTTGCAGTGGTTCCTGGGGGTAGGGGTGGGCCAATGCACATTGCTCATTGCCCGTTAAAGGTGGCTAGGTCCATATAGCTGTCGATGGCTTTTAAAATTACTGCAGATTTGCAATTTGTTGTTACCAACTGTGGATTTTTTTTTTTTTTCTCGACTGCTTTGGTCTGTTTTGTTATTTACTTGCCTAATAACGAACTGTTAAATGAAACCAGAACTCTGCCATTGTATTTTTTTGGCTTTGCTCAACCTTCAAACTTGAGATATACTGGTGTGTCACAATTGCTCACAACTGCTCACATTTTTAGTCATAAACAGAAGTATGAGTCATGAGGCATGTATACCGCAAGTGTGGTCGAAGAGCTGGATTGCTTTCTTCTTCTTATCAGGGGGTCTTTTCAGGATTACCCAGCATTCCCTTAATGCAAGCACTGGATATGTCGCAGCTTCAATAAATCTATAAGCACTTGGGGGGACTCTGGATGCTGTTTAGTAGGATAATAATGTTTCAGATGGATCTTGGCAAAATGTTTCAATGCGAGGTCTGCACAGAGCAATAGTCCCATCAGACAGAAAACAGCTATTTCCTGTGTTCATAGGTCAAACATTTAGCATGTTCTGAATTATTTAATTTGATGAGTTATCCATAGTACTTAGTCAGGATGAGAGATTCACTAAGAATATCCCAAATCCTGAAATCTTGCATATTTTAACACCATTAAGACAATGAAAAATGTCTGCTTTGTTTTATGAAATTGGAATGTGGTAAAGCAGAAAAACCGTGACCCTGAGATAAGCAGTAGTGAGTTAAGGAGTGAATTAGGTGTAACACTAAAGTAAAGACCTGAAAAAGTCTTCAGACTAATTACAATTTATACAGTAACTACAAAGGCAAACTACAGTCAATATTTGGATTCACAATAAAATGTAACAGAGTAGAAGATGCAAAGTAAACAAAATATTCATACAAGATCCTTAAAAAACCGTTGCAGGACGTTAGATTTTATACACATAAAAATCTTACAACAATACAGTTTTTGGACTGAAACCTCTAGAACCTTTATTGAGCAATGCACACAGAAAAAATAATAATTTCATTAGAACTGCAGGACATTGTTTTATGCAGGTACTGACTTGCACCAATAGTCCTTTTTGGGATCCTGCCTCTTTCATGTAAATTACTTCCCTGTTTTTTCGAGATTGTATTAAAATGAACACCCAGACAATACAGACATTAATTTTCTTTGAAGTTTATTTTTCATTCTAAGGTAAAAATGTACATTTATATTTCCTTTCTGTCTTTGTTGATATTTATCAGTTTCCTTCCTCATCTGTATGTCTGTGCTCCGTTTTTTTTCCTCTGGGAATTTACCTTTGGCACTTCCTTCATCATTTACTGTTGAAATTAATTATGTAAATTAAATGGAAATTTGTATCTATGGCTGAATTTAAAAAAAAAAACTGCCATCTACTCAATCTAAATCAGACTGCTGTTGAAAATCAAGTTAATAATTCTAGCAATATTTTAAGTGTGGGATCATGTCCCTGATTTTGTGGTTATGGTAACCTTTCTTGCATGCAACTTCTGTTATTTTGTCACAGATTTTTATTGGAATCCAAACTCGAAGTGCATCCATGACCTCATTCTCAAGCTTTTTTTTAAAAATTATTTATTTATTTATTTATTTTTCAGTTTTTTTTCAGGTTTTCTGCTAGCTCAGAATTAATGGTAAAGTTAGCAGCCTGTGACACATTCTCTAACACTCCCCATGTGACTGCAGTTGGAAAAGAATTTAATAATGACACTGTCAAAAGTTTCATTCAAAGTACTACAACAAATGCTACAGTACATGTTCTTTCAGCGAAGACGTTATTGCGGCAACTGTGAGCAAGTGAAAGGAGAGCTGCAAATTTGTTTTGGATTTATAGACATATACTCTCTCATTTTTTGAATAGTCAATATAAATGTTAGTGACTCATAGTTTTCCATGCACCATGCTTGCCAATCATAGCTGGCTCAACTCACAGGCATGTGCTCTTCACTGTAGTCACAGTGACACTGCTTTAACTTTCCATGATCTCATTTAATATGTCACTAAATGCCTTATTAAGCTTATTTTACAATGACACCTATGTTATGTGTGTAACCAGGAATGCTAATTTCCCTCCAAGGGGACGTACATTAAATGGTTTAATGATGTCCTGCACGTCTGAATTCTGCAGTGTCTTTTTTCTTCCTTCTTGACATTTTGTAACAGAATATTTCTGGCTTTTTTATCCATATCATCATTTTCCTGTCTTAATTAGTACTATTTTGACTATTTGTGATTGATGGTCACGTATGATTTAAAAATACTGCATTCATAGTATAGATCAGGATCCCCTCGTCACTTCAAAGTGTATCGCAATAAATTTTCCCTACTTATAGATAAATTCACTCATCTGATTGACCTTAGGTGCACACTTATAGGGGCAGAATCACAGAAAACCCATAAATATGCAGTGGGACTTGCTTTTGTGTGTCGATATTGCTGCAGTTCTGGTATACATTGGTAAACTCGCAACACGGTCCCTGTGATTGGACCCTTTAGTGTTCCAGATATGTGTCGCTTTGGAGAAAAACGTCAGCTGAATGAATAAATTCAAAGGTAAATGTAATACTATATGAAGACAAATCACTAGTTGGGGGCTCTCATAATTCACTGCAACGTGACAGACTTGATACAGATGTTCTAAGAAGAGGAAACGGTGAGTCCCTTGCTTTGCTCTTCCATATGTTTAGCTCTGTGGGCTCAGTAGCAGATGGAAAGGCCTAGAAATCTTAAAGCCCCAGGTGCTGTACCTGTAAAGAGGCCCTTGGGTCAGGCACTGTACAGATCTTCAAAGACTTGCTCTCCTCTTGTAATTAAGACTTCACTTTGATCCCCTGTGGCAATAACTGTTATGAATATACACATGTAAAGGATGTCCTTTTACAGTGCAAAATTACTGGAAACTTCAGCATCAAAGAGGAAATGATCTTCTGATCTATCATTTAGACATGGGAATTTGAATAGCATTCAGTATGAATGCTGAAATGGAGTGATGGTAAATAGCTGATGGCAAAAGTCATATTCATTTTCATGAAAAGAAAGGTTTTCATCAGTTTTCAGTTTTCATCAGTTGTGATAAAAGCTTTGCAGAAAACTAACTTATGACAAGTGCTGCTGTAAAGTTTTATTCATAGTGCAACAAAAAACACCAGCAACCGAAAGTAATACTGTAAATTCTTTAAATTAAACCAGGTCATCTTAGAGTTTACTTAGGGCACAGATTTTTGAGCTTGAGTGAATATTTGAGTCTTTAACGTGTCGCTTTTCTGCTTTCTGCAGGATGCTATGGCTGGGGTGTCCTTAATTTGCACTTCATGATCAGAATCTAATACCGAATGTTTAGTTGCAATGTGTTGGCAGTTAATACACTTAACATTAATTCTTTATTCTCAAGCCTGATAGACTATATTCCATGAGACTGAGTTGCTGAACTGTAAAAGAAATTGTTCCATTTATTGCACTCGTTGTTTCAACACAGTTTATCACCAACGCAGTTTACGTCAAATTCTGGGTATCTCCTCCTGCGATCGGATCACAGACGAAGAGGTGTTACAACGTAGTGGCTGGAAGACACTGTTGCTGAATGACGAATGTGACTAGTGGGTCACATTTTGTGACTTGCTGACCAGAGACTTCCAAAGGTGGTGATGCGATGGGTGCCGCCAAAGAAAGCTCACATAAGGTCGACGACTGAAAATGTGGCGTTCCCGTTTTGAGAAGACCTCAAACCATGAACGTTGAATGGAGATATGCTGAGATCATTGCTGCCAGCAGAGCCCACTGGAGAACACTCATTGCCCAATATGTCAACTGACGTGGGAGGAACTAACTGAAAGAAAAGGTGTCTTTTATGCTTATTGCATAGGCTGTGTTCCAATTTTGCAAAGTTTTGCTTCTTAAGTGAGGGGTGCGGTGGCACAGCAGGCTTGGCTGGGTCCTGCTCTCTGGTGGGTCTGGGGTTTGAGTCCCACTTGGGGTGTCTTGTGGCAGATGGGGGTCCCGTCCTGGATGTGTCCCCTCCCCCTCCAGCCTTACTCCCTGTGTTGTCAGATTAGGCTCCGGTTTGCCGCAACCCCGAGTTGGGATGAGTTGTTTTCTCACTCTGTGTGTGTGTGTGTGTGTGTGTGTGTGTGTGTGTCTGTGTGTTTTGTTAAGCAGTTACTATAGTTGGTTATATGGTATATGGTTAAAGTCAATACGTTTTGTTTATTATCAGATACAATCTAAAACTGGTGGATTCTAGCATGTAAAATCATTTTTGTCAATTGAGCACACTGAGTTATGAAATGTGCATGTTGACTAGAGAATGGGAAAACCAAACAGTTAATTCCGCCTAGAGAGACATTGAAAAGCTAGAGTCACTGTGGTCCCACTACTGCCCACTCACCTCTACCTTTGCTTTTGCCTTTTTGTCTTCAGGCAAAGCTTCCACTCACTGTGGGAATGACAAACCTGTGCTTTTGTGTTTTCTAATCATGGAATCACAGTGAAACAGCAATGAGCTGCAGCGTGGCCAGCTGTGCGTTCTTTAAGTGGGAGACAATATTACAGGTCATCTGACGCAAACCTCACGCAGAGACTGTGGGTTTTCCTTTCTTTTCTCCTTGCTCTGGGATTCATACACCACACTGTTCAATCTCCATCTCTCCATTCAGCAGACAGCAGCTCTTTTATCTGTGGCTGTTGATGAGGATCCTACCTTTTCTGCAGGTGGTATGATGAAATCATCAGGGCAAATTATTCATAACTCAGTAAAGGGCTACAGATATAGCAAACACCTTCCTCTAGAGACACTTGTATGGGCAGCACAGTAGTGCTGTTGTCTCACAGTGTTCGGGTGGTGTGAGAAGAAGTGGGTTCAGTCTCCGCTCAGTCTGTGTGGAGTTTCCATGTTCTCCCTGTGTCTGGTTTCCTCTGGGTGCTCTGGTTCCTCCCACAGATCAAAGACATGCTCTTCAGGTTCACCAATAGTGTGTGAGTGGCAGAGAGAATGTGTTCCACTGATGTATGGATGAGTGATCCATTGTAAGCAGTGTATCTAGCAGTGTAAGTCACCTTGGTGAATAAGGTGTGTGGGCTGATAACACTACATAGAGTTCATTGGAAGTCACTTTGGAGAAAAGCATCTGATAAATAAGTAAATGTAATTGGTGCCTGGCATTGAGTAAATAATATAACTATAATAATCTTAGTTAGGCTAACAGAAAAGTTACTGTTACAATCACATTCTGAGTGTACTGAGACTCTGCTACAGATTCTTCACCCTCCTGCCATTCAGTGACTTTAAGTCTTCAGCACCACAGTCACTCTAGTATTTCTATGATACAAGTTCTGTATAGATATTGGGAGGTTAAAGCAAATTAATATTGCAAAATATCAAAACTCTGCTGACTGCCAGAGACGGGCTTGCTTTGGCTGTTTTGAGGTTTTCTCTGCTTTATGTGGATGCATTAGCAAGCAAAGTTCGTCAGTGTTTAGAGCTTGATATTTATAATAATTTGGGTTACAGAGCATGCTGTGGAATGATACAGCAAACTGCCTGAAGGATCCTGAAATCAAATCTGTTTTAAAATTGTTTAGGCTCTTAACCTACTGACCATGGAGTTACAAAGTCCTGCACATCTTGGATTTTATTGTCAAGTCCTTGGTTTTTTCCACATCATTTTTATCATTACACACACACACACACACACACACACACTCTTTCTGAACTGCTTGTCCCATATGGGGTCACAGGGAGACAGAGCCTCACCCAGCAACACAGGGCATAAGGCTGGAGGGGACACACCCAGGACAGGACACCAGTCCATCACAAGGCACCCCAGGTGGGACTCAAACCCCAGACCCACTGCAGAGCAGGTCCCAGCCTAACCAACTGCGCCACCACACCTCCTTTTATCATTACATGCAAAGTAAAAGGTTATTGGTATGTTGACCATGGCTTTGGGTTCAAATCAAGCTGTCTGTGTGGAGTTTGCGTGTTCTCTGTTTGTTCATGTAGGTTTATTTCAACAGTCCACAGATGTGTACAAGGTGGACTGGCAACTATTATTTGGCTCTGTGAGTAAGAACATGATTGTTGGTAGGATAGTGTATCTAGCCTTGTAACTCAACACACACACGCACACACACGCACACACACACACACACGCACACACACACTGGAAGTGCTTGTCCCAAATGGGGTCACAGCAAGCTGGAGCCTAACCCAACAACACAGGGCACCAGGCTGGAGGGGGAGGAGACACACCCAGGACAGGACGCCAGTCCATCACAAGGCACGGCAAGTCGGACTCAAACCCCAGACCCACCAGGGAGCAGGCACAGGCCAAACCCCTTGCGCCACCACATCCCCCTTAACTGTAACTCAATGCTATAATAGTTTAACTTGGGCAGGAGGTAAAGTAAAAGTTAGCACTTGACCTGAAGGGTACAGGTTCTAGTCCCACCTCTAGCTGCAGTACCCCGAGCAAGATACAGTACTTACCATAAATAGCTCCAGTAAAATTACCCAGCTGTATAAATGAGTAAGTAATTGTAAGTCACTTTGGAGAAGAGCGTGCACTAAACGAATAAACTTGAACATGCTTTGATTGGTAATGCTTAAACATCTGTATGGTTATTCAAATAATGCTTGTTTGAGTGTGTGTTTTGAGCACCTCTATGTGTGGAAGAGTAAATATTAATTGCTTAATGGAAGTCCATAAACATAAGACTTAAACATCTGAAGTAATGTCCTCCTGCTCCTGTGTGACATATTTGAGTCTTACCCGTTCCAGTGTGCAGATTTTTTTGAAACCTTCACCAAGGGGGTCTTGTGTTGTAATAGTATCCTGAGCACTGGATAAAGTTACCTTGCCGCTGAGAAGCACCCTAGTGTTTTCACCAAGCTTGCTGAGCTGATCCAGCAAGACTGCAAGTAATTAAATGGCTTCTGACAGATCTTTGACACATCACTCACTTCTCAAACTTATCTTCATATTACAGAGAAAAAGCTTAGTGGCACTGTCATGTGCACATTGCACTCATCCTTGGAATAAAGAAATTATTATCACCTAAGGGCAACGAGCGGCTTTATATGAAACCAAGGTAAAAATACATAACTGAAAGAGTTCAAGTGAGCACTGGAGAAAAAAAGTGCCCCATTTCAGTTTTATTCAGACAGTTAAATAATGAACCATGTGTTCTGCATTTAAAAGGAGCGTAATCTAACGCAAACATTCAGGTAGCAGTAGGTGTCAGTTAAGTTCTTTGTGCTCCTGTTAACGTGACAGCAACATTTGCATAACATCTTTTCTCTCGGCTCCACAGCAGGAGAAGCTGTCACAAAGGCCACAAACACCTCGCTAATGAGTCCACTCGGAGTTACGAAGGAGCGCACCAGATGATTTCCTGCACTTGTGTGTATAATACCTGGGATTCCGCTCCAGATGGTACTTGGGTCTAGGCTCCCCACAACCCCTTCGCTTGTCTCCCAATGAAAATTAAACATGCTTCAGATTACAGAGAAGCTGGGCTCTATGTGGGGTGGGTGGGTGTGTGTGTGATGGAGGGGGGTGAACATGAAAGCATATCTTTGTCAGACTGCTGTTTTCATCTCCATAAAGTTGCAGTGCTTGGTGTTCTGATCTGACTGCTTTGCTGCATTCACCCGTGACGGGAAAGAGATTTTATTGATTGGATTTTCTGCCAAGGAACAAAAGGAGAAAAAATATTTTACCCTCCTAGTTCCCCCTTCCGTCTCTGCTCCTTATTTTTCTTTTCCAGAGCACAAATTCTTATGGACTTCCTGGCTCTGCAGCTCATATCAGTTGCTGGAAGCTTTTACGGAAGTTTGCAACAGTCCACAGCTCAAGTATGAGCAAGGCGGGGTAGGGAGCAGATGGGCCGGTCAGCCAGCGAAGCCATTGCAGCGGTACAGACTGCCCCCTGCCAGCACACAGCAGCCCCCTGAGAGGCAGACCCCAGCTCCCAATGCTTGCCTGCGGGATCAGGGTGTGCCACCATGGGCTCCTATCACTCTCATTGCTAGGACTGCTTGCAGCGATCTTGGGCTCTGGCCACACTCAGGCTACTAAAAATGTGGATCAATACCACAGGGTCTCAGGACACACAGAGACCATGCCTAATGCCAGGACCCAAGAAGAGCCATGGGGGAGTGGACGACCCATCCTTGGCACTACCAAGAAGGAGACGACGGGCAACAAGGAAGTGGAACGGCACACTGATCCCAAATCAGGTAGCGTGTTGAATTGTTGCTGAATGGAACTCTTCTGATCTTGAGGAATTTCACCTTCTTTTATTGCATTGTCATTGCTATAAATTACGAGGGTGTGGCAAGTTGAAGCAAATTATTGCACAGGTCCAAAATACATATTTTACCCTGTGTGTTTCGTTAAGCTCTACAAAACCTGTAACTGTAACCCATCTGCTGCACTTATGGCTCTGATTTATAAGAGAAAAGGAGAGAAAGATAAGTTGAACTTTCTGAATTTATGAGGGAACAACATGCTTGACTTTTGAAACGTTTTTGAAAGCCTTGCATGCTACCGTGGTAATATGAGTGCACTGACAGCTATACTGTGTTTACTGTTACTGCACAGGACAGCAAAGGGGAGCGGATTACAGGATTCTTTGGCCAAAATATTTTTCTGAACTATAATTAAAGGCCAGGCACTTTTAATTCTTTTTCAAGGTTGAGGATCAAGCAGATTTGTTTCACGCAAGCCAAGAAATCTTTAATAAGCTAAAATATTTTCCAAGCATGAAAATAAAAAGTAAAATGATGTTTGTGTGTCCACAAAGTTTCGCATCATACCTTTGGTTTAATATGCGAACAGGTTTCATTTGAATGAATATCTTGTGTGACTGTACAAAACAACACTAGCAAATTCAAGCTCTTTCTTGTTTAGTAATGGTAATTTTATTAATTAAAGTTTACAGCCGTTTTACAGAATTTGAAACATTTAATTATCATTGTGAAGGGGGCGTGGTGGCACAGTTGGTTGGACTGGGTCCTGCTCTCTGGTGGGTCTGGGGTTCAAGTCCCGCTTGGGGTGCCTTGCGATGGACTGGCGTCCCGTCCTGGGTGTGTCCCCTCCCCCTCCAGCCTAACGCCCTGTGTTGCCGGGTAGGCTCCGGTTCCCCGTGACCCCGTATGGGACAAGCGGTTCAGAAAGTGTGTGTGTGTGTAATTATCATGGTGCAGAAAGATAAATGTAATACTGAATAAATAAATATTGGTTTTTCAACTCAAAATAGTTTCAACATGGATTAATAATTATATTGAATACTTATAAAGAAGAACACAGGAATATGTACATGCATTACTTTACTCCAAAAGGACTTCCAACAAACTGTGTAGTGTTATGAGCCCACACACCTTATTCACCAATGTGACTTACACTGCTACATACACTACTTACAATGGGTCACTCATCCATACACCAGTGGAACACACTCTCTCTGTGACTCACACACTATGAGCAAACCTGAACACCATGTCTTTGGACTGTGGAAGAAAACCCACACAGACACGGGAAGAAGAAACAAACTGCACACAGACTGAGCGGGGATTGAACCCACTTCCTCTCGTACCATCCAGGCACAATGAGACAGCAGTGTTAATCACTGTGCCACCATAACATCTGGAAACATAGTATAATCATATAAGACTTTTAAGAACAGTAAAACACTGAAAAATATTTTTGTCAATCCTAATTGAGAAAGGAATACAGCGAAAGTTTCAGAAATTGCAGTTATGAACACTGATGGGTATCGTAGATACAAGCAGACCCATTACAATAATATGTGAATGTTTATGACATGTTATAAAAAGATATGAGACGCCAATAGAAACTGTGGGTAATACGATCGAGCCATCAAAGCTAACTCTTTTTCGTTTTTTTTTTTTCTTTGAATGTGCAAATATGCTCTTTGAGCCACATTTTCTACATGTTTGGTAATACTCTAAGCACACCTTCCAGATTTTGCAAAAGTTTCATCTGGATATTACAAGTACCTGTAACACTGAAATGTCTTGAATCAATTTTGTACAGAAAATTCTTTGTTAGACACATTAGAGTTACACTTACAATTACACTTACTTGTTAGGGAGTTTACTGGAACACCAACATCATTACTGCACATATACCAAATACTTATCATTTCATCAGCTCCTTGCAATCAAAAAAGCCATGTTCAAATCTCCACTTCTGTTGTAGCACCCTTAAGAAAGGTACTTATCCTGATTTGGTCCAGTAAAAGTTGCCCAGCTATGTAAATGAGTGAATTATTTTTATTAAATTGTCATGGCTAAAGGTATAATAATAATAATAATAAAGGTGTCACGTGAATAGGACTGAAAATGATTCCTTTTTCTCTGTATTCTTACTTACTGAGATGTGTAGATCAAATATAGGAAGACTACGCAAGCAGTGTCAGAATGAAGAAGATCAGTGCACCAGAAACACCGTGATGGACATCAGAAACATGTTCATCTCACTGACACGTGTCCCATGAATAAGGGAGACCAATGTGCTGAAGCAGTGGCGTGCCGTGAGAAACGAAACCTGTTTTCCAGTAGCAAGCGCTGGTGCTGCAGACTGAGTGCTTAATGGTTAGTACAGAGATTGGGTGCACTAGTGGTTTAGGAAGAACATCTCCAGAGCAATAACTTCAGTCTCCTGGCTGCCTGGAGTAAAGTAATTTGAAACATGTGGTACTGCAGTGACAGACTTGGTTAAGTATCTGTACACATGCCTTGCTTGACAATACATAAGCTGATCCTGTGGCAAGTTTAACTTTCACATAAATTCAAACTTGGTGATAAGGACTATATATATATTAAAATATATAAAATATAATATATATATATAAATGTATATTTTTTTTTTTTCCAAGATTATATGCCTCTTTACCTTTTCGTACTTGTATTCCCTTTAAGCAGAGAATTAATCTTAAAACCTATAGAAATGTAGGTTTAAAGGTATATCCAAAAATAAACTATACTGCGAACATATTAAATTTCAGTGATGAAAACTGAGAGCTTATTGTCTTAATCAAAGTTGCAAAGGTTTATTGATGATATGCAGGGAAAATAAAAACTCGATATAATTTTATGATAATCTAGAAGCTACTCAGGGGGGTGCGGTGACGCAGTGGGTTGGACCTCATCCTGCTCTCCGGTGGGTCTGGGGTTCAAGTCCCGCTTGGGGTGCCTTGCGACGTACTGGCGTCCCGTCCTAGGTGTGTCCCCTCCCCCTCGAGCCTTGCACCCTAGGTTGTCGGGTTAGGCTCTGGCTCCCCACGATCCCCTATGGGACAAGCGGTTCAGATGATGTGGTGTAGAAGATACTGTATATCTATTGTATTGCATCTCTGAGAATATCCTGATAGTACTGTCTTTCTTACAGCATGTTGTTAAGGAGAGGCTTTATAATTTCAAAGCTTTGTACGAAGGAAGCAGTAAAATGCAGAAAGCGTACTTTTTAAACAGTGCATTAAAATGGGGCCTGTAAATTGGCAGCTTCATGTGGCTCTTGGGTCATTTCTTGGTACAACAGTAAAATTTGTACAACACTGAAGAACTGAAGTGTCCTGGAGGTCAGACTGCAGAATCAACATGTACATAAATTGTACCATGTGGTACACTGAGGAACAGTCAACACATTGGACTGAGATGACAGGGCAGTCCACAGCCAACTTTTTGTAATGATGTGTGTACAGATGTGAAGCCACACACATTCTTTGTGTGCTCCTCACGCCTGCCTGCATGTTTAGTGCTTACAGGGTTCCTGGCGTCATGACATGTGAAACAGCACAGTTCCGTTCTGCTACACCATAAATGACTTATAATAACCAAACACGCATATAGCTCACAGCTGTAATCTCTCGACTGATTCTATTTATGCACTTCATGTGATCTGTAGAAAGTTACAGATGTGTGCTAGCTATGTCCACCTTTATGTATTCAGAACAAAAATTCAATGCTTTCTTTTTAAAAACTTTAATTACATTAATGAATCAATTACACACACACACTTTCCGAACCGCTTGTCCCATACAGAGTCGCGGGGAGCTGGAGCATAACTCAGCAACACAGGGCGTAAGGGACACACCCACGACAGGACGCCAGTCTGTCACAAGGCACCCCAAGCAGGACTCGAACCCTAGACGCAACAGAGAGCAGGACCTGGTCCAACCCACTGCGCCACCACAGCCCCCTATGAATCAATTAATTAAATAATTATTTTGGAACAGTGTTTAAGTGTTTACCAATTAAACACAAAAGCTTTAGCTTAAAGAACATGGAGAAATGAATTAATGATGAATGCTGTAGGGATCCAGTGACTGAAATTGCTTTCGAATGCTTCTCACTAGGGGGCGCGGTGGCGCAGTGGGTTGAACCACGGGCCTGCTCTCTGGTGGGTCTGGGGTTCGAGTCCCGCTTGGGGTGCCTTGCGATGGACTGGCGTCCCGTCCTGGGTGTGTCCCCTCCCTCTCCGGCCTTACGCCCTGTGTTACCGGGTAGGCTCCGGTTCCCCGTGACCCCGTATGGGACAAGCGGTTCAGAAAATGTGTGTGTGTGTGTGTGCTTCTCACTACAGCAGAATTCTTCAAAGTCCTGTCATCTTTGAAAGACTATGAAACATGATCAGCTCATGCTCATGTGCATACTTTTTAAGAAAAACATTATATGACTGATGTGCATTTTTATGCTTTCATAAGAAAAAGAAAGAATGTTAATTTATTTAATCTGGTTTAGCCACCATAATTAAAAATAGAAGAAAATGCATACTGGAAGCTTCTTGTTGTGTAAACTTCTCTGAGAATGTTCAATTCTGTATGATGCCATGGTGTTAAGAGAACTGTTTCTTCAGCCCATTTAACCACCTATCCATCCATACTGCAGTAACTACTAAATCTGAAGTTTTCTATGAATGCATAAGTTATAATGTGGCTCGATCAAAAACTAATCAGAACCCCACACAAACGAACCCCATACAAACATGGCTAGGTCTAGATTAAAATATGAAGAGAAGATCCACTGTGGCTTTAGTTACAGAAGCCTCTTCTTTTGAGAAACAATATACAGATACCTCTGCCTTACCCTTTCAGGAAGCAAATGGCAAAGTGTGGAAAAGCAGTAAAGGGCCCTTGATTATAGCAGTCATAATTGAATGTTACATTGGAGGTCCAGTACTGGGAGTAAGAAGGAATTGAAACACTTTAGAGGCAAATAAAGTAAACAACTCTTTCTAATCTAAAATTTTACAAATCTAGAGCCTTTCTGTTGATGATATTATTCCTATCGAGTTTCCAGTGAGTTTGAATTTATTAATGTTCGGTTTTATTAACATTAGGGAAGCATCTCAAATGAAGACAGTCAAATTTTCTGCAATGCTGTTGCCTGAAGACAGATAGTATTCTGAGGTTGTTGCCATGGGGACAGTGTAAAAAAAGTATGACCCCCAACGGAAACCACAGTTTAACTAGAACAGACACTTCAAGAAGACCTTTACCATGTAGAAATGCAGTAGAACTGCATGGAGTAAAAGTCTAGGGCTGGGATAAGTTTTGCAGTCCCTCATCTGTGTTAAGAATAGCTGAACAGGGCATTCAGGCGGAACGAATGGAATGAACAGTCAGAACAAGAGGCTTTACTTTAAGACCTGAAACAGAGCTGGGTAAATTACAGAGAGGAGCCTGAACAACAGGATCTAAGAGGGAAAAACACATAACTGCTCTCGGCCATCCTGTCTTCTGGTTGAGCTGTACACAGACTAAACAGCCCTATCCAAAGGTGCTTTCAATTATGAGCTAAACCAGGGCAAAAGTCATATCTCTGTCACTCCAAAAAGCACATTTTTAAATAATTGTTGTTAAGATATAAACATATGTGTACATTTCTCTATACACACATATTGTCGGAACTGTTTGTCCCATATGGGGTCACAGGGAGCCGGGGCCTACCCCAGCAACAGGGGGTGCAGGGCTGGAGGGGAACACACCCAGGACAGGATGCCAGTCCATTGCAAGGCACCCCAAGCAGGACTTGAACCCCAGACCCACCGGAGAGCAGGACCCAGTCCAACCCGCTGCACCACCAGGCACCCGCCTCCTTTCTCTGTAGTACTAGTCAAATGTTTCAGTACACCAGGGCTAGACATATTGTCAAGGACAATAGGGTGAAAGGAAGAAGGGTGAAAGCACAGCAAGCAAAGTGTTCTACATCTCTGGGAACTGCTGCATAAGAGCTAGGAAGACATGTCAGCGCATATCCTGCTAAAACCTGTTAACTAAATGTCAAACAAAGAAACACACAAATAAATAAATAAACAAACAAACAACCTGGTACTGACTAATACTGTGAGTATTCACTAAAGCCTTTTATGGTGAAAGCATACAATAATTTGTTAATGGCATTACATGATTGAATAAGCAGAGACTCTATAGGCAGATTTTTCTTTGTTGTGATGTCACTTCTGTGAGGTAGTGCTCCAGGAGTGACACTCTCGATCTTGACAGATGGCAGCAGTGACTTGGACTCTGCTGTTTGGGACATTTTGCAATTATCATGCCATTTCAGCCATTATTTCTTGCATACATCTGGCAAAAGTACTACATTTGTATGATACATGCAGAACTTGCACACCAAGTGGACTGCCATTTCCATTTTTTCCAGACTTTTGGTGACCTCTTAGCTAATTTTTCGCATTTTTCTTTTTTTTATAAGGATCCCCCTCTCCTATTCAGACATAATCTTGTCTTTGCCACTGCACTGTGATAACTTGTTCATTTGTACTTTTGCTTAGTGGTACTCAAAAGCTGACAATCATTCTCTGCTGTTCCTTATATCAAATAATACATTTTTGGCCGCTCATTAAAGCAATTTCTATCATTGCTGTGCTCTTTGTGAAGTGAGGTGCCTAAATTTGTGTTAACAAGTTTTGCTCCATATGAAAAGTTGAGTTTCAAGGTGGCTTATTTTTGGCAGTACCATATTTCTTTCCTTCCTGTCATACAAGCTATTTTTAAGTTGTGTTCTAGAAATTGCTGGCAGATGCACATTTTCCTCTGTCTCAGCCACTGCTCTGTCTCCACAGATTTGTTACCCTATTGGTTTCTCGCAGGAGTTCCCTTCTTGCCTGGCTGCTTAGATTGGAGGGACCACCTTGACAGTGTTGAAATAGTATGAGGTGTTTTCCTTTTTTGGTGACTGTATATTGGTCTCCCTGTATTTTTCACTGGCTTTAACTTTTAGCAGTTTTCACACTCTAGGTGCAATTTAGATTCACTAATTAACCTGAAACACATGTCTTTGGACTATGAGAGGAAAGGACCTGGAAGAAACCCCAACAGACACAAGGACTGGCCTGGATTCAAAAATTCACCTGAACAGTTGAGAACCTTTATTATGAGACTCCAGATTGAGCTCTGTTGTATTATATTCCTTTTAATTATCTTTGACCTGTCTCTATGACTAAGAGTCTTCCTAGAGTTGGCGATCTAGCCAAACTGGGTATTTAAGAAAAAAGGACCTTGGTCAAGGAAAAAGCATCTTTGGTGATGACCTAAAATCCAGTGGCCACTTAAAAAGAGCTTCAGAGTTCCTGCATACAGATGGGTGAACCAGCCAATAAGAACAACCATCTCTGCAGCACTCCATCAACTCAATCAATCGGGTCTCTATAGTAGAGTGGTTAGATAAAAGTACCCTGAGTGAACACTATACAACAACCTGCCTGGAGTTTGTCAAATGGCATATAAACAGTTCTCAAGGCATGTGGAAAAAATTATCTTGTCTGATGAGACAAAAAAAATTCTTTAGTCTGGATGCGGTATGTCTGGCAAAAACCAGGTAGTACTTATCACTTAGCTAATGCCATTCCTGCAGTGAAGCAGTGTGATGGCAGCATCATGCTGTGGAATGCTTCTCAGAGCCAAAGACTCGGAGATTGGTAGACAGCAAAATACAAACAGCTCCTTGAAGAAAACCTGCTCCAGAAAACACACTCTGGACCACCATGACAACAAACTGAAGTACACAGCCAAGAAAATGTCCTCATCGTTGGGTGGTCTAGCCAAAGACAAGACTTGAATCTCATAAAAATCTCTTGAGACCTGAAGGTTGCACTTTGCCAGCATTCTCTGTGTAATCTAACAAAGTTTGAAAAGATCTGCAAGGGTAAAATTGGAGAAACTGTCAAAATCAAGGTGTGCAAATCTGGTAGAAACAAGTCCATGGGGGAGCTGGTAGTAAAGTGGTTAGTGCTGCTACCATTGGGCCCAAAAGTTGCAGTTTTGAGTCTCCCCACAAGCTGTAGCACCCTTGGGCAAGGTACTTACCTTAAATTGTTCCAGTAAAATTAGCTGGCTGTATGAATGGGTAAATAATTATAAGTAGATTAACACTGTAAGCTATTTTGCAGTAAAATGCCAGACAAATAAATAAATGTAAATTGCTCCACTAAAGTTTCCTAGCTTTACAAATGGGTAAGTATCTCATGATTGTAAGTCACTTTGCAGAAAAGCAATGATAGCAAAAAAATAAATTCAATCCATTTCAAAAAATCTACAAAATGACAAAATGTGGAAAAAAGCAGCACCGCTCTGAATACTTTCTGAAGACAGCGTACACTTGAGAATTTGCACATTTAATTCTAAGTACTTTATCGTATAATTAAATTGATTCCCTTGTTTTGGAGATCATTTTTAACTATTCAGCATGGGCATATGATTGCTGTGTCTTGCACCATTTAAATTTCTTTTTTTTTTTCTAAAAGAATAAAAAACAATAAGCAATTACACAAGACAAAAAACAGTACAAATTCTTATACATTTCAAAGGTGAACCCACTTCATGTTAGCTGAAGATATGTTTGGATGTGTAGATATTTTTGTTCTTTTGCTACTTTTTAACTCAGTACATTTTTCATACCACACATTCTTGCTATTCATAAAACAGCTTTTAATTAAACAGTAGTGACTAATACGTGACTCATGCATGAGTATTTTGGGATTCAAATCCTGTCTTATTTTATGCAAAATAATGCCAATTTTTCCCGGTGATGGTAAATATTGAGCACAACCCTATGGCAGAATCTGACAGTTGAATCTGTTGAGTCACACTTCTCACAAACTAAGGCTGACAGCGAGTTTAAAGGTGTGACTGTTGTGGGACAGAGAGAGCGGTGACTCATAGCATTGTTGATTTCAGTTTCCGTTAAACCACACCTGACTGACTCTTGAATAGCAGCTGTCGAGATTATGGAAGCCACTCTATAAATAGAATGAGCAGCAAAACATAACAAGGAAGAAAATGTATCATTGCAGATGTCTGACGTTTTCTTTGGGTTCACTGCTGCAGTTTAAATTGTTGAGCAAATTTGCAAATGTTAGTTGGTATATATGTAATTAAATTGTTTAACAATGTGAGAGATTTATTCATTTTGGACTCTGTATGAATGGATATGATACAAAAGGATTATGGTTGAAAATGGCATTGTATTGAAACTTGTGAACTCTAAACTTTGGCTTTTACAGCCTATAGTAGTTCAACCTGGTATTCACTGGTAGTCATATTTAAACTGGCTAATCAGAACAATTAAGGATCACTTAGTCTTCGCCCGTGAAAATACATCTTTAACCTGTGTTAAAAGTGTGCCTTACAAAATATGTAGTACATATTTTACATAGCAGCAGGAATTCTGTTACATAATACATAAAACTACCAATAAATTGAGGAACAGCTTCTTTCCCAGAGCTGTGGCCTCCATCACACTCACCCTGCCCCACCAGAGAACTGATGACAAAAACCAGCTGCTGCCTCTTACTCCCCCACATCCACCACCCCCCCAAGGCTGCTAAGGACTGAGGACTTCAAAGTTTTAATCTACACACACACACACACATTTTCAGAACCGCTTGTCCCATACAGGGTCACGGGGAACCGGAGCCTACCCGGCAACACAGGGCGTAAGGCCGGAGGGGGAAGGGGACACACCCAGGACGGGACGCCAGTCCGCCGCAAGGCACCCCAAGCGGGACTCGAACCCCAGACCCACCGGAGAGCAGGACTGTGGTCCAACCCACTGCGCCACCGCACCCCCTAATTCTTATTTATTTATTTATTTATTTATTTAGGGGGGCGTGGTGGCGCAGTGGGTTGAACCGGGTCCTGCTCTCGGGTGGGTCTGGGGTTCGAGTCCCGCTTGGGGTGCCTTGCGGCGGACTGGCGTCCCGTCCTGGGTGTGTCCCCTCTCCCTCCGGCCTTGCGCCCTGTGTTGCCGGGTAGGCTCCGGTTCCCCGCGACCCTGTATGGGACAAGCGGTTCCGACAATGTGTGTGTGTGTGT
Organism: Scleropages formosus; assembly: GCF_900964775.1. Taxonomy (NCBI): domain Eukaryota; kingdom Metazoa; phylum Chordata; class Actinopteri; order Osteoglossiformes; family Osteoglossidae; genus Scleropages; species Scleropages formosus. The sequence goes on from NC_041809.1 coordinate 11,098,876, forward strand.
GTGTGTGTGTGTGTGTGTGTGTGTGTGTGTATTTATTTATTTATTTAAAGTGTTATTTCTGCTGCTGTTGTTCTGAGGGCCACCACAAAAAGTTTCATTGTATTGCATATAACAACAATCTTATCTTACCTTAACCAAATACATCTATTCTTACAGTGTAACAGACAGATATAAGCCTTTGAATATAAGAGAGATTGAGAAGGGTGATCAGTCATCACTGAACTGATGTACAATCAAGATGTATCCAAGAATCACAGGGAAACACATCCTGTCCTGCAATCTAATAGTATGTAAATGTATAAATACAAATAAATAGAGAAGTGCTTGCATTCATATTGCATTTATGTAGTGTTACATCATGTAATCCCTGTATTCAGGGATATGTATGGCTTCCTGTCTGATTTAGCATTTTCTGCAGTCTTTTGCACAATGAAAAGAGTTTCAGGTGCAGGTCGCACCAGAATAAGCTAGAATCTTCCTTATGCACTATTAAAAGGAAAGTGTTTCGAAACCCTGATTGCCTTAGTGCCTATGTTGCAATAGGGCCAACTGGTGTTTCCCCATGGAAGATTGGCAAAGTTTTTTGAAATATATTTGGGCAATGTTTCTTGGCATATTCTGTACATTTAAAAAATACAACACAATCTCTTTAATTTTTTTTTTCTTGGTGATTCAAAGCTCCATTTTCAGTAGAGTTCTCACCTTTTCAGTGTAGTGACACTTTGATATTGCACTTCTACTGCTAAAAGTGTATCCAGTGTGGTGATGTTGTCATGTTGTTCCACTCAGATTGCCCTCCACTGGGACTAGAAACCCTGAAGATTGATGATTTCCAGCTCCATGCCTCCACCATCAAACGATATGGCTTGGGAGCACACAGAGGTCGGCTCAACATCCAGGTTGGACCGTTGATTTGGCCTGAAAATTAATTTCCTCTATGCCAGTGCATTCCAAGAAATCTGACACTGCTTTAACAATAAACAAAGACAAGGCATGAACATTTTTGCAGGTTTACAAGAAGTTTGAGACAGTTTGTTTAACTTTTGCACTTATACATGCTTAGGTTGACTTTTTCTGTTGACCCTTCCATGTCACCCTCTGCTAGAAAGGTTTAAACAGCAGCAAATGGCATTACAACACAAGTCATATTAAAAGCAAAACTTAATACATAATAGAAGAGCTTGTATAAAAAGCTTTCTTTTATTGTTTCACATTTTTGTGTGTTTTGAGAGATGCCTTCTGGCTGAAACGGATACCCTTAAGATTCAGACATAATTGCTCAGCACAAGCATTTAAAATTAATCCGTTTTAAGAGTTGGTTTTATACTGCTGAACTGAAGTAATATCCTGTTGGACTGCCGTTTCAATATCCAAGCCATGAGAGACTTCGGATTTCATGGAGATTTCATAAGGAGAGTCAGAGCAATCACTTCAGGGAACAGTTTGTTTCACATGCATCGTGCATTTATTTTGCTTTTCCCTCTCAGCCTGCTTGTACCACAGTTGTTACAATATCCATAATTAAGCTGCAATACCCCACATTGTATGCTTTACATATTTGTGCTATACAACATAGTACATAACTATAAATACATCTTTAAATACCAGGCTGTATTCACACACAGTCTGTATAGGTGCTGTGAATTATTTGATTTTTTGAGGCCGGACTGTTTGAGGACGATTTCTATGATGGAGCCTGGTGTGCTGGGAGAAACGACCCCCTTCAGTGGTTTGAAGTGGATGCCAGACGACTGACCATGTTCACCGGAATCATTACACAGGGCAGGAATTCCCTCTGGTCGTGAGTACAGCCATGGACATGTCCACCAGTGGTTACTGCCTCCAAGTCATTTGTATTGGTTAGAACATTCTGGAAACTTCTGAAAAATATTCTCAAAGACTGCCTTGTAGATGTTACTTTGTGGATTTACTTAGTGTAAAACGTACGTTTATGACATCTAAGGTACATCCTAAATTGCCCATATTTAATTTATTTGTTAGTGAGATTAGAATTTAAACATAATTAGTAAATTAAATCAATATATTCATACCATATATTGCAACAAAAATGAAATCTGTAATTAATACCAATTTAGTTTGTTCAAAGAATAAAAAGGATCTCTACGCAAATGTTTATTAATTTCACTCAGATTAAACTTTAAACTAGTACAGATGGGTACATCGATTAAGGGTTTGACTCAGGCATAAGAATATCATTAGTCCTTTGAAATTTGGATGGATATAGTATGTTTTAAACCATACAACTTGAGCTGTCTTAGTTAGCAAAGTGAAATAAATCTCCAAGCTTTGGTTATAATACTGAGTAAATATATTTCCTGCTTAGTTTTTCAGAGTTTACAGCAAAATTTGGCACAATTTTGAAACACAGTTCACGACACAGTTCATGAGGGACGATTTATACAATAATAATTCTTTAGTGCTCAGTCTTTTTTGAGATTTTTTTATTTCATTTTATTTTTTTAACTGGTGTATGTCCTTCTTTGTCATTAGGAAGATTAATCTAAATAACCTAACTATATAATCTAATGTCAACACAACAGCAACACAAAGCGTTTTGGATTTGCGCCATCCTCAGCGATGCTACAACTGAAGTTTACACCTGGATTATTTATTTCAACAAATATGCACAAATATGTGGCTGTGGGTGAACAGGAAGGGGTGTGGGCATGGCTGCTGTCTGCCAAAGACACAAACTTTGTCATTATTTCTCTGTCATTAACATTATTTATGTCCTTTATTAAACTATTTTTTATGTTTAGTACATGAAAAATAATTCACCCATTTAGGAATTTCAAAGAAGCGCAACATTTATTTTATTTTTATTTTTTGTGGAGCCCCAGGTAAGATTGCAGTTGCCATCACCGGGTATAAATTCACTCTCCTATTACAGTACCCTTGAGCTAGGCTCTGCCATGTTCCGTTCCGGAAATGATCTGACGGACCCAAGTGCAGGGTGGACCGCCTTTTATTTTGGTAATGCTCTGAGAAACGTAGTCAGGGACAGGCGTGGGTCTTTGAGTGGTGAACGTCGTTGTCAGGATAATCCAAAAACCATGGTCGTGGGACAGGCAAATGGTCAGAACACAAGAAGACAGGATAGTAGGTCAGGAAAGGGAAGGGACACGGGACTGGGACAAGGATGAGTGAACAAGATGGCTGACTCTCAAGGTGAGTGAGCATTAGGCAAACAAGGTTCCGCGTCGACCGTCGCTCTGCCTCTGCCTTTTATGCCTCCGTCTCCACCAAGCCCCAGGTGTGCCTCATTGCTCCGGTGGTGTGGGCGTGGCAGGCACTTATTTTGAATTAAAAAAAAACATATGTGAAAAGCACAGTATTGCATGAATGGCTAAATACTTGTAAATACATTGTTGTTGTACAACCCTAACATTATAAGCTGTATCGAACAAAGGTAAAATAGTTTACAGACTAGATAAATAAGTACTACCTTTACTCTTGTGCATTGGCAGCAAATTCCACATGCATTCCGAGGAACCTGGAGGTGCAATACTTTATATGGTTTGAGGAGAGAAACATGGAAAGAAGGACGGACCTAGAGAGTCGGGGGCAGATGCAAGTGATATGTGACTGGAGTGACCTGACAGATGATCTGGTAGAGGCCTATGTACCGGGGGCTGAGTTTTCAGGACGGGAGACACAGTTTCAGGTCCCTGGTGCATAACCAGACCCACTGGCCAGGACGAAAGGAGATGTGGCGATGGTGGTGATCGTCCTGGTGCTTGTGCTGGTGCATGCTTCGGTGTATTGTTCGAGGTGTGAGGTGAATTGTGGGCCTCTATCGGAGACGATGTCCTCCGGCAGGCCATAGAGGTGGAAGACATTGTGGAACAGGGCTTCCGCGGTTTCCAAGGCCGATGGGAGTTGTGGCAAGAGTATCAACTGACAGGACTTTGAGAACTGGTCAAGGACAATGAGGATAATGGTGTTACCTTAGGACACGGGAAGATCCACCAAGAAGTCAATCAACACATGGGACCAGGGCCGAGCCGCGATGGGGGGGGGCTCAAGCAGACCTGCAGGCTTCTGAGTGGGGGTATAAGCCTGTGCACACGTTTCACAGGTCTCAACGTATTCCTGCACATCTTCGTGGATGGACAGCCACCAATAGCATTCTTGGAAGAGGGAGAGGGTCCGTCGGTGGCTCGGGTGTCCTACCGCTGGGGAATCGTGGGCCCGCTGCAAGAGAAAGGGTCGGAGACTGACCAGCACATATTCCTTACCTTCCGGTTTGTTCGGAGAGCCAGGATCTTCTTCTTGGGCCTCCTGGAACTCCTGCTGGAACTGCCATCTGATCGGGGCCACAATAAGACGCGATGCAATCTCCACAGGGCATCTGCTTTGGTGTTCTTCAAGCCCAGGTGGTAAGTCACGGTGAATCTAAACTGGATAAAAAAACAAGGACAGCGTGCCTGACGAGGGTTCAGACGCCGTGCCTTCTGCAGGTACTCAAGATTCCGGTGGTCTGTCAGAACGAGAAAAGGGTGCAAAGCATCCTCTAGCCAATGTCACCATTCCTCCAATGCTAATTTGATGGCCAAGAGTTTCCAGTTTCCAGTGTCATAAGTTTGTTCTGCTGGAGTCAGCTTCCACGAATGGTATGCGCAGGGGTGGAGTTTTTGGGGAGTACCCTGTCTCTGTGAAAGGATTGCGCCGACTCCTACCTCCGAGGCTTCCACCTCCACCACGAATGGGAGCGAGGGATAATGGGAGCGAGAAATACTGTGCTTCCCCAGTCCACACCAGCTTCGAACCCTCTCCTTGCACAGAGCAGTCAGCAGGGCTGCCACCGAGCTAAAACTCCTGATGAACCTGTGATGAAAATTTGTGAATCTCAAAAAGCACTTTAGGGACTTGACAGACATGGGCTGGGGCCAGTCCAGCACTGCCTGGACCTTCTTTGAGTCCATAGCCACGCCATCGGCCCTCAAAATGAATGCAAGGAAGGAGACCTGCTTTTGATGAAATAAACATTTTTCCCCCTTGATCTATAAACAATTCTCCAATAGTCTCCACAGCACCTGTCACACCGGACAAATGTGCTGGTCCATTGTATGCGAATATATCATTATGTCATCTAGGTACACTAGGACTCCCTTGTTTACCATGTCCCCAACACATGATTAACAAAGGCCTGGAACATGGATGGTACGTTGGCCAAGCTGAACGGCATCTTTCTTGCCTATGAAAAAGAACCCAGCAGCCGGTGGGGAGGTGGATGGCTGAAGGATCCCGGAGGCTAAGGTACGTACTCTTGAAGTGCCTGTTATTCAAGTAATGACAAGGATACATCTGACCCCTTGGGGAGAAGCACCCTGCAACAGATCTATCGCACAACCCCACGTCCTGTGTGGTGGTAAGTTAGCCACCTTGCTCTTACTGAAGACCTTGGCGAGGTCCTGATACTCCACGGGGACGACAAAGGCCTTGGTCGCGTCCGGGCTCTCCACAGAGGTAGCCCGGCAGGGTAGGGTCAAACAAGTGGTTATGCACTGCAGTCCCCATGCCACTAAGTCATCCCTGCTCCAGGAGAAAACCCAGTCATGCTTAGTCAACCATGTGAACCTTAAAATCACCGGCATATCGGGGGATCGAATAAAAAACAACTGTAAGGTCTTCAGTATGACAAGCCCGGACCAGGACTCTTAACAGCACCGTCTGATTCTCTACCACCCCAGTACCCAATGGCTGCCCGTCCAGGGCACCGATCCGGAGTGTGACCTCACACTCCCGCACCAGGATTTTGTGTTGCTGAGCAAAGTTCGAGTCGATAACGTAGCTGGCAGCCCCTGAATCTATCAATGCATGAGCCCGATACCGGGAGGCCCCCAAGGACGCCCCTAGCGGTACCGTCAGCTGTGTCTCAGTGTGGCAGACGGCACTCACCTCTGTTCTGTGGCGGGGTTTGCTGGTGGGTGGTTTCACCAGGCAGTCTGCTCTGAAGTGCCCCGTATCTCCACAGTACAGACACAGCTGGCCCCAGAGCGCCACTGCCTCTCTTCAGGAGTCAGGTGCCCCTGTCCCAGCTGCATCAGTTCCGGGGCCTCAGGAGTCATCGGTGTCTCCAAGGGGGGTAGCCAGGGATGGGGTAGCTGGTCCCGTGTGAGGTTTTCCATGCCCATTGTGTTTTCAGTAAAGCAATCAAAGGTCCAGTCCTCCCCTCTATATGCCAGTTCAGCTTGGATCGGAACGAGGCCATGAGGGCAGCCTGGTTCCAGCCGCTCTGCTCCACCAGGGTCCAGAACTCTAGGGAGTAGGCAGTCATGGTCCAATTCCCCTGCCGGATCACCATCAGGCGGTCGCTGGCCATGTGCGCCGACAGCAGGTGGTCGAACGCTGCCTAGAACTGCTTCAGGAAGCGCTCGAAGGTGGTGGACTCCCTCTTGTGCCAAATAGCCATAGTCCAGTCCAGCACAGGTCTGGTTAGCAGAGAGATCAGATAAGTTATTCTGCTGGCATCTGATTAGTAACTCAGGGCTGGCTCGCGAACACAAGCTCGGACTGTAGGATGAACCCCCGGAATTTTTCAGGTGCACCGTCATACCTTTCGGGCATGGCCAGCTGGGGGTCCGTCACTGTCAGGAACGGGGTAACCTTTGATGACGCGGGGGGAGGGGGCTGGCTGTGGAGGCAACAGCGGGCACTTCCATGGCAGCTGGTGTACTCGCCGTGGCAGTTTGGGGATCTGGTGGCGCTGGCACCATGTTTTGGAGTGTTTGGAATGGCTTGCTGCGGCTCCGCTTGGGACAAGCGGCTTCAGTGAATGTGTGCGTGTGTGTGTGTGTGTGTGTGTGTGTGTGTGTGTGTGTGTTTGTGTGTGTGTGTGTGTATACATAAAAATTTACGTGCATTACAGGAGTTGCTGTGTAAGGGCTTATCTGGGCATTATCTTCAAGTTATGACACATGAACATTTACACCTTAACTGAAATTAAGAGATCATAGGTGAAGTGAATCAGGAAGAGATGAGTTTCAAGACCCTTTTTAAATGTGGACAGAGATTCAGCAGTTCTGAGTGAGAGGGGGAGGTCGTTCCACCACAAAAGAGCCAGAACCTCTGTGCTTTACCTTTTGTGCGTAGGACCACCAAGTGCGCAGATGTTGAAGAGCATCGCAGTCTGGTTGGGGTGTAGCAGTTGATCAAGTTTTATGGGTTGATGCATTACTTTTTCAGCATCCTTGCAGCTCATCTATCACTTTTCCTCGAATCATCAAGAAGCCAAGACAATAATGGAAGTGTTCTTTTTGTTCCAGTAGTTTAATTTCATTTTGTGCCTTTTGTTTTTATTTTTTGTCTATTTTTATTTGATTCCATATAGATCTCCCTCAGCCGGGTTCCCCTCCATAGTTTGAAAAGCCATGTATTGAAGCACTCTCACCAAGCCAGCCTTAGACAAGAGAGGATATTCCCTCAACAAAGGGAATTTGTTACAGTGACTTTAAATTATTTACAAGATTCGTGACAGTTACTGCTGTGTGCTCAAACAAAGGGGAACTCTGAGCTCATTCAAATTAGGCTTGAGTCATCAATTAAAAATAACTGCCTGAATCATGGCTATGAGTAAATATCAAAACTATCAAAACCATCAAAGCTACCTTTTCCCCCACTAGCCCTAATCAAAAGTAAGAAAAATCCACATTTTTACTACCCTGGTTTAAGTATTGAGAATATTGATAATATCTTTAAACACAAACTAAAAACAGATAAATTAAGGGGTATCAAACTCAAATACTTGGAAAAAACTGAGTTCTCATTGGTGTAAAGTTGTCTGAATTCCTGCAAAATCAATTTTTTTTGCCTTTACTGTTCTTGTATCATTTCATAGTGCTGTAGTATTATTTTCAAGAATATCATATGTACTCACTAATATATACTTAGTTCATAATCTTTTGCTAAACGCATGTTTGTTTACTGTGAGTTGTATATTGCTTTGGATAAAAATGTGTGCAAAATGCATCTATACAAATGTAAATATTCAATAGTAAATTTTATTCTTTTATGCATGACCTTCCAAACAGCTACTGTGAATTCAAACAAAATAAAATATATTAAAAACAATAAAAGCACAGAGCACAGAGTGTGAAGTAGATTTCCACCCTCTTCATCCCTCAAAGAACTGAAGGCTGTTCTTCTTGAAGAATGTTGCAATATGATGCTAGGTACAGTTCAGGAATTGTATGACAGCATTCCAAGAAGCTGTTGTTGTTCCAAGAAGTTTTCCAAGATTGAAGGTGTTTGACAAAAGGTGACCCCACTCCTTATTAGGTCCTTGATATTAATATGTTGAGATATTAATATATTGAATATATTAATATATGATAATGTATAGTTATGTATAATATATATGTCAACACAATATATATAATATTAATTATATGTATTATATCATTGTGTGAATTAACAGTAATATAATTAATAATTATAATAATTATATTTTAATATTTAAAATAACATATTCTTTGAAATTATTGAAAATATAATAAAAACAGTGTTTTCTAGTTAATTGGTGATTTGAGAGCAGTTTCCAATAGATGTTTTACACTTGATGTGGGATTCACCCATCCCAGTGAGTTCATTAGCAGACAGGCAGCTACCCGTGGGGATCCTCCCACTGTCATTTTCTTTATGTCTCCCTTGATGTTGCTCTGAAATGACCTCTAAAGCAGCCAGTAACAGTATGAACATTTGTGTGCATGCTGGTATTTGACAGGCTTGGGTCAGTGTGTCACTATATTTCATTCTCAATTTAATGTGTGTTGAAATTACTTGTCAACGATAAGATACATAATTTAGCACAAAGTAATATTTTCGCCTATGATTTGAGCAGGCATTTCTAAATTGGATTCTCATCTGTGAAATGTAGTAAATAACAAACATTAAATAGCTTTTAATTAAGCTCTATAGCTGTCAATATGTTAAACTATTTTAATTGTTACATATTTGAACTAGACAGTGTACATTCTGGTGGTCATAGGTGTCTTGTTTCAAATCCAAGGCAATTAATGAAATGTCAGAATCACTAATTGCACAGCCTTTGCTCTGATTTCAGAAGCGACTGGGTGACGTCGTACAAAGTGCGGGTGAGCAATGACAGCCATACATGGGTCACCATCCGAAATAGATCGCAGGACATGGTGAGCAATTATCCTCCAGATTGCGTAAGTCATTGCCAAGGGTAATTTACAGTGGTGTTATTGTGGCACCATGCTATCATTAGCCTTGCAGGAAGAAGCTATATGTTTATTCTCATCCCTTCTGCTGTCACATCTGCTGTGTCTGCTTTTACACTGATTAGATGAGTTTGACTGAGCTTCCTTTTAAGAAACCAACTTGGCTGGGCTACAGGATACAAAAAGTTCTGGACTCTGCTACTCTGTAGGTGTTTCCTGGGAACATCGAGAAGGAGATCCCAGTGCTAAACAGGCTTCCAACACCGGTGGTTGGCCGCTATATCCGCGTGAATCCACGCTCCTGGTACCCTGGGGGTGGCATCTGCATGCGTGTGGAGGTCCTCGGCTGCCCGTTACCTGGTAAGGTCCCTAACAATGCTTTAAAACATCAACAAGCCAGTTAGATATGCAGAGAAAGGTATGACTGAAGTGACCAGCACTGTCTTGGGTAGGAATAAAGGCCCTAGTTAACATAGTGACACAGCAGTTAAAGCTGGTACCTCACAGTTCATGAGGTGTTCCTTCTGGCATGGATTTGAATTCATTGGGGGAGTTGTGGAGATTGTGGGTTTTCCCTGAGCTCACGAAGACATGAACACAGAATAAGGTAAATGGCTTCCATATCCTCCCTTACCAAGAAAACCACACCAGTGCTCAGTATTGGTTGAACTCAATATCCATGCCACTTTACCATTCCCTAACCAAAGTTAACCTTAACCAGTTTCGATCTTCTTCAAACAGTCAAGTCCTAGTACTAGTCCTTACTACCTAGCAAATCAGCTGGTTTATTGGCAGTATTCACAGTTACTCATCACTGTTCTTGGCTCAGAATCTTTATAGTCTCATCCCCCGAAAGACATAATTTCTCTTAATTTAAAGGCAGTAGCCGAATGACCTAATTACCACTGATAAGCATGTGTGTTCAGTGCACTGAGCCAGCGACAATCCCTGAAAGACTTTTTTCCTCTTTAACACAAGTCTTCAAGAGTGGGTATGTGGGTACAATGCTGAGTATGCAATTTAGCCATTGCTAGAACAATGAGTAATTTGTGATGCTGAGTTTAAAAGTCTGTTTTTAAAGCTTATGGACTTATGGACTACAAAGCTTTCTAGATATGAGGAAAAGATAGGCTGAAAGATAAAGAAATTTTCTGGGGATGGAAAACCTGTTGTGACAGAGTGGATTATTGTACTTATGATACGAAACAATACTTACAATAGTAGTGTGTTGTAGTATCAAGTTAAATGATTGTCCTGAGAAAAATCATTGAAATTCCTGTATAACTTATTATATAATAGTATAAATGGTTCCCATTTATTCATTTAGCTAACCCTTTTCTCCAAAGCAACTTAGAATGTTAAACTGCTTACAGTTATTTACCCATTTAGACAGCTGGGTAATTTCTTGGAGCAATTTAGGGAAAGTACCTTTCTCATGGGAACTACAACTGGAGATAAGATTCAAATCTGTGGTCTTTGGTTCCAAAGGTAGCAGCTTTAACCACTATGCTACCAGCTGTCCCCCTTCTGGTGTGAAATGGTTTGGTGCTGTTATTAATGTTCCATTTGGGAACTTTAATCAATACTTTGGGACTACATGAGTTATAAACGTACCATCAGTTAAGAACTTAAGACGGCATGCTAACCCCTGTTCAAGGTATGAGGTCGGACAATGGTTAAAGCACTTTTTCTGCTCTTCCATTTCTTCTTCAAACAATTTGCTGTCACCTCTATTGACATAATTTCTAACAATACTCATATATTTGACATCTTCCAATGTGGTATCTCCAGTGGTCAGCTACGTGGAAAGACACATAAACAGTCAACTGGTGTTGTGTGATCTGAACCTAGTTTTTTTTTTGCTCAGACTAGTCAATTCATCTGGCTTTTGATTATCTCATTTTAATGTGCAAAACTTCTGCATTACTTGGATGTAAGGTATGAGGAAAATCTGAAAAAGAAAAACAAATATTTTGCCATAAATTTTAGACAGTTCCACTGCAGTATAAATTAGGAACACAACACTGAAAATAGAAAGTTTTTTTAAACATTGTTAAGGTCATAGGGGGTGCAGTGGTGCAGTAGGTTGGACCGGGTCCTGCTCTCCGCTGGGTCTGGGGTTCAAGTCCCGCTTGGGGTCCCTTGTGGCAGACTGGCGTCCCGTCCTGGGTGTGTCCCCTCCCTCTCCGGCCTTATGCCCTGAGTTGCCGGGTAGGCTCCGCAACCCTGTATGGGACAAGCGGTTCAGAAAATGTGTGTGTTAAGGTCATTATTGAATATTACAACATGGGTCCTTTTATTTTTTTGTAAAACTGTTTAATTTTGGGAGGCGTGAATGGTACAGCGGGTTTGGCTGGGTCCTGTCCTCTGGTGGGTCTGGGGTTTGAGCCCTGCTTGGAGTGGCTTGCAATAGACTGGTGTCCTGTCCTGGGTGTGTCCCCTCCCCCCTCCAACCTTGCGCCCTGTGTTGCTGGGTAAGGCTCCGGCTTGCCGCCACCCACTTGAAACAAGCGGTTTCAGCTAGTGTGTGTGTGTTAAGGTCGATATTGAATATTACAACATGGGTCCTTTTATTTTTTTGTAAAACTGCTTACTTTTTGGGGGTTCAGTGCTGCAGCGGACTTCACCGGGTTTCACTTTCTGCTGGGTCTGGGGTTTGAGTCCCGCTTTGGCTGCCTAGCAGTAGACTGGTGTCCTATCCTGGGCGTGTCCCCTTACACTCCTCATTGCCGGGTTAGGCTCTGGCTTGCAGCGACCCTGCTTGGGAGCAGCGGTTTCAGACAGTGTATGTGTTTTCTTTTTGAAAGCAGAAATACTGTATTATTCTATTTTTAATGTTAAATAAAATTATTTAATCAGATTCACATGTGAAACTATACTCAGATGCTTACCATAGGAGCTAAAGTGATTGATAGACAAGGGCGGAAAGTAGGCATGAAAGCATATCTGAAATAGCTGACAATGACATTTTTGTGCTAGAGGCAATTTTTGCATCAGTAAACCTGCCTGTTGCTCTTGTGTTGTACCATTTCTGCATGCATCTCTACCCACACGCTATGAAAGTCACAAGTCACAGCTTTATGTAACAGTGAGCCTTTTTCAGATGATTTGACCAAGGTGCTGTTAGAAAAAAGTGTTAACTGTCTTGTTAACATTCCAAAAAAATAATAAAAAAAATCTGCCATACTTACAATTACTGCATGATACCATACAATTATTATAATTCTACAGCGGTTTTGAGAAATGCCCCAATGTATATGAAGTATAAAATATTTGCACCCATCACCATTTCAAATGAAACATCAGTTTGATGAGCATGAATGTAAGTAAAGTTTTTTCACATCTAATAACTAGAATTTATTATTTTTTTAAGATCCCAATAATTATTACCATAGACGGAATGAGATCACAACCACAGACAACTTGGACTTCAAGCACCACAGCTATAAAGAGATGAGACAGGTGAGTACAAGGGTTGCAAACACAATCAGACAATACAAACTATAAATTGCTCATTATCCTTACACAAATGTTTCTTGTGTTGCAAACCGGAAAATTACAGATTTTTGAAGATTTTAGAGTCACAAATGAATTAGTTTGCAAATATATTTCCGAATACAGGTGAGTATGTGAGCTGAGCAGTCATATCCTGTTACTTGTGAGATTTATAGTGATTAATTGGGATTTTTCAATGACTGCTTCAGTCAGATGCACTTACATATATACAGCCTGCTGAGTCAGTTTTCTTTGACTTGGCCTGTGAAGCTCATGGTGGTAGATAGTTGAGAAGGAAAGAAACAAACTTTCTTTTCTCCATGGACGGTCCCCAGTTCATCCTGGTGGATTGAAAAGGCTCCCAGGCCTGTCGAGAGATAAAATCTCTAAAGCATGTTCTTGGTCTACTCCAGGGTCTCATCCCAGTGGAATGTGCCCTATATAACTACAGTCTGAGCCAACCAGGGGTCATTCTTACAACTTAACCAAAACACCTCAACGGATGCCATTCAATCTGCAGAAGAGGTGACTGTACTGGACTGTGGAGCTCTTCACCCTGTCACAAGGAGTGAGTCCAGCAGTCCTGCAAAGAAACCTCCATTTTGTCAGTTGAATCTATAATCTCTTTCATTTAGTTATGACGTAAAGCTCTTGACCATTGCTGAGGATAAAGACATAATCTAAGTTTTTAAAAAACCTTGAACCATGGAGCTATGTCTGCTGGAGGGATATGCTCCTCATAGGGTCTCCCTTGACAAGGAGTTGTGAGGGGAGAGTCCTGACAAAGAAGGGGTCCGCTGCCGATAGCCAGACCCGTTTGCCAGCGACTATCTTGTGACCAGGTGACCCACATTACCCAGTTGAGCTGAACCCAATATACTGATGTTGAGTCATTTTGTGCACACACCACCTGCAAGATGAAGAGAGGGGAGTCAACGTGAGGCAACGAAAATAGAAGGCATGAGTGGCATAAAGAAAGACTGACACCACGCTATTAGTTTTGCATATTAAACTAATGTGCTGCCTGGAGAGACCTTGTATTGAATTCCACACTGATATGACAAGGTTATTATATATTCTTCTTTTTTTGTGAGAGCTAAATGAGCTGTGAGAACTGGACCCCGATATGTGTCGCACCGTGGCCTCTGTGACATCTGTGATTTGAATTACAATTCCTTCTTGCACAACAGAAACAGTCAATGATGTTCTAATTAATCAGCCTTGGGTATAATCTGAATTAATGATTTAAATGTTAATTTGAAGTTTATTTAGAATTAATATGAAGGACAGGTGTAAAAGTGAAATTGTTTAGTTTCGATGTGTAATTTTCAGGTCTGGGTTGCTACACTGGCTTATTGATTTACAAGGAATCAAGTTGTTCAAGTCCATTTCTTTACTGAAAATTGCAAATTTAAGCCGATGTTAAACATACTGTCTTGGCAGATTTATTTATTTGTTTGTTTATTTATTTATTGCTGATTCCCTCCTAATCCACTTTGCTGATTTAATTTCATGGCTGGCATTTTCGTGGTTGTACTTGTTTAAATTTCTGAAGAACAAATGCAGAGAGAAACAGACTGCTTTAAGCTGTGAATTGAAGCAATATGGTTACGTTAAAGTCAGATCCTTTCTCATAAAACGTCTGGTGCCAGACATCTAATTACAAGAATATATTTGATTTTCATGGTCCTAATTAAGACCTTCACGCATTTGCAATACAAAAATACAGAGGCAAGAAGAGTTTATTTGACTTTTCTGCTTTGGCTGATACACTGATGCCCTGATTTGTAACTGATGTTGGCAACAGAACTTACCTTTGTTTGTCTCTGGTTGTTGAATGAAAGCAGATGTGTGGGTAATGAGCTGCTGTTGCAAAATTCTAATTAAATGTTCAGAAGGGACTCATCATAAAGCCATTTCTCATTATGTACTGTTTTTCTTGGTTTGGCTATTAAGGAAAGCATTGTTTGTGAACTGAAAACGGCATTTGAAATACTGAGTATCATGTTGGAACATTTCTAATGTCATTTTTACACGTATGTCATGGCTTAGTTACATGCTATAACACTGACTTTTTACAGCTGCAACATCCTTGACCCTTCATGATTTAGGAAGAACTTTCATCACTCACAAGGATCACATAAGACCACTCTCTCCTCATCTGTAGGTGCTCTACTGTCTTACAGATAGACCACATTTGGGGGAGTGGAGGGGGCAAGTAGACCCCTTGAGCAAATATGTTTCTGTCCATTTGTAATGTGACATGGGCATTTTCAGACAAAAGAAATATGCTACTTTGTTTCAAGACCTACAGGGTCGCAAAGTTGGCGACACCATAACACGTTCACATCCAACCACTGACATACAGTATGTTGCTCAGAAGCATTGAAAAAGCCACAGAAAAATACACTGTACTGAGATACTGGAGGAAAAAAGGAAACCTAAATAATATTAAATGTGACAAGTGTGGTCTAAAGACTTCAAGGAATATTTCATAGTCTCAAGATTAATAGTTCAGGAAGAAAAAAAGTTTTTTTTCAATTTTTTTTTTTTACTTTTTGACCTTAGGAATTGTGGTTTGGCATTATCTACTTATGGAAATGTGTGAATGGGGCAGGGGAAAGATGTTATCAGAAAGAAAATAGGCTGTTAAACTTTCAGTGCACAGTGAGCCATGCCACCAGTGATAATTTTCTGCATTCTGTAGTGTCCCAGAAAGAAGTAGGAATTATTTACCAGACACTTAGCTGATAACAGGGGCTCCCCTTCCCTGGTATCTTGTCTGTTTCTGCCTCTAACAGCTAATGAAGGTGGTCAATGAGATGTGCCCAAACTTTACAAGAATTTACAACATTGGGAAGAGTCACAATGGGTTGAAGCTGTATGCCATTGAGATCTCTGACAACCCTGGAGAGCACGAATTGGGTAAGAGAAGCCAGAAAAACTATTGACCTAGAAAAAAAATAAAATGATTGAAAAAGCTGACCTTGCTTGAAAAATAAAGCATTTATTCAGATCAGGTTTTAAAGTAATCACTCTTCTTTAATGCTGAAAGTCTTAAGAGATTTAATTATCATTAAATTATTTATTGTGGAAAAATTGTAAATTACTCTATGAGTGTTGTACAAGACCTTATACCTCAATGACTGTAATGCATGTGTTTGCTGGAGTTGTGCATGTTGTTTTGGAAGGTTCAAAATTTTTGGTCCAGGTGAGCCAGAGTTTCGTTACACTGCTGGTTCCCATGGTAACGAGGTGCTGGGCCGAGAGTTGCTGCTGCTGCTGATGCAGTTTATGTGCCAGGAGTACCTCTCTGGCAACCCACGGATACGGCACCTGGTGGATGAGACCCGCATCCACCTGGTGCCCTCCGTAAACCCAGACGGCTATGAGAAGGTTTTTGAAGTGGTAGGTCTGAGTCATCACTACATTCTTGGTACTCAACACCTTTGTTTATCAACTGTGCTCTTCAGAAATTCCTATTTTTGTGATTTTGTTGCAGCAAATGTCAAATGACAATTACAAGTTTTCACAACTGTAATGCAGTATTTTGATATATTACTAAACTAAATGCCTTAAACATAGGTTGGGATTTTTTTATGTTTCAAATGTGTAGGCGTATTAATGTATCTGGACCCATCCTTTAGGGTTCAGAGCTGGGTGGGTGGTCCCTTGGCCGCTGGAGTCAGGATGGCCTGGACATCCATCACAACTTCCCTGACCTGAACTCCATCCTATGGGAGGCGGAAGTCAGAAAGTGGGTGCCCCGGAAAGTCTTCAATCACCATGTGCCGATTCCAGAGTGGTACTACTCAAGGAATGAAACGGTGAGCATAAGATAGAGGCACAGTTTGAATGGACAAATGTGGTAGTGAAGGAAGATGGGTGACACTGGTGAGAGGCTAAATGCATGCAAAATTGCCTTAAGGTTCAAATAAATTTAAATCTGGTACTAAGTCGTCCTGTTCCAATTGTGTCTAATAATGAGGCTAATAACTGTTCAAATTGATTTGTTTGATTAAGGTTATTAATCATTTTTTGCTACTCAGATGAAATAGAATAGATGGAAAGAAACCACAAGAAAGTGGTTATTGGGAGTGCATGCATGAGAGAAAAAACTCTGATAGATCTTGTTCGGTTCAGATCACATCTTTTTTACATGGTGGACATCTGGGAAGAAGGTTACTTTCATCAGTGAAGAATTGCCAGCAGGTCAACTTGGCAAAGTTTACCCCAGGCATACATGTACGCGGGGGCTGTGGGAATGAGTGAGAACAGATGTAAATGGTTGCTACACATACTGACAGCTAGATAGCAGGAGTTTGGATTGTTCCAGCCAGGCTGCAAGCAACCTGATTCAACTAAGCCTGGACCATTTCACTCCTATTTTGGTACATTTCTGCTTCATATGTGAACCTCACCAAATTTAGGATCCAGTGGTACTAATTATTGTACTGTATTACCTTTGCCATAGGTTCAGTCCTTTTATCCCAGAAAAATTGTTGCACTCTTCCACCTCTGGATGCTTGGTGGACATATTCACGAATGGTCTACAATTGAAAGTCTGTAGGTTCACTGTTTTTGGGTCTGATATGGTATAATGAGCTCCCTCTCATACTCATAACTACTAAATCCCTCTGAGCATTCACAGAGGGTCTCAAATCTCATCTCTTGCTCAGCTATATAAATGTGAATCCTAGCCTCTCCCATGATCTTCTGTGTATTTTCTGTCTGACTCAGTTATTTAGACTTGAGTAACACGCCCCAACAAAAGGGTAGTATTAGGAAAACAAACTGTGCTTTGTATTGCTTTTCGACTCTTATGTCTTTATCTAAACGATTTTCTCTGTTGTAAAATGCATCATTGTACATCCTAAATTGTATGTTGCTTTTCAGAAAAGCTTTTGTTATATAAATAAATGCAAAGAAACAATGACATTTGAGGGAGTTATTGTTTGTTTTCCATACTGCAAAGCGACATCAAGTTGCTGTTGAGACACGGGTATTGATCACCTGGATGGAAAAGATCCCCTTCGTGCTCGGTGGGAATCTCCAGGGAGGAGAGCTGGTAGTCACCTTTCCTTATGACAAGGCTCGATCTCAGAGTAGGATCCAGGACTCAAGCTCGACCCCCGATGACCATGTCTTCCGTTGGCTAGCCTTCTCCTATGCCTCCACCCACCGACTGATGACAGATGCTAGTCGTCGAGTGTGCCATACGGAGGACTTTGCCAAGGAAGATGGCACCATCAATGGGGCTTCCTGGCACACAGCTGCTGGAAGTTAGTTGAGCTCTTCAAACATAGCTGTCTCTAGATCTCTTGGTTTATTAAATGCTGATTTCCAAGTCTTTTTTTTAAAAATCTGTTACATTTATTCACCAAATGTTTAAATTATAATTTCTTGCAAATTTTAACCATTTCTAAAACTGGATATTTTACAGGGGAAATGCACAGGTATACCAGTCCACCCCAATACCTTTCATGGGTTGTGCTGTCAAACACAATAATTACCGACTCCCTTTTTGGCCTTCTTTTTCATTTCATTTTTACACTGTTTCTCTTTTGCTATTTCTCTATTTCTCTATAATTCATCAGTTAAACCAATACGAAGAAAGGGAAACAACTTTTAAGAGTAACATTTATTCCATTCCAAACATATACTAAATGACATTGTAAGTTCTTACAGTAGAGCCCAAAGACGCATCGTCTTATTTGAAACAATATTTCTTTGAAGAAAACTCTGCTTCTACAGACATTTTGCCAGAATGACTTGAATTTGGATACTGCTTGAATGTGGTTATAGTAACTAGTGGGCAAATACCTGTTTTTTTTTTTTCTCAGGTATGAATGACTTCAGCTACCTGCACACCAACTGCTTTGAGCTGTCCATGTATGTGGGCTGTGACAAGTTTCCTCACGAGAGTGAGCTTCCCGAAGAGTGGGAGAACAACCGAGAGTCGCTACTTGTCTTCATGGAGCAGGTGAGCAGGAGAGTGACTTCACAAACAAATCCCCTAGTTCACCCTGAGGGGCTTGGGGGAGTTGGGAAGCAAATTCTGTATTTTTTTGGTATTTGGTATTTTTGAATTCACATAATACAAAGTCAATTGGGGGGTGCAGTGGCGCAGTGGGTTGGACTGCAGTCCTGCTCTCCGGTGGGTCTGGGGTTCAAGTCCCGTTTGGGGTGCCTTGCGACGGACTGGCGTCCCGTCCTGGGTGTGTCCCCTCCCCCTCTGGCCTTACGCCCTGTGTTGCCGGGTAGGCTCCGGTTCCCCGTGACCCCGTAAGGGACAAGCGGTTCTGAAAATGTGTGTGTGTGTGTAATACAAAGTCATATACATTACAGTTGAACAGATCCACCTTTACAGTGTTATTCACACCTTCCTGCAGTTACAGCTACACAGTTCGGACAATAACTAATAACAATCAGAATGTTATTATACATTTTGCAGCAAAGTAATAAAAAAAAGCTCAAATATTATAACACTATGAGCTAGCTGTATATATGTGTATATAAAGTCTGCTGGTTGGCTTTGACCAAAAGCATCTTAGCTGAACATCATACAGTATATACATGATATTTTGAAAATAAAATAGAAATGCAGTGTCTGCTGAAATTTGTGAACTGAAACATCATAAAAAGATCTAATACAGAATACTAAACTTTTCCAGTTTACTGTACAATATAAGTTTGCAGTCTGTCCCAGTGAAGGCTTGTATCTTTGAATACCGACATGTCATTCACAGTCAGAATGCTTTTCTGTCCTTGCATTGTGGGAATATCCAGTATGAAAGTACATAAAAAATTAACTGAACAAAAACTTTTCTTTCTTTAAGAAATTAAGCATTAGCATTCTATCATTGTATAAGCATTTATTAAACGTACTTTAACATTTAGCTTTTCTACACAAATAAGTCTGAATTTCATGTATTTCGTTTTACATGGATGCACATGTACACACACATACTTTCATATGCCTATTATTTTCTACTCGGATTCTTTTTAATGACTAAAAACAGTTGTTCACTGAAGAGCATATTCCCCACGCATTTGCATTCACTGCATTTTTAATGAAAAAGGAGAACATGTTCTGTGGGCCTCAGTGTTACCTTTCCTGTCTAGGTGCATCGTGGGATCAAAGGTGTTGTTAGGGACCTGCAAGGACGTGGAATTGCTAATGCCATCATTTCTGTGGAGGGAATCAACCATGACATCCGTACAGGTCAGGAGAAGTCAACATGTCTACTAACGGGAAGGCGTTTAGTAACTTCATAAACATACGTCATTATATTGTTAATTAAAAACACACACACACACACACACACACACACACACACACACACACACACTTTCAGAACCGCTTGTCCCATACGGGGTCACGGGGAACCAGAGCCTACCCGGTAACACAGGGCGTAAGGCCGGAGGGGGAGGGGACACACCCAGGACAGGACACCAGTCCATCACAAGGCACCCCAAGCGGGACTTGAACCCCAGACCTACCGGAAAGCAGGACCGTGGTCCAACCCACTGTGCCACCGCACCCCTAGTAATTAAAAACAATAAATAAAATTCAAATTTCAGGTCTTCTCTCAGTATATATATTTAGAATTTTTTGTTTCTGAGGTGGTGGGGGGTGCGGTGGTGCAGTGGGTTGGACCAGGTCCTGCTCTCCGGTGGGTCTGGGGTTCGAGTCCTGCTTGGGGTGCCTTGTGACGGACTGGCATCCCGTCCTGGGTGTGTCCCCTCCCCCTCCAGCCCTATGCCCTGTGTTGCCGGGTAGGCTCCGGCTCCCCGCGACCCTGTATGGGACAAGCAGTTCAGATGTGTGTGTGTGTGTGTTTCAGAGGTACAGCTAAACTTTGTTATACTATTGAGTTTCAGTGTTTGTATGAATGGTGGAAAAGTCAAAATATGCTATGCCTGTGGGTAGGAATGGGGCATGATTCTGGTTATTTCACTGTTTATCCTATATCCATTCCATTAATGTCAGATGCAATTTATGCCTCATTTAATCTATTCCATCATTTAATTGAAGCTATCCCCCTTTTTCTTGATTTTCTTACGGATTATTTTATAACAAATGCTGCAGGAGCAGGTACTCACAGCAGTACAGCAAGTTCATTTAATGACTGTAGGGACACTGTAATGTGTATTATGTTCCTGCACAATAACTGTGCCACTGATCACTACTACAGAAAAGAATCTGTTGTGGTAGGTGAAGCCCTTGAGATACCAAGAACAGAAGATACCTCTGTAATGACCTCTTTAACTTTTAAAAACCAACTCATAAAGCTGCTTTGAAAGACTTTCGACAGGTTATAATTGAACTGAGCTAGCCCTTCTCAAAGCTGTCATATAGTTCTCTTCAGGTAGTTATCCATCGGCATTAGTCTTGACTTTTGTCACTGGTAATGAATAAAGATGAAATACAATTATTTTCATCTAAATGACAGTGACTGGGTCTATTAACTCCACTTGCCAAGAAATTAATAGCATTACAAATGACACAAATGGCATTAATCAGATGAGGTCAGATTAGCTTTTAGATCTCAAGCCGGCAGAATGTGTCTCTAGTATTATTCTGACCTCACAAAGGTAAAATTATGCAAGGAGGCTGGCAGACTTTTTATTTTTAGAAGGTGCAAAGGGCTCAGACAGCAGTATGGCATCTTCCTTCGGCATGGGGCAAAATATAAATTTATTCTTGGAGTGAGTATAGTCTTTTTTTTTCTTGCTGTATGCCCATGTTAAAGTTTTCTGTGTCACTGCATGAGAAGAGCGCTCTATAAAAAATAAAAATAATAATAATAATAATAATGCTACTTGTCCCGCCATGGAGACCCAGTATCTGTAAGGTGACAGCGGTAGTCGATATTTACCAAGACTGAAGAAGAGACATACTGATCCTACATGGATGGGGCAGCACCTTGTGTTGAATTTACAGCTGTTGCCTTCCAGTTGTTGGATCTAGGTTCAAATCCATTCTCTCTCAGCTGTATCCAGGGTACAAATGGGTAAGTAATTGTAAGTAGTTTGACACTGAAAGTTGTTTTGGAGAAAAGTGTCAGCTAAATTAAATAATGTAAATGTACAAGACTAACACTGTAAGCTGTTTCAGAAAATGGCATTAGCTAAACAAATAAATTATACTGTTGCAGGGTTAAGTAGAAGCACTTTGTTTGACCAGTGTAGCAGGGGACGTTTAGTCAATGACAACTTTATTGTCATTCTGCCTATAGGTGAGTTACGCATACAGGAGAACAAAATTCCGTTTCTTTTTGGACCTCCATGTCACACAAAGCATACAGTACACTTTCTAAAAAAAAAAATAAATACAACATGAGAAGACAGTGCAGTACACGGGCCAGAGTCTGGTGTCAATGTACACAATATACAATATACCCTACCCAATGTACACAGTGCTATAAAAAGATTAACGTATAATATAAATAGAAGAAAAAAAAGGCTATATGGGACATGTAATTTAACTGTAAACGAGAACAATAAAAGACACTAGAGACTACAGACACTAGTATTAGCTAGTCGCAGGAGCAGTAATAAGTTAAATAACTGCTTTGAGTATGTTTTTTGCTTAAGGTGGCATATGGTTTGTTCAGGACAAGTGCAGATTTATTTTATATGCGTGGGGAAAACAAAAAAATCAACTATGTCAGGAGATGGGTGTACGGATGGTCTGGGGGTTCATGTTGTTGAGGATTCTCATAGCCTGAGGGAAGAAACTCTTGCACAGTCTGGAGGAGGACCGGATACTTTGGTACCTCTTTCCAGATAGGTCAACTGTGTTGTGCCTAGTGTGTTTTTAACTATGTTTAGTTCGACTATGCTCCTTAAGGGTTGCCAAAAAAAAAAAAAAACAAAAGCTAGTGCCATTCTAATGCCACGTAGCATACAAACTAAATTAGTATGACCTGCGTTCAAAAGCATTCACCCCAAAACATCATTTTGGTCACAGTCATGACATGTGCAATTGCTACAGCTGTAGGAATGATGGGTTTCTCGTCTTCTTCTCTTTTGAGTGCTGACTTTGAGTGATCTGAAAGTTCACAGCCAATAGTACACTCTAATACAGCTGCTTTTAAAAGGTTCCCATACTGAGTGAAAACTTTGAAATTACCTTGGAGGAAACACGATGGCACAGCAAGTAGCACATATTATTATTAGTATTATTACAAGTATTATTACATATTTTTATTAAAAAAATGAACATATAATATATACCTCCACCTTGTGCGGACAAACAGTTATAGAAATTGGATGGTGGATATAATATAGTATTTTTGGAAGCATCATTTACTTTTTTTACTCTTTTGCTTTTTTCTGAATTCTGTCCAGTTGTACAGAACTAAACAATTCAATTCAATTAATTTTTATAGAGCGCTATTCTCATGCAGTGACGCAGACCGCTTGAACACAGGCATAAGGCAAAGAAACAAATACATCAGACACAGAAACAAATAAGACAGTTGACTACATATTAGCACAATATAATATCAATGCTTTTATAAATCTATAAGTATGCCTACTGGCCAAGGAGGAAAGGAACAAAAAACTCTCAACTAAAAGTCAAGGGAGAAAAAAAAAAATCTCTGGGAGTCCAACTGCCAGTTGCTGCCCACCCCTCCTGAGCATTCTACATTCAATAAGACTTCTAAACCAGTTTAGAAGTAATAATGGCATTTTTGCTACATGGTAGCTTGATTTCCAGAATCAGACCTGGCAAACTGCAAACACTGATATCAAGCTCCATCTTTATTTCAGCTGCAGATGGTGACTACTGGCGCTTGTTGAACCCAGGGGAGTACAAGGTCACAGCTTCAGCTGAGGGCTATAATCCAACCAGCAAGGTGTGCGAGGTGGGTTATGAGATTGGTGCCACGCGATGCGACTTTGCCATCAGTCGCACCAACCTGTCACGTATAAAGGAGATCATGGAAAAGTTCGGGAAGAGGCCCATCAGGGCTCCCCTGAGGCCTCTTCCACAGCGCTCTCCGCAGAGGCAGCGACAAATGCAAGCCCGGCTCAGAAAGGCCAGCTGACCCTGAAACATGTCATTCACTGTAAAAGTATGCTGGACAACTGGACATTTCTGACAAGGGCTGACAATTTTTAGTGACATTTCCATGTTCATTTAATACAGTGTACTTAATCTTTGGTAGAGAAATCACACAAAGTTATGGTGACATGTATGTACCACCCAGTTCTATTGCTTTGAAACAGAGGAAGATTGCAAAAACTGTAATTTTTCATAGAAAGAGAACAAGCAGTCATTCCTTCCCTGTTTTTCCCAGTGACTACCTGCTGGTTTTATATTAACATAATATCTATGACTGGAAACTAGCTGTAATACTGGATGTCAATGTATGTAATAATTCATATTCAGAATTCATTATCAGTCAGTAGCTGTCATCTTGCTGTCCAAAAACACACTTTGTCTACAGGAAAATACTTTTATTCTCAAAGGTTACAGTACAAGAATTAATTAGAACTTGTGTTTAACTAAACTTTTCAGAAAACCCATCCTAATCTCATGTCTAAGAAGGAAAATATTGCTTGTTTTGAAGTGATCGCTGAGACATTGCCAATGCCATTGCGTTCAGGTAAAGAATGGATTATTTTTTTGTCTTCTTTTTCATAGCTAGCTGCACAACCACTCAACTGAAATAAACTGTAATACAGGTTTTGAAAATGAGTCAAAAAAACCAAAAATGGAAATACAAGAAATATTGAAAATATGACACTGGGAAGTGCCACATTATAAACCCCATTAGTAGAAGAAAGAAATCTGCTAATGTGATATTCATACAGTGTATGCATTATTTTGGTTATTTTTTTTTCAAATATTTGTAATATTCCATGTAATGCTTGCACTTTAGGAAAATGACTGTCAAACTTTCAGACTGAAGTATTTTATCTCTTATCTTTATTTGCAGTAATAAATGTTTCAGGTATTCTGTATTTTGTAACTTGCCCACTCATTCTCCATCATAGAGACCAGCTCTTAGGAGCAATTTACTGAAAACTTTGAGTGTCTCCACAATACATGCAATGACAAAAGAGGAATAAATGTGCAGATGGTTATTTTTTATTTGAAAATATAGTTTCAGATTGATTATAAAATTTGCATTGTGCTCGGAAAACAAACTGATAACATAATTTAAAGTTGTTTTCTTCTTTGCCATTTGTCATCTGCACTACCTAATTTGCAGCAAGACCAAAGGCCCTTATTACCCACAATTCCTTGGCCCTATCATAGCTTGTCCTGCAACCCACAATACTGCAATTAGAAAAAAGAAAACTGTAAAGCCACTGCTGTTATAAGTTTCCCAGGCTCTTTGAAAAGTGTGTAATTTGTCAGGATGTAACAAGACCATGAAGGGAGTGAGACATCTGTATATTAAATGGACCCCAAACCAGTTATATCTATGGCAATGATGAATGTTTAGAGGATAAAGGCTAAATAATGTAGATTCAGTAAATGACAACATATTTTAAAAGTTATCATTTTCACTAATACTGTATATATATATACATATATATAAACACAAACACACTGCATTTAAGAACATATCTCACACAGGCTCAAGAAACTCCAGGTTTTATAATCAGTTTTTTAACTGATTTATTATCAAGGTATTCGGCGTATTTATGAATATGACATTTCATATTCAAAAGTACAAAATTAAGAAACACTTTATAAGCTATCTAACTGCAGCATTCCAAAAAAAAAGATACATCTAAATATAAAGACCAAAACACAAAAGGTACACTTTCCGACTTGTGCTGCTTTACTGCTGAATATTGCAGTCTGTTTTCATAGAAATCACCTATAGTGGTAAAACATAATAAAGTTACTTTGAGCATAAACTCATTTCTACCTCCCATATGGAGTACAGCAGAAGACCTGGAGAACAAGGAAAAGGAGCCCAGACATGCATTCTTTTTCACATCTAATTCTGCACAGATGCGCAAGGAGGAAAAAGGCACCATCTGACCTTGATAGCAATTCAAAGGCCAAAGTTTCCTGTGAAGCAGTTCCAGCCTTTGAAATGAAGGCATTTCTTCCTAAATGTGGCTCACACAGCTGGCACTGTGGACCTGTCCATAAACACACACTTATCCACTCATAAATGTGTTGGGCCTCAAGTGGAAAACAGGGTCCACAAAACAAATGGAGAGAATGTGGCAGGATCAGGAAGTGCATTATGGGATCCCTAGAAAAAGGAATATTTTGCATACATACATATTATACACATTACATGATATTATACACAAATATATAATTCATTAGCTTAATACATGTAGTCCTTTTTGGGATTTGAACCAGCTTGCTTCTGGTTGTAAGTTCACGTCTCAGCCTGCTACTTATATGATAATAGAAAGGCTTCCATTTACAATGTCAGGAGCCTTCAGTGTGTACCTGCAGTCATCCCCACAAACTTGTAGTTTTGTAAGGTAAAAATAAGAATTCAATCAATGAATGTGAGTAAACTGGAAGAAAACAAGGGGAAAGAGCCTATGCAGAAACAACAAAGAAGCAATCTGAGAAACCTTATGAAAGTTTTGTATTATTATTTGTTAGTATGTCTGACAAAATGTGACTAACAAGCAATAAATTGAATGCAAAGTTGAAAACTTTGAAGAAAATGAAATCGAGGTTTTTGTTTACCCCGCCCGGTATGGGGTCACCGGGGCCCCACCCTGGAGCCAGGCCTGGGGGGGGGCTCGCATGCGAGCGCCTGGTGGCCAGGTCTATGCCCACGGGGCCTGGCCAGGCTCAGCCCGAAGCCATGACGTGGAGACGCTCTTCGGTGGGCTCACCACCTGCCGGAGAGACCGTAAGGGGCCGGTGCATTGTGATTTGGGCAGTGGTCGGGGCCGAGTGCCCGGCCGACCCAAACCTCGGGCGCCAACTCTGGTTTTTGGGACTTGGAATGTCACCTCACTGGCGGGGAAGGAGCCTGAGCTGGTGCGGGAAGTTGAGAGATACCGTCTAGATATAGTCGGGCTCACTTCCACTCACAGCTTGGGTTCTGGAACCACTCTTCTCAACCAAGGGTGGACTCTCCACCATTCTGGCGTTGCCCAGGATGAGAGGTGGCGGGCGGGTGTGGGCTTATTAATAGCCCCCCAGTTTAGCCGCCATGTGTTGGAGTCTACCCCGGTGAATGAGAGGGTCATCTCCCTGCGCCTTCGGGTCAGGGAACGGTCTCTCACTGTCATTTGTGCTTATGCGCCTAATGGCAGTGTAGAGTACCCGGCCTTCTTGGAGTCCCTGGAGGGCGTGCTGGAAAGCGCTCCCACTGGGGACTCTGTCGTTCTACTGGGGGACTTTAACGCCCATGTGGGTAGCGACAGTGACACCTGGAGGGGCGTGATTGGGAGGAACGGCCTCCCTGATCTGAACCCGAGCGGTGAGTTGTTATTGGATTTCTGTGCTAGTCACGGTTTATCCATAACGAACACCATGTTCATGCATAAGGGTGTCCATCAGTGCACTTGGCACCAGGACACCCTAGGTCAGAGGCCGATGATAGACTTTGTAGTCGTTTCTTCTGACCTTCGGCCATATGTCTTGGACACTCGGGTGAAGAGAGGGGCTGAGCTGTCAACTGATCACCACCTGGTGGTGAGTTGGATTCGATGGCAGGGGAAAAAGCTGGACAGACCTGGCAGGCCCAAACGCATAGTGAGGGTCTGTTGGGAATGTTTGGCGGAGGCCCCTGTCAGAGAGGTCTTCAACTCCCACCTCCGACAGAGCTTCAACCAGGTCCCAAGGGAGGTGGGGGACACTGAGTCTGAATGGACTATGTCCCTTGTCGGGGCGGCGGTTCGGAGCTGCGGCCATAAGGTCGCTGGCGCCTGTCGCGGCGGCAATCCCCGAACACGGTGGTGGAAACCGGAGGTAAGGGATGCCGTCAAGCTGAAGAAGGAGTTCTGTCGGGCCTGGCTGGCTCATGGGACTCCTGAAGCAGCTGACGGGTACCGACGGGCCAAACGGAGCGCGGGGATCTCCTCAATCCCTCCGACACGCCTTCCGTAGAGGAAGCTGAGGCTGGGGACTTGGAGGGGGACTCGTCCATTACCCTGGCTGAAGTTGCTGAGGTAGTCAAAAAACTCCTCGGTGGCAAGGCTCCGGGGGTGGATGAGATCCCCCCCGAGTTTCTCAAGTCTCTGGATGTTGTGGGGCTGTCTTGGCTGACACGCCTCTGCAGCATCGCGTGGAGTTCGGGAACGGTGCCTCTGGACTGGCAGACCGGGGTGGTGGTCCCTCTTTTTAAGAAGGGGGACCGGAGATTGTGTTCCAACTACCGGGGGATCACGCTCCTTAGCCTCCCTGGGAAAGTCTATGCCAGGGTACTTGAAAGGAGAATCCGACCGATAGTCGGACCTCGGATTCAGGAGGAGCAATGCGGTTTTCGCCCTGGCCGTGGAACACTGGACCAGCTCTATACCCTCACTAGGATGCTGGAGGGTTCGTGGGAGTTTGCCCAACCAGTCCATATGTGTTTTGTGGACCTGGAGAAGGCATTCGACCGTGTCCCTCGTGGCATCCTGTGGGAGGTGCTTCGGGATTATGGGGTTCGGGGCTCGCTGTTACGGGCTGTTCGTTCCCTGTATGACCGGAGCAGGAGCTTGGTTCGCATTGCCAGCAGTAAGTCAGACCTGTTCCCGGTGCATGTTGGACTCCACCAGGGCTGCCCTTTGTCACCGATTCTGTTCATTATCTTCATGGACAGAATTTCTAGGCGCAGCCAAGGAACGGAGGGCGTCTGTTTTGGTGGCCGCGAGATCTCATCTCTGCTTTTCGCAGACGATGTGGTCCTGCTGGCTTCATCAGGTCAAGACTTGCAGCGTGCACTGGGGAGGTTTGCAGCCGAGTGCGAAGCGGCGGGGATGAGAATCAGCGCTTCCAAATCCGAGGCCATGGTTCTCAGTCGGAAAAAGGTGGATTGCCCCCTCCGGGTTAGGGGGGAGTTGTTCCCTCAAGTGGAGGAGTTTAAGTATCTCGGGGTCTTGTTCACGAGTGAGGGAAAAATGGAGCGGGAGGTTGACAGACGGATCGGTGCGGCGTCCGCAGTAATGCGGTCATTGTACCGGTCTGTTGTGGTGAAGAGGGAGCTGAGCCATAAGGCGAAGCTCTCAATTTACCGGTCGATCTATGTTCCTACCCTCACCTATGGTCATGAACTCTGGATCATGACTGAAAGAAAGAGATCGCGGATACAAGCGGCAGAAATGAGTTTCCTCCGCAGAGTGGCTGGGCGCACCCTTAGGGTTAGGGTGAGGAGCTCAGTCACCCGGGAGGAGCTCGGAGTAGAGCCGCTGCTCCTCTGCATCGAGAGGAGCCAATTGAGGTGGCTCGAGCATCTTTTCCGGATGCCTCCTGGACGCCTCCCTGGGGAGGTGTTCAGGGCTTGTCCCACTGGGAGGAGGCCTCGGGGCAGACCCAGGACACGTTGGAGAGACTATGTCTCCCGGCTGGCCTGGGAACACCTTGGGGTTTCCCCAGAGGAACTGGAGGAGGTGTGCGGGGAGAGGGAAGTCTGGAGGACTCTGCTCGGACTGCTGCCCCCGCGACCCAACCCCGGATAGCGGAGGAAGATGAATGAATGAATGAAAGTTGAAAACACTCCTGACCTCTTCAAAAAAAGGCCAAGCATTAAATTGGACTTTGACGTAATTTTTCAAGAGCTACTTTTGACATGATAACTTAATGATGATGTCATTCATTTTTATTCTGCAAGAGATGACACTACATGGGAAAAGCAACAGCTCTTAGTCAGTGAACGCTGATCTGGGATCTGTCCGAAACACAGCTGAAAGCACATCTGCTTACAAATAAGTCATTTCAATAATAACCATTTCCAGCTCACAGGTGCTCAGTTGCCAATTTGGTCTTCGCTTGCTAGGGATAATTACAATCTGTTCTTTGCAGAAGCCAGACAATTCTACGACAGGAATGTTGAGCAATATTACAAATTTGAAACGAAATGCAAAATTTTTCATTTAAAACTGTTGAGTAATTTTTGTTTTGAAGTATATTTTTATGAACGCTTATGTAGTGGTTATGAAGGAGTTTTGCACTGCTTATAAATATGCCATGAAGTTCTTATATAGAAAGAAACATAACAAGTAACATTTCCAAGTCCAAATTTATTTCACAGATAGTTCCTTCACCTGCAATGCATTTTACCATTGGTTATACAAAAAAACAAGTCTGTAACATTTTTTTACTATACATCAATGTTTCATGTATATCATGTGTTAGCATTACTGACTAATATATATTTTTAAGCTTCCTACCACACAGAAAATAATAGGAAATTAAAAAAAATCCAGATTAAAGTTTGCAGTAATTCATTAATCACATTTGTATCATTTTCAGTTTGGTTCATGAGATTTTTTTTTTTGTTAATGAAGTATAAAAAAGAGGTGTGGAATGTAACAAATGAAAGACTGATGTATTTAAGGCATTACGTATCGTGTAAAATACAACATTGTAAACTAACCAGTTTGTCATCCAACCAGTCATAGAGAAAACGAGCACAATATCAATATCTTAAACCCTTTGAGACTAAAGGCAAAGTTTGTTGCAATTTATGAAGCAACATAACATTAGCAGAACTATAAAAGTGAGTTCTAACACAAAAGAGCTGGTGGAATGCTTGTTACCGCAGCATTTTATTGATATTATGTGTAATATCACCAAATAAATATAATAAATAAATATATTGATATTGTATATAATATATACATGTTATGTACAAATAATAAATAGAAATTTAATAAAATTTGCCTTAAATTCTGGAAACATTTTCTAGGTTACAGCAAAAAAAAAAAAACAACAGTACACGTTCAATCTGTGCAACTAGGATGACACACCTTTTCACAAATTAAAATTAATGTCCCTCATGTTTAAATTGCTTTACACATCAATGAACACCAGGTTACAAAGAAACAGAGGAATCAGTATATATGGGTAACAACACGTGCATTTTGTGCTACTGCATGATTGGAAGTGACATTTAGGTGCGCAGTGCCCTCATGTTTGTGCTCTGTGGCGTTTATTATTCTTCAGGATATAAATGTGCTACTCAAGCAAAAACGCAGTGAAAAGAGAATCATGGGCATTATTCATTACACACACCACCGGCTCTAAGCACAGAAGGATCTATTATTGCACGCTCAAGATGAATCCAAAGTGAAAACACCTGTCACCAGCACGCAGGAGGAATACCACTTAGCTCCTATAATTGAACAACATGGATCGTGTAAAGCTGGGGTCCATATTCATATTAAAACTTTTCTCACTGTTCACACTTCCTTATTGTCTTCTGTTTTGATGCTACGAAATTTATGGGAAGCACTTCAATGCATATTCATCACAGAGGTGGGAGCCCATCATGTAATCCTGGACATCAGCCTTTTTTTAAAAAAAATTGTATTGACTACTGTGGGTTCTCTGTGTCACAGTTATGACATGGATTGTCAAGCAGTATGACCTACTGCTCCTGCTCTTCAAGCATCCAACTTTAGCTACCTCTCTGCTAATTATACATGGAGTAACAATTTCAAACATGAAATTCTTTTCAAACCAGATTGTTTTGGAATCCCGATAGTGGCAGTAACTGTGCTGTGATATGAACTACTCTCAGATATGGGGAACATCACACAGGAAAAGGTGAAATATATAAAAATAGATTCTGACAAATAGATTCTGGAATGTTCATTATTCGTATGTGTTTTGCAGGCAGTATTTCTCAAAGAAAAGTTTGCAACTGAAGAAATACTTCCTTTCACAAGCGTACATGTATGGCGATTGTATGTTACCCCAAAAATTAACTAATGCCCTCATCATGTATTGTAGACTAAATGCTCCTCTTTTTTTTACAGTTGAACAAGTCTTTTCAGTTATGCCACAGTTGATCAGCTAACCTGGGGTGAGGATTCTGCAGCAACCCCACAGTTGCCCAGGGCAGAAACCATTTCCAATTATTATTTTTGCTCGGATTCCACTTGTGGGCTGATAGATAAACTGGTTTTAGGCATTTCTCCCTGTACATCAAAGGGGTCTGTTAAAATTCTGATATACTGTAAGACCTATGAGCAAATATCAGAAAAGTTTCTGGGAAATTCCTCAAAAGCTTCAGCTACTTTGGTTACGGGCAAAACAACAAACGGAGTTGTACACACAGCCAACCTTTACACTTTTACTGCCACATCTGGACAACAGTGTACTAAGAGATTTAACAGTTAACCTTATACCATATTTTTTACATCGGAAGACAGATGGTACTGCAGGGTAGACAGCGATGCACGAAGTGTGAACAAAACACGCTCAGCATTTAAATCAGAAGACCATAGTACTTCCAAGCTGCCTTAACTGTTTACCAGACAATGTTTCACTAATTGTGACATAGTCACCATACAGTATATTTGAATGCAGGCCCTTATCATATCCAGTCTATTTAAAGAAAAATCTCTACAATATGAAATTCAAGTCTGAAGTGTAAGTTTTGAACACTTCTGCAAGTAGCTTCATCAAACAACCTTGAATTATCTCTTGTGTGGTATAGTATGCTGAGCTATGTAATTCGTACATCACTCTAGTTATAAAAGTAGAAAACTGAGATGAAACAATAAGTCCTAACCCTGATCTCTGCTGGCAGAGCTCTTTTGGCTGAGCACAGGATGCACATCAAGTCCGACAGGCTCTTGGTACCTCCAGACCATGTGTTCTTGACAGTTTCTTCTCCTCCCTCCTTTCCTCTACATACCCACCATGGTGCCTTCACTCTACCACCTGGATGATGTTCTTTCTTCCATTCTTGACCCGGCGGCTGGAATCATCGAACGAACGCCGCTTCAGAACTCTATTGATGATGTCACCGCAGGTTTTCCGGTACTGATGCCGAAGCAGAGAGTAAACGAAGGGGTCACAGGCCGCCTTGCTGTAGGCCAGGCACTTAGAGACAACACCCCAGTGAGGGTCGATAGGCACTGTGGGGAACAGTTCCACCATCCTAACATGACACAGTGCAGAAGAGGGAGAGATGGGTATGGTGAGGAGTTGGGGTTGGGAAACACCAGCCTGTAAATCACAATTGCATTATATTTAAAGAATGTCAAAAATACCTGTTCTTGCACTCTTGCACTTAAACTGTGCACTCAGCTACAGTAGAAAAAACTAAGCAGAGGCTGACATTAAATATCTTTTCTATCTACCAGTCATTCACGAAGGCCAACTGAAAACAAACAAAAAAACTGGGAAAATTTAATTCAAACTGACAAACATTGCTGCAGTACAAGCTGAGCTGACAGCTGTGCCTAACAGGAAATTAGCAGACATGTCCTACATTTTTATTTTTTTTTTACCTGGACCTAAGGGGAACAGAAATTGCTGGAATATTTTAAATAATCCTGATACTTATTTGATTAATTCAATCCTAACTGTCTTTATGAATCATTCAATGGCAGGAAACTTTAATGTGTGGAAATCATAACCTCTAACAAAGGTCTGCCATTTATTTTGTTTACCAGTTTATTAACTGGCTTTCCTATTTGCTTTCTAGTATCATGTTTTCATTCGTATCTTCACTGTAACAAAATACCAAATAATTTAATATTCACATTTAGACCTTAATCTAACAAACTCAATCTCTGTACGTGGGTTTTTTTTTTAATTAAAGACTTGTTCGAACTGCACTTAACTAAGTAGATAATTATTTTTCTAGAAGTATTTAAATAAAACTTCAGCCACATTAAATCCCACTGAAATTCTAAAGGCATGTTATTATACTTACAAAAGTGTGCGATTGTATTTTGCCGAAATTCAGTAAAGACGACAGATAATTTAAGTAAACACCATAAGTCCAATTAATCACATGTCAAAGAGGGGTTTGGTTCAAAGCAGTCTTATAAAACAAGGTGTTAGGTGGTGCTTGATCTTACACGGATATTCAGTCTAGAGATAACCATGTTTTCAACTCCACCGTAAGTATAAGGTTCAGTCTTATTCACAGTGACATTCCGGTTTTCTCCTGTAACTTGCAGTTAAAGGAATTAAAGTAAGTAATAGAAATAATAGAAAGTAAGTTCTGACACCACACACACACACACATTTTCAGAACCGCTTGTCCCTCACGGGGTCACGGGAAACCGGAGCCTACCCGGCAACACAGGGCGTAAGGCCGGAGGGGGAAGGGGACACACCCAGGACGGGACGCCAGTCCGTCGCAAGGCACCCCAAGCAGGACTCGAACCCCAGACCCACCAAAGAGCAGGACTGCGGTC
This sequence comes from Scleropages formosus, assembly GCF_900964775.1. NCBI lineage: Eukaryota > Metazoa > Chordata > Actinopteri > Osteoglossiformes > Osteoglossidae > Scleropages > Scleropages formosus. The sequence goes on from NC_041809.1 coordinate 11,132,895, forward strand.
CAACCCACTGCGCCACCGCATCCCCCTTAAATTAAAATAATACCTTGGAAAATATGTTAACGCCCATTATTGAGTTTGTCAGCGGAAAATGGGTAAGAAAGGATTTAATCCTATCCATATTTTAAAGTGAAAACATTCTCTTCCAACTTCCAGTGGTTTAGATTGAGCGTAAGTTTTACAGTTAATCTCATAATTGAGTTGCTGGAAGAATGAGCAATCAAATGAATTATAAACCTTGCACAAAGACATATGAATTTGTTTGCTTGTTACGTAAATTTTTTTCTTGTTGCATTCTGTTACTGTCAACCTTTGGCTACGCTCCCTTGAATATATATTGAAATATTTGTAAAAGGAATCTGGGTGTAGGGGTTTATATGTGGGTTCAGATATGCTCTTTCTGTGTTGACTTTTCATGTCCCCTGTGTTTGTGTGGGGTACTCTGGTTTTGTCCTGTGTGTCAAAGAGATATGTTTCAGGTAACTGGTGACTGTAAACTACCTTTTGTTTGTGTGTGTGTGTGTGTGTGTGTGTGTGTGTGTGTGTGTGTGTGTGTGTGTGTGTGTGATTGTTAAGCAATGGTCTGACATCCTGTCTTGGGTGAACCCTGCCTCATGCCCTCTGTTTCCAGGATAGGTTGTGAACCCTTGTGTCCTGGGATTGGACCAAAAATTAATGATAATAGATGGATGAAATTAAACTTTCATCCAAAAATGCACATTTTAAAGTATTATATTAACAATTTAGGGCATGACTGAATCTTTGCACAGCCACTAGCTAGTGTACAACTGCTTTCCTTTCTTGAAATGTATCATTTCAATTAGCTATAACTGTGTTACAGTTATTTCCTAATTAGCCAACTGTAGTACTAATAATTTTGTGACATGGAGAAAAATAAAAAACAACACTATTTATGTTTCAATGTGTTACTGATCACACACACATTGTCAGAAATTGCCTGTCCCAAGCGGGGTTTACAGCCAGCCGAAGCCTGACCCAGCAACACAGGGAGCAGGGCTGGAGGGGGCGGGGACACACCCAGGATGGCATGAAACTTTCATGTGTGGAAATCATAAACCCTAACAAAGATGTGCCATTTATTTTGTTTACCAATTTATTAACTGGCTTTCCTATTTGTTTTCTAGTATCATGTTTTCATTTGTATCTTCACTGTAACAAAATAGCACATAGTGCTACTGATGTGAATTTCACAGTTAGTCATCATATCATTATTATACTCATGAGGATCATTAACCTTTTTTGTGCTCAGATTGCAGTCATGCTGAAATTGTACCACTGGCAATGGTGTCTATCATCACAATTCAGACAGTTTTGCTAGCCTTGGTTCAGTAAAGACAATACCACATCCACATCCCTGGACCCCTGTGAGCTGTGGTGTCCATACAAGATGCCCCTGCCAAATGGCCAGCTCACCTTGTTATGACATAGGGTGCAAAACAAAGCACAAAGGTTCCAATGAAGGTGCTGATCTTCCTGGTGGCCCTCTGCCGTCGTCTCCTCTGCTCTTCCAGGCACTGCTGTCGAACACTGCAAGAGCATAGAATATCACAATGTCTGCAGTGTCAGTCTTAGGGACGATGAAACAAAGATGTAACACACCTAATAAGGCAACAGTCCGCGGATAATGGAAGAGGGATTGTGTGCATTTTTTCCATCACATAAAAAAAAAAACCCAAAAAATGAAGAGTAGCATACTATTAAATATAAATTAACAGAGGAAGCTATAATAACTGTCAGAAAGAAAAAAAAAAATTGTTTTGTTATAAGATAAAAATCACGAAATAATCAATGGTATATCTGAAGTAAATTATAATAGTCACATATATAAAGGTGAAATTTAATGAAATTGAGAGAGAAAGTGTTAATTGTTTTAAACCTTAATTTTCTTTGTTTTGCATCCAAAAGTGTGATTTATCACAGCCTCCGTCCCCATTTTTAAAGAACTGACCTTCGGCACCTTCAGGGATTTCTGTAATTTAACTGTCTTATTAGGTGAAATTAATGGCACCTTACGGACAAAGGGCGCGTGAAAAGAAATGGCGCGTAAATTTGCGCGCGTAAAAATGGCGCTTCTCTTCATTCAATCCGTTTATAGCATTTAAGAATTCTAATAAAGCAAAAGACACATACATAACATTCTTCAGTCTACAACTCACTGCATCATCTTGACATGGTAATATTGCATTAAAGGCAAAGTGGAGCCTTTTTTCTGGGATCGATGTCCGATGTCCAGACATCTGCCTGTGAGAAGCATTCCCCAATACACCCTACAGCTGCTTCAAAAACACACTGACTTACTTGTACAGCAGTTCAAAAGTCAAAGAGAATATTTCAATGTTTCATATTTCAAAAGAGTAAAAAAAAAGTTTTCATTAATAGCTATCCACATGCAGTTTTGTGAGTTCAGGAACAAAACACCCACCTGGGATGAATGTCCACCAGGAGCACCAGTGTCTGCATGGTAATGATGTCTATCCGTTTGCAGTGGAAGCGCGCGACTTTGAGAACTTTCAGATAAGTAACACACAGAACGACCAAAGAGAGGAGAAAGGTGAGGGAATGAAACACCGCGGTGAAGATGACGAACTGGCCCCGGATGCCGTTCGCTTTGGCGTTGCAAAGAGTGCATGACGCATAAAGTTGGTGGTATCCGACCCAGGACAGGATGGCTGGCACGGCCGAAAAGGACAGGGAGTGCAGCCACGTGTAAGCCACGCCAATGAGGGCATCCCTGTAACGCATCTTTGAATGGTAACTCAAAGGGAACACCACGGCGATCCACCTGTCGATGCTCAGAGCCGCCATGCTCAGCATGGAGCTCGTGGTCAAGAAGGTGTCCAGAAAGGCGGCGGTCTGACACGACCACGCGCCCCCGGGGTGCTCTTTGTTCACGATCCCCACCAAAGTCAGAGGCATGTTGCAAACGGTGAGCAACAGGTTACAGAAGGTCAGGTTCAAGATGAACAGAGCGGGCACCTGGCTCCGGATCTCCGGGCTGTACAGAAAGCAGATCAGCACCAGCAAGTTGGACAGCAGCGACACGACTATTATCGCCACCACCAGCAAAGAGACGATCACCTCTACCGTGTCCATGGTGGTCCCCCCCCTCACATACCTGCGATCGCGGCGATTTTGAACAGCAGCCAGCCTCTGTTGCAGAAAGGCTGGTGTTAGCTGCGACCTATCCGCATTTCACCTGAGCTTTCCCAAGTGATTAACTCCATATCACCGCTCTCTCTCCGTCTGCTGCGTGTCAATGAGGAGAAGCCCGCGAAGCGCTTGGAGAGGTCGTTGGAACGCATGGAAAGGACATTTCTCTGCGGTGCGCGATTCCCCCTTTTGGGGTTTCTGGTTGAAACCTCTGCAGCGGAGATCTTGGAGCTTGGAGAAGAACGGGGATCCCGAGCGTTGAAAACTCTTAAGATTTAAAGAAGAAGGGGGAAAAAAATTGTAGGCTACTGAGAGAGCTGATTATGTGCTGGGGCCCAGAGAGGACACAGAAAGAGGGAACAGAAATGTAAATGCAGAAAAGACAAGGGTCTTCATCGTGCAAAGTGGTTCCGTGGCGCTTCCCACGTCAAGTTCTTCACGGAGCCTCGAGAGGAATGCCAGCACGCGACAGGAGCCGTGTCACCGAGGATCTTAGAAAATGTCATTTACATGCGTGTCTCCAAAATCGGAGCAACGGCTGCCTTTATGAGGTTCATTATATATGTTTACTGCATTATATATATAATATAAAAATTAACTATTATTTGATCATTATTTAGTCATTCTAGTGACGCACTTCTTTTTCACCTGTTTATTAATTTGGTTTAACTATACTGTTCAGCTGGATATTGACACGTATTAGGTACATGACTAAGATATTGTGTCGTGATGCGATGACATGTGTTGTCCAGTGTTACGTTTGTACTGCACTCATTTGGCAGTTTCTTTCATCTGTTGCTCTTATGCTCTACCCACAACGGAGAGGAGCGCTTTTTTTATTACATTATAATTATATTACATTTTTATAACATTGTTATTATTATATAATGTACATATTATTTATTTGTGAACACGAAGTTGTCGAGTTAGGAAGTCAGTATTTGGAACATGTAGTCAGGACAAATATGTGGGTAAAAAAGGGAAGGGCCTTCATGCAACATAATAATGAAATTGGTTGTGCCAAAATGCCTTCAGCTGAACCTATGAGTAAACAATATTCATATATATGTATGTGTGTGTGTATATACATATACATATATCATCTGAGCCATTACATTTTTGCTTTTATCCATAACACTTTTTTAACAGTAGTACCCAAAATATGTTAACTTAAGAGAATTAGTGCATTTTAAATATAGAAAAGCACTTATTTCAGTAGTTATTTTTCTTCTCACTGCAGTGACGGCTATATTATCTGTTGACCCTGAAATATCTGTTTACCTAGACCAACATGTAGTAGTTCCCCCCATCTGAAATAGCAAAAAAAAAAAAAGATTTAAAAAACAGTAAGAATGGGAAAATGTGGAAATGAATGTAGTAAGATGTAATAAACACCAAGCACAAAGAGTTAAGAATAAGTTCACTATTTCTTTGTGAAGTTTAGTGTTTTTGTCAGTCACACCAAATATGTATAAATCCTTATATTTAAACCATCAGGTATGGATCAGTTAATACTTTTTGCTGATAAAGAGTTAATCCCTTAACAATTTTTTATGGATTACTGAAAGGTAATAAAAATTGTCACCACTGACCCGTTTAGTACTATAACAGGGGACAACTGGATGCATACAGTTGCTTAGGATAATTATGGTTTAATGTCCAATATTAAACCCATAATTATTAAATTACGATCAGCTAAGCCTCAAAATTTCAGAATGATAAAATCCTCTTTAATGGGTCCTCTCCAGTGCCCAAATACCCCATGGTGAAGATTCAGGACTGTGTATACAGCAATATCTGCGGTCAGCTGGGCTCCTACAGGGCTGCACATGGCATTAACTTAACAGCACTGAGGTTGTGAAAAGTGCAGCGTAACCTTGATATTTTCATGGGTTCCACATGGATTCAGTACACATTTCATACTGTTCTGAGAAAAGAACAGTCATTACTAGGCCTGCCCCCCGCCATTGTAGTGCTGTCTTAGAAAGAGCCATTGTGGTAATGGCATGGTTTGTTCAGTGTTTGCCTTACTTGTCTTTGCCGATTAGTTTGCTTCATCAAGTCACTGCATCTGAAACCCTTAAGGATCTGAGATATTGCTGCTGGCTCGGAGTCCTACTGAGAACATCTATCCTACTGAGAAGATTACCGTGTTACTCTGCATGTCCTAAAAGCCTTGGAATTGATCCAGAAGTGCTACACGTCAGCTGCTGGCGTAAGGACTCTAAAATGGGAGTGTGTTTATGAGTGTGCATGTACGTGTGTGGGTATGCGTGTGCCTGTAACGAAGGGCATAGAAGTAAAAATGACATTTTACCGGAAACTGTTTTTATGACTTTAACATTTCACTATCGAAAAAATTGTTATGAAAAAAGTTTACTAAAAAAAGACACTACTTCACAGCAAACAAAAGTGTTTTCAATTGTTTTTTTTTTTCATTCTGCTCCAAATCTCAAACATTTTCATTGCCCCTGGGTAAAAAGGAAACGAATTTGATTTGATGAAAACACTCAGCTTAGTTTCTCAGAGTCAACCACAAACATTATGAAGTCAAATATTAATATTTCAATATATTAAAAAATAAAAATACTTCTACTACATCAGTGAAACACTAAAAATTATATTACTTTTTCTTTCAGTTTTCCATGTTGCTCTTCATCTTATGAATAATCACGAGTTTATAATAATTTTGTACTGTTTACAATGTAAACAATACATTCTTGTATTCATTGCCTCCTTAGGGGACATTTTCCCAGACTACAATAAGTGTAAAATATTTTATATCTAGATTTCATCAGAGCTCTTTACTTTGTGGATAACAGCAAGACATTGAAGTAACTCACTTGTGACCTGAGATGTGTAAATGCCACTGAAATCCTCAGCATTTTCACACTGAGCTGTATTGATTGATAGGCCTTGGTAATCTCTGAGTGGTGCTGATGTCTGAGTTCAGCTTGAACTTTTGCAGAGGCAGAGAAAACAACCCAAAGAGAGGTTTTCCCTCTAAGTGAATTTCCTGGAGTTTCAAGTTTTATACAATTCACTCCCAGATGCTTTAGCAGACCATCGTTCATAAAGTTCATATATAAAATAACAATATGAGCAAAGGAGGAAACTGAGTGAAAAACACTATCTGAAACTGTTTTTGTTTTTTTTTTTTGGATTTTTATTTTTACATTTTTGTGGAAAAACAGCACAAGTTGTTCCAAATACTGCTAAATGATTAAATGGAAGATTTTTACAGAGCTGGCACTATGTATAAACTTCCACTTTCCTCCAGTGTTTCCATAGAAACATGTATAGACCCTATAGCCAGAAAAAGACCTACAGGCAATACGGATTTGGAGCAATCTGAATTAGAGTAGCAAACTGGTCTTGTTTCACACTGACATCTACTCCCACGCTAAGGTATATTTAAACTATAGACATAACATGCTTTTTTTTTAACTCTTGGTCTGCAAAGTATAGACATTGTCTAGTAAAAGTCAGGTTTAGGAACCAGAATGCTGTCAGTAGCCGCACACAGCATGATGGGGGATGTTCCCCCTCCTATGAGGTTCTGTAACTGCTACTGTTTTAAACAGCTGATAAACGGCAGTATATAGCTATTTTAGAATAAATTTGCAGAAATAAGACATTACACATTAAAAATAAATATAAGAGCTGCAAAGTGCATAACTTCCAGATGATCGGCTGCAGGTGTGACCTAGTACACAAGCTGGAGGACAGGAGTGGTCACACTGCTGAGTTTGCACTGGTGTGCATGGTTTATGTCAAGAGAGTGAATTACGTTACTTCATTTAGCAGATGCTTTTCTCCGAAGCGACTTCCAACGAACTCTGTGTAGTGTTATCAGCCCACCCACCTTATTCACCAAGGTGACTCACACTGCTAGATACACTACTTACAATGGGTCACTCATCCATACATCACTGGAACACACTCTCTCTGTTACACACTATGGCTCGGTTAGAGTCACCAGTCCACCTGAATTGTGGGAAGAAACCAGAGTATCCAGAGAAAACCCACATAGGCAGAACATGCAAACTCTACACAGACTGAGTGGGAATCGAACTCACGTCCTCCTGTACCACCCAGGCATTGTACCACCATGCTACCAACAATTGAAGAGAATTATTCTATTTAATTAAAAGGACTGCTTAGTATTTGTTTATAAGCAGAGTGTCTGTTCCTATTGTATTCATACTCCTCTGTGAGCCCTCTGTTAACCTCTGAAAACCTCATATCAGGTTCTTTTCTCTCTGTTTCAGTTGGCATGAGGAGGCAACAGACAAGAATGATCAAATGCCAAAAAAAGAAAATCAAATCTTTTTTTAATATATGAATCACCATTTACTCATGTCATAACACTGCTACCCACATCGAATATACGTTTCAGAAATTGAAGGTGTTTAAATTTCTGTATGTAACATCTGCATGCTAAGATACTAAATTTGGACTTCTCCAGCATAAATATCAAAAAGTTATTTTCAGGTAGTGGAGGGTGTGGTAGCGCAGTGGGTTGGACCGAGTCCTGCTCTCTAGTGGGTCTGGGGTTTGAGTCCTGCTTGGGGTGCCTTGCAGCGGACTGGTGTCCCGTCCTGGGTGTGTCCCCTCCCCCTCCGGCCTTATGCCCTGTGTTGCTGGGTAGGCTCCGGCTCCCTGCGACCCTGTATGGGACAAGCGGTTCAGAAAATGTGTGTGTGTATTATCAGGTAAAAGAACCAAAATGAGTACTTATTGGGGGTGGGAGGAGGGCTAAGCATATCACAAGTCAATAATATTTTCACAGGAGGGGGGCCCATTTTTCTTTTAACCGTCACCATTGCATTCCATTTTTACAGCTTCTGCACTTTTTCTATATGGTTGACAACACACCAGACAGCCACAGTACACAATGCGTTGCAATGAGCATTTCAGAGAAAGAAAATTACAGCAATGAAAAGCAGGTAAGGTCAAAAAGTGTGACAGTTAGTAAATGGGCGTGGTCCTGTTGAATATGAATTACTTCCATCTTCTTCACTAAGAAAAGAACTTCATGGAAACTGATCTTCATTACATTTATTCGTTTAGCTGACACTTTTCTCCAAAGGAACTTACAATATTGAAGTTACAGTTACACACACATATTTTCTGAACCGCTTGTCCCATACGGAGTCGTGGGGAACCGGAGCCTACCCGACAACACAGGGTGTAAGGCCAGAGGGGGAGGGGACACACCCAGGACGGGACGCCAGTCCACCCCAAGCCGGACTTGAACCCCAGATCCACCAAAAAGCAGGACCCGGTCCAACCCACTGCGCCACCATGCCCCCCGGTGACAGTTACAGCTACTACAAGCATAAAATTACTTACCCATTTACACAGCTTGGTAACCTTCCTAAAGCAATTTCAGATAAGTACATTGCTCAAGGTGGGGATCAAACCTGCACCCTTTAAGTTAAAGGCAGCAGCCCTAACCACTACACTACCAGCTGTCATTTCATTTAACTCTGTCTACGGCAACAAATAGTTGCATTTTTAACTTGGAATATTGTAGCCACATTATCAAAGTGAACATGGGGGTGTGGTGGCACAGCAGGCTTGGCCAGGTCCCATTCTCTGGCGGGTCTGGGGTTTGAGTCCTGCTTGGGGTGCCTTGCAATGGACTGGCGTCCCGTCCTGGGTGTGTCCCCTCCTCCTCCAGCCCTGCCCCTGTGTTGCCGGAGAACTCTGGTTTGCTGTAACCCCACTTGGGACAAGTGGTTTTGGACTGTGTGTGTGTGTGTGTGTGTGTGTGTGTGTGTGTGTGTGTGTGTGTGTGTGTGTGTGCTAAACATGTGCTGTTGGTTGCATAGTGACAAGAACTATGCCCAGAAATGGTCTGAGTCTTGCTCCTTCTGTAGTTCCCCTGCGAAAAGTTATTATTGTGAATTGCTTCAGCTCTATAAATGGGTAAATAATTGGAAGCATCTTAGATACAAACCTAAAATTGTCAGTGACCTTGGACAAAGGTACCGGCTAAATGATAACATGGTAACATAATGGATTCTCATATTATAAATATGTTTTCAGCAACACCTAAACAGTAAAAATAAAAGCAAAAAATAGTGTATACCTTTATCAATTTTATGTTTTAAAATAAGAATTTTGGATGCATATGTGAATTGGGGTTAGACGACAAAGTATCGTCTCGACAGCATCATAATGAATGCCTCTTGAAAAGGTGATGCTGAAGACACATTTGTACCATGCTTTGTTTCTGCAACCTTTCCTTTTCAGATAAAAATGACTGGCACACACTAATTGAATTTTGTTTGCAGAGAAAGGTTAGTTTGTCAGGTTTTTTTATAGTTGCGCCTTTCTCACTCAGCCTTAATGTGCAAAGACAATAAAAATAAAATGCTTTGCTATAAGCTGAGGGACTCATGGTACACTAGCATAAATGCTTAGTCACAGCATTTTATGAAGTCTGGCAAAACAGTGAGGTCGGTTGTGTATTGAACAACCAGCAGTTGTTTCTTTGTCGCTGATCACAAGTTTATTTTCACTGGAGAGACTCTGCTGCCATTGCTAATGTGAGGCTAAACATATTCATGTGAAGTCCACAAAAAGAAGCAAAACCCTCTTTCCTGCCAGTTACTGGTTCGCAGTTACCTAAGAGGCCAGCCCCTCTCGGCCAGGTAGACCCGTTTTAAATTTACAGGTAAACAGGTTCATATTGGTATGTTTCCTGACGAGGTAAAAGTTGTTTTCTGATAATGACATAAAATATGAAGAAAAACACAGATGTGTTATGCTCTGGACCATACCCTAGTGGAAAAGGTTGGCACACCTGTGCACAGTTAAGGGCAAGTACAAAAGAAGCACCACCAAGAGAGACTTAGATGCAGATGTGTAATTCTTAAGTGCAATTAGTTTGTTTCTTTCCACCATATGAACCAATTTTCATCACATGAGTAGCTGCATAAAACTGTATCTGAATATCGACGATTCCTGATAACCTTCCTTGTAATTTTTATTTTATTTATTTGTTTTTCTTTTTGAAATATATAAACATGTACATTACATTACAGGAGTAGTAATGTAAAGATTTATCCGGGCATGATCTTAAAGTTACAGTGTATGAAAATGTACACATTACATGAACTTAAGAGATCAAGTGAAGTGAAGTGAATCTGGAAGAGGTGAGTTTTCAGACCCTTTTTAAATGTGGACAGAAATTCAGCAGTTCTGAGTGAGAGGGGGAGGTCGTTCCACCACAACGGAGCCAGAACCGAGGACCTCCGTGCTTTACCTGTTGTGCATTGGAGCGGGCAGATGTGGAAGAGCATAGCAGTCTGGTTGGGGTGTAGCGAATGATCAAGTCTTGTAAATAGGTGGGAGCAGTTCTACTGATGATTTGTAGGCCATAACCAGGGTCTTAAATTTGATCCGGGCAGTTATGGGAAGCCAGTACAGAAGAACAAGTAGAGGAGATTCATAGGAATGCTTCAGCATGTCAAACACAACTCGGGCAGCAGCATTCTGTATCAGCTGCAGAGGTCTGATGGCAGTAGCAGGAACGCCAGACAGGAGAGAATTGTAGTAGTCCAGGCGAGATGTCACCATGGCCTGGACAGGTAGTTGTGCAGTAAGCTTCCTTGAAATATGTCTTCTATAACAGAATTACCAAAGACACGATAACCATTTGTGATTATGTCTGTGCAATAAAAGAGAATGTCAGAAATAAGAGACTTCAAACTTGACTTTGACCTGCAATGAAAGATATGAACAGAATTCTCCAAAAAAAATTACTTCAGGCATAAGACAATGGACACCAAGACAAAGAAAGAATTTGGGAGAAAAACACAAGAGAAGAGGGGACGAGGTGGTGCAGTGGGTTGGACCAGGTCCTCCTCTCAGGTGGGTCTGGGGTTCGAGTCCCGCTTGGGGTGCCTTGCGGCGGACTGGCGTCCCGTCCTGGGTGTGTCCCCTCCCCCTCTGGCCTTACGCCCTGTGTTGCCGGGTAGGCTCCGGTTCCCCCATGACCCTGTGTGGGACAAGCGGTTCAGAAAAAAAAGAAAACACAAGAGAAGCTTTGGAAATTTCCACTTTTTTCTGCAAAGCTCTCAGTGAAGACGTCATCAATGACAGCTACATTTTATTAAAGAACACACACACACACACACAGTCTGAACTGCTTGTCCCATATGGGGATGCAGGGACCCAGAGCCTAACCCAGCAACACAGGGCATAAAGCTGGAGGGGGAGGGGGGACACCTAGGACAGGACGCCAGTCCGTCACAAGGCACCCAAAGTGGGACTCCAACCCCAGACCCACCAGAGAGCAGGACCTGGTCCAACCCACTGTGCCACTGCGTCCCCCGTTCTATTAAAACCTTTTCTTAAAATTCTCAGTAACAAATGACCTCAGAGTACATTGATACTAGCACACAGAAGGCAGAAATCCTACATTTAGTTTATTGCTAGGATTTGAAATGCTGCTCCAAATTTAGAAGAAAACGAAATTTCATAGAAGGCAGATTATAATAACAATGCCAAAAAGACCACTTTGTAACCACGAGCTTACAGAAAATTGTTCTTGTACACTTCCACCAGGCAAAATTAAAACACAAGTATATATGACCATGCATTTGAAGGCTATTTTCAGCACCTGTGAGACTTTGACAAAATAGAAGTCATCTTCTTTGAAACATAATTTGTAACTGCTGTTTGCTTGAAAGCCCAGGTAATGGCATGGTACCAGTAGCACCTGTTCAGTAGGAAGGGATGGTATAAAATGGCCTGTAATAAAAAAAAACAGAGAATTCTTGTTCTGTGGTTCATTGCTTATTCCTACGAACACACACACACCTTGAGAGACCACAACTTGAGGTCTTTGAAATCACTATAAAGACTGCAGGCAGTAATGATGTCAGTCCATAAAAAATAACAACGAATAAAAAAACCTTGATGAAAATACCTGGACAAACTGTTCTTAGTTAGAAATTTTATAAGTTGTGAATGAAATGTAATACAGGTGCAATATACTGTAGGTTTTGCTTACTTCTGGAAATATTTCAGATTTCCCACATTTTTAGTTTTAGAGCTGATCATGGCAATTAGATAAAAAAAAAAAAAGAAAAAGCCTATAGAAAACCAATATGTCTCTGTATTTGATAGCGACGCCCTATGTCAGAAGACATACAAAGACTTGAAGTTATGTTTAACTATGGTCAAGTGGCAAGATTCTAAAGAATCCTTTAGAGACATCTGGAAGCATTGTTTTCAGACAAACACGTTAACATTTGTGCAAAAATCAGTATAGCAGACTTCTGTACTTTTTCACAGAATACACAAACATATACACTCAGTCCTCATATGTCAGAGTCCCATACAACAGCATGTAAAAATGTATTCAAGTTTTTCATACAACAGGCTTATGATTCAGTAGAATACTATTTTATGCTTATTACACAGTCATTCTGTGGATGGAAACATTTAAGAAAATTACATAATACGTTTATTAAACTATTTTCATCAATTTTATTGAGCTTAGCACAAGCCAACATGAGAGAATGACGTCCTACTTCATGTTTTACTGACATTCAACAGTCACAAACAAGTGGAATAGCAACTTTGGTACTACTATCAATGCATTGACTTGATGCTTTTCTCAAAAGTCACTTACAGTGTGAAACCAGAAAAAGTTATTTATCCACTTAAACAGATGAGCAATTTTTGGAGCAAGTTACAGTTTAATGCCATGCCTACAGCACAATGTGGAATTTCAACCTCAAATGTTCGAGCTAAAGGCAGCAGCTCTAACCACTACACAGCACTGCTAAGGGTATAATTACCCTGAGCTTTACAGTGTGAAAGACAAATGCTATGATCCTGTGATCCTTATGTCTTTATATGAAAAACATCCATGGGCAAAATTATCAGAATTTCTTAGTAGAAGGTAAATGTTTTGTAAGACCCTATGCTTGCCAGTTACAGTCCACAGTAGTTAATGCATGAATGAATTTATGAAAATATAACTATGGCACGCCTAGTTTGTGTGGGTGGGAGGAGCAAGGTGGGGTATTTACAGTGGTGCCTTTTTACCTCTTTGCAGAGCAACAGGTGTAGAGAAGAAGGGAGGGAGGGAGGGAGGGAAGGAGAGACAGAAGAAGAGGGAACATCTAGAATGCCTATGATGGTTGAGAAGCCACTGGTACTTGGAACTACATTTTGTCCTTTTTTGTTTTCTTTTTTTCTGTGAGCAGCTGGATGACTTTATAGAATGGCTTTAATATTTAGCATAGTTCTTGTTGTAATTTAACGTACTGTATACTGTCTAATGTATATAAATAAGTGCACCTTCTACTCATTACTGTTATATTTCTTGTTGCTTTGTTCAGCCCTCTGTCACCATGTGAGAAGAGCACACTATAAAAATAAATTGAACTGAATGTTGCTCAACCCAGTGTACACACCCTGAATGCTGTTTCAACCAGATACAAACACCTACACATCTCCTCAGTGCTTAGTTTTATTTGAGAACAAAAAAAAAAAAAAAATCTGAATTTGCTTCATATGCTTGACTGTGTCCTTCCTCTTTATCACCTGGGTGATCCAGCCAGAATAATATTGAAAATCATAAAAAAAACTAGAAATATAACTTTAAATCAAAATGCTTAAAATATGCAAATTCTCTTTTATATTAACTGAGTAATTTGAACTTTAACAATCGGATTTCGCTGTGATTTTAAAAAAAAAAACAAAAAAAAAAACTTTTGTTGTGTGAACAATGAGTGTAATGAGTGCAATACCTTCATAGGAATTAAATATTTAATGAGGGGCATGGTAGTGTGGCGAGTTTAGTCTGTGCCTGGTATGTGGCAAGTCTGGCGGTTTGAGCTCTGTGTGAGGTGTCTTGGAGCTGACTGGTGTCCTGTCCAGGGGATGCCCCTTCAACCTTACACCCTGTGTTATCGGGTACTCTCCAACTCACCACAGCCCCTCTTGGAACATGCAGTTGTAGCAATTGCAACAGAAAACTGCAAAATATTTTATGAAAATAAATCAACACTTTATCGCATTCCCACCTTTCTCAAAAACATGCACTTAAAATGTGCATTGACTTAGCTGAATATTTTCAAATCATATGGGTAAAACTGAGAATGACAGGATTCTGCATTTAAATGTCAAAACAGACTATATAGAGGAAAGAAGTTTCTGTATCTCTGATTAAGGATGCACAACCAAAGGAACACTGGTGACAATGACTATGTTGCAACCATTGGAAATGCAGTGTGTAATTACTTGATTCAGAAATAACCCTACATCCAAATATAGATAGGAGATGTAAGTTTATTTGCAAAGCACTTGATAATCACAGGAGGATAGGCTGGCAGGTCCCAGTGCTGTTATGCTGTGTTCACCGTTAATCAGAATGTCCAAATTAGCCACGTTGGCACCAATGAGCAAGAAATGTCATTCCAGCGAGACAAAAAAAAAACGGGGGGAAGAGAACTCACTTTCAGCTTCCAAGAAGATGCCAACCTGTCATAGAAAGCTGTTCTCAGGGATTCATGCTCTCAGCAGGGCTGCAATTAGTAAGCTCTGTAAATAAGCCCGTTACCTCTGCACGGTGAATATGGCTGGAAAATGGGAAACAGGACCGACAGCTGCATTTTTTGTTAACTCTCTTTGGTAGAATCCTTCAGTTTCCAGACAATTCCAGTCCTTTACAAATCCAGCTCTCCCATGTAGTTAATGTTGTGAAAATTAACATTTCATTAAATATATTAAACATTTTGCATCTCTTCTGTGATGTTTCCTGAAGTTCTAGAGTAAAGCTGTTGTAACTGTGTGTGTGTGTGTGTGTGTGTGTGTGTGTGTGTGTGTGTGTGTGTGTGTGTGTGTGTGTGTTTCGTGTAATTTGGGTCATGCGAGGGGGGAGGTTCCAGTACTAGCTTGGTTCACCTGCTGTATTACTGTTTCCATGGAGATCATCCACTGTTTATTAATCTCTCCAGTACAAGCTTGGCTTCCTTTGCTGGCCCAAACATTAGGAATATCACAATACGCAAGTGAATTTAACACCATGTGCCTGACATCTGATAAACCATGAGACCTAAACTACATACTTTCCACTCAGACACACTTTTATTATCTGCTAATGAAACCTTGAGGGGCCTTTTTAGAAAATTTTATGGCCTTTGATTATTCCTACATTGAGGAATTCCATTTTATATTGTCATTTATGTAACCAATCACTCAAAAAGTGTTCCTGCTGAGTTGCAACAGACAGGAATCTACTCCAAGAAGAAAAGGATGGGGATCCTACTGGATGAAATGCCATTCAATCAACACAGAGAGGATAAAATGTTATATCTCATGCATATATTGCAATGGCTGTACACAAGGATCCAGTCCAATTGACTTTACCATGAGGCCACAGAGACAAACATCCAGCATTGCCATCATACACCTCCATGACTCAAGAGGGAGAAGCTTAATTTCCTCCCCCAACCACCACATCAACCACAGGGTGCCAACATGGGTATTTCACTAATATTGTCAAGTGGGCATCTGCCTTCATCTGTGTTTTGTTGAATTAGGTCCACAACACCTCAGGAAGGGGCAACAGTGCAGTCTAGCCTCCCAGACCCACACCTAGCAAATGCAGCAACTCCACAAACTCATCCAAATTCAATAATCCCACACTACCATACACACCAACAGAAGCTGCAAATGCACCACTCTTCAAACTTAAACCATCACAATTAACAAAACCACAGCTCCTTACATACCAACAATCCAAGCTGCAACCCTAACTACCCTGATATCTTCTCAACCTTAACCACTGACTCACCTTCTCAGCAGTCTTAGACAGATCCTTCACTGCCACCTTTAACGAATGGATTCTAACATCAGATTCCCCCAGCAACGATGTAACTGATTTAACCACAAACCCCCTAACACCTACCTCAACTCTTCTCACATGAGCCCGCCACCCACGCTCTCTTGCCTCCACCACCAAATCTGCATACTTTAAGATTTTCCACTCATATGCCTCTCCAAAAGCATCCTCAGACATGCTGCTAACTCTACAAAGTTCCCGAGTCTGCTCACCCTTAGAATATAACACAACGTCTGGACGCAGTGAAGTAACCACAATAATCTGCGCCACCTGAAGCTGTTTGCCCACGTTAGTGCAGCTTCCAGTCCCATGCCTTACCCCATCTACCAAGACACATCCGTTCTTGCACAGTGTTACTCTTTCTCTCGTGCCCAGATGCTCACACAATCAGTGCACTCGCACAGATGCATCCAGTGTAATACACCTTGGTTGTTCCGTAAATACTAGACTGCCTAATGTATATGCTCTGTCCAGTGTACTTTCGTGTTCATCAGGGGAACTGATGACTCATTCAGTTATGGAGCACTTGAACCATACCTGGTAGAAGTCAATGATGTCTAATAATTTCCACGTCCTGAAAGACTACTAGAGACTTTGAAAGACAGGCACCATCTCTAAACTTCCTTAAATTAGACTTTATAAACATTTATATATATTCTACACTACACTACACCTTTTTTTCACATGAATCAAAGTGTGTCCCCAGAAGTCAGTATGCCAAATGTGATTTTTCCTTTCAACTTCTGTCAAGTTTAGAAAAACCTATCATAAGTATGTTATTGCTAATATTACCCAAGGATATAAATACAAGCACAAATCTGTTCAATTATAAAGCAAATGGACATTAACAGAAATGTCTGCTTGTGCTAGTAGCTTTTTAGACTGTTGTCTCAATTGTCTGAGAATAATTCTCCATAGTTAAATGGAAGGTAATTTCACATTCAGATCATAAATTGTCATAGAAGAATGGCTGTTATTCCACTGCCTGCCCAATAGCACTGTTAAAGTAGAAAAGAGTTACACATTAACATTGTTAAAAAAAAAGCAAATAATTAAATGGCACAAAAATGTTTTTATTTATACCACCCAAATTTGTCTTACACATTTGTATGATAGGTTTGGCATTACAAGCAGTCTAAAATATTTAATGAGTTGCTTTAGTTTGCTTAATGTCAAAACATAATGGGGGTATAACATATCACAGACAAATCAAGATATTTGTTACATACAAAAATACTGGTGAAGGATGTCATATGAAATATAAGTATATAAGTATTTAAATATCCCTTCTTTTGCATAATAGTATTTAATATATACAATTATAACTGATTAGAGTAGCTAAAAGAATAAATAAATAAACCAGAAGTCTTTGTTTCCTTGTCTACCTTTGTTTCCTTGTTAACCATTAAAAGTTTCTGTTAGTTTGTTTTTAACTTTTTATGATAAAATGTGATTAGAAGAACAGCTCAGCAGGAGGGGTCTCTAGGGAGCACTGAGTCATTCTCTGTGCCATAGTGTGCTCACTTTCTTGTGGATTTTACAGTCTATCTGCCGAGGTCCAGACACACGGACTGGATTATATGATTTACAAGTTGTCTGTGTATTTGTTAAAGTGGCACTTTGAAGATTATTTCAAATGGTTGAAATGAAGAGGGCTTAAAAAAAATTGCAAACGTTATCACACGATTTTGCAGTTATGTTTCCTGTCTTTTTTTTTTTCTTTCTTTCTTTCTTTCTTTCTTTCTTTCTTTCTTTCTTTCTTTCTTTGTTTTTCAGGTTTCACTCTCTTCTCCTCCATCGAGCTCAGCACTGGCTCCTGACTCTGTTTTGCTGGCGAGATATGACTCACACCCACAGTGGACCTAGTGCCTGGCTAAGCTGTGCTGACCCTGGCAAATATTGCTCAGTTTGAATTCCTGTCTCCCTGCATTAGCCCTGCCGAGTATGTGGAGGGGGAGGGAAACCCTTTTCTTGGCAACCAGGCATCTCCCTCCACCGGTGCACTCTGCCCGCCATTTTAGCTGCTTGTGGGAGTCAGTCAACGACAGACAGCAACATATGAAACTGAAAAGGACTAAGGACACCCGCCAACACCAAATTACCTGTTCTAAACTGAGCTCCACAGTTTATGCAAATGAGACTAACCCTATAGGTATAGGTATTATTTTACCAGCTAAGGACAACATCGGTGTTGCTTATTAAAGCATCCTCCACTGATTTTAAATGTTCATTTAAAACATTTATTTTATTATCATTTTCATTAAAACCCAACAAGCATTTAACAAATGTTTAAGTTCTCTTGTGCTTAACTGATGGGCTTCATTGCATTTATGTCAGTAGATTATAATGGTTGTATGTGACACTAATGCAGATAGAAGAACAGTTTATTTTGTCACAATTGGAAAATATTTTTTGCCTGACATCTTGTCCAAGGAGACTTACAATGTTATATCTGAACACTTATAAAACTGTTAAGACATTTTCCAGTGTGCTATAATCGAGCAAATCTGGGTAAGTGCATTGCTCAAGTGTACTACAGCAGAAGTAAGAACCGAAACTCCATACCTTCACAGACCATCATGCCAAGTGCTGCTCTGATAATATCAATGTATCAATAAGATTTAATAAAGAAAAATATTTTAATTCAAAGGTTGCTGAAGTATGCATTTCAGCAAGGTACAACTTACACAATTAAACAATTGCCCAATTCTATGCAAATTCACCAACTATGTCACACTCATTAAATTGCTTAATTCCTTAATTTATTCACTGGTTAGGTTCCGAAAAAAAAAAAAAAAAAAAACATCAGGTACTGTTGCAAGAAATCAAAAATTCACTTTTACTTAAAATTCACTTTAAAACCTTAAAAATTCTTACACAGGTGGTCCTCAATTTACAATGGTTTGACTTATGATTTTTCAACTTTATGATGGGGAACTGGCGATAGGCATTCAGTAGAAATTATACTTTAGATTTTGAATTTTGATTTTTTCCCAGGCAAGTGATATGCAGAGCAAGATTCTCTTGGGATGCTGGACAATGCAGAGATCTGTATCTCCCAGTCTGTCATGCAGAGGTGTGTATTAGGTGTATTAAGAGATGTGTATTATTTTCAAATTACAATATTTTCGACTTATGATGGGTTTTGCGGAACGTAACCCCATTGTAAACCGGGGACCACCTGTAATCAGAAATGTATTTTACTGGCTTCAAGACATCAACTAAATATGTTTGTCAGCATTTGCTCACTTTCAGTTTTGTTCACTTTCAAGTGCCTCTGTTTAATCAATGGGTTTTTTTTTTTTTTTGGATTTCATTTTGGATAGAGATACGATTCATAAAATACTTTCACCGTAACCCATTTGGAAAATCTGTTAAGCCTAACCATAACCCAATCCCCCCTCCTCTGGTCCTTCTGGGTGCATTTTACTGCAGACTAAAGGTAGAAAACTGAATATCGGGAAATTTTTGCACAACAACAAAGACATCCTGGGAAATAGAATGCAATGGAAAACTCTGAATAAAGTACGTGTCTTTGAAAATTTATAGCTTGGATGTTTGCAATACAAGGTCCAAGTGTATCTGGGTACTATGGAAATTGTATATACATAACCAGTAGAGTGCTTATAGTTGGAATATGAAGGAATGGGAAGGGTTAGTGAATAAGGCAAAGCTGATTTTTCAGATAATAATCCCTTCCTCCTTTTTTAAGATGTATGCAAAGAAACATGGGAGCTACATTGTATTCCTATTGTCAGAGGTGGTGACTTCGATGTTATTATTATCACTGTGCTGTTCAATTTGTAGTGCTGATGCTGCATTATAATAGCACCTCATTTTAATTATTGTGACTGTAATAGTATTTCCTAAGTGTCTTGTGAGTCAGTCATCTTTGTTTTTCTGGAAAATACCCTCTCCAAAAAAGGCCTTCATGAGAGTAATAACAGACTTTAAAAAAGCAATGACAGTATAAAACTGTATTAGCATATTTTGGGCAAATTTAAGCTCCAGCCTGAGCTCAGGGATTCCAGTCTTTTGGCCAAGATGGTGGAAATGCAAAGAAAATACTCTGTGGTCTTTAATCCTTTTTTCATTGCCTTAGACACATATGTTGCTCATGCTGTAAGCTCATGTTAGGTACAATATGTGTTCCATCAAAGAAAAAAATGTATTCTAAATATGGGGAACATCTCGCAAACATATTTATTTATTTACCCATTTGTTGTTTATAAGACAGTTCCAATGGTATGTTTACAGTAGGAAATAGGAATGAATCCAGGTACTAATGATACCAGACTGAGCAATTACTATCCCTTGGAATAGCACATCTCGCAACAAGTATGGAGAGAGACACATGCATCTCCAGAAGGTGGGTATCAACACACTGGGGATGGAATTCAAGCACTTGCAAACAACCCAACATTCAGCGGACCTATCAATTGCGGAGGGAGCTGTAAAAAACAAAGCCAGAGTTGTAAATGGGGCAGCTGGTAGCATAGTGGTTAGAGCTGCTGCCTTTGGACTCAAAAGGCTGTCGATTCAAATCACCCCCACTGTAGTACCCTTGAGCAAGGTCCTTACCCTAAATTACTCAAGTAAATTACACAGCTGTATAAATAAGTAAAAAATTCTAAGTAGCACAACATTGTAGTTGCTTTGAAGAAAAGAGTCAGCTCAGTGAATAAATGCAAATATGTATATTCATGGAGGCCAGGGCAAACTGTGCAATAGTCACAGATGTGGCTCTAAAAATAAAAAAATATACAGCCCAGTTGTGTGCATGTATGAGCCAGCCACACTGCATTCTCATCAAATGCCTAAACTAGTACTGCCAGACACTGTGTCACAAGCTTTATTTTGTATTTATTTATTTTTTTTGCCCATACCAGCTTTGGCACATGAGCCCAGATTTTCTTTCACAACACTGGTCGTGTTATGTTAGTCCTAAAACCCTAATACCATCAGCAAGCTCATGTGTCATTAGTCTCAAGTTAAAACAACAGAACATGACGCATCCAAACTGACATTGAGCAAAACAAAACGCGAGAGCATAGAGGTAGAATCAGTCATGTGCTGAATTAATTGTCAAATTATTGTCAGATTACCCAGCTGTATAAATGGGTAAACAACACAAGGTAACAAAAATGTTCAGAGTTCTTAGTCAAGTCAATTCTTGCTTTGATTATGATTGATTCAAGTTTACTGATTTCAAAAATAACACTAGGTATTCTGGAGTGGCAGTTGTAGCTTGGTACTGTGCAGCCATTGGAAGATTCTGGAAGGTACCATAACATTCTAGAAAGAATCAGATCCTAAGAGGTACTAGAATATTAGATGCTTGGAACTCTGTGCCAAAATTTGCCATAATTTTCAGATTTCAAGAAGGTGGAATATTTTACTACAAACTGAGACATAGTATGAACTAATGTCAAAAGTATGATTAATGTAACAAAACTGAATGGGAAATGGAAAAAAAAAATCAACAGAAGAATTTTTGTTACGTCGTATAATAGTCTTTGGAGAAAGCATCAGATTCATGTAAGTCTCTAATTTGGTTTGAATCTGTGTTTTGGAACAGTTTTGTTCTCACCTTGATGACAAGTGTTTTTGTAATTGCCTTTGTAACACGGCATGTTGTGAGCAGTGCCTGTGAAGCACATTTGTAAAATCATGCAAATCATCTATGTACTGTATGTATTCCAGGGAAGGACAGATCAAGAGGATCTCTCTGTTCTGGGTTCAAGGTTTCCTGTCATTTTCTTATCCCTGCCACCAGGGGATCTCCACGAATCGAAGCACTGTGACATTTCAGCAGCCCAGACAGCAAAGTGGCTCATCTATATTATGTATGCTTGGGGCTCGTCCTGCTCAGAATTTACTCTAGGAAGCCTCACTGTTTTGCACAAGGTGTGCTGAATATAAAGGGAGGAGGAGATTATCCATCACTGTCACTGTGCACCTGAAAGCGAAACAGGCAATTTGGACAATGCCTGGCAGGTCTGACTTCTAATGAGAACACACTGCTGGAGGTAACTAGAGGTAAGTAAACTTTATATCAATCCAGTTGGACCTGCTCATCAACGAAGCCAGGACAGAAAACTGGTCCTTGTGTTCTGCTGTAAAGCAACTGGGGACAGCTGGTAGCACAGTGGTTAGAACTGAAGCCTTTACACCCAGAGGCTGCAGGTGTGGGCCTTACCTCTAACTGTAGTACCCTTGAGCAAGGTACTCACCTTAAATTGCTTAAATGAAATTACCCACCTGTGTACATAAGTAAATAGGCATGGGCAGAATGGTAGCACAGTGAGTAGTGTGGTTGTCTTACAGCACCAGGGTGGTGCAAGAGAACATGGGTTTCATCCCTACTTAGTGTGTGTGGAGTTTGTATGTTGTGTGTGGGTGATTCATTTAGCTGACTGCACACTGTGTTTTTTTTTTTTAAATTTCAACTGTTTTTTTTTTTTTTTTTACAATTTTCTCTTTTGATTTATTGTTTTACCGTACGTCTAGGAACCGAAAGCTGGATTTTTCAGAATGCATTTTTATTAAGTATGAACGATGACCTCATATGTCTAACATCGACACCCTACCCACACCTACACCTAGGCAGTTTAAGAGATATCACTGACCACTCTGCTTCTTTCCAAGAGTTACAGAACAAAGGTAAGGTGAGCTTTTAATATATACAGTACGTTCTTGTCAAGGGGGCGCGGTGGCGCAGCGGGTTGGACCACAGTCCTGCTCTTCGGTGGGTCAGGGGTTTGAGTCCTGCTTGGGGTGCCTTGCGATGGACTGGCGTCCCGTCCTGGGTGTGTCCTCTCCCCCTCTGGCCTTACGTCCTGTGTTGCCAGGTAGGCTCTGGTTCCCCGTGACCCCGTATGGGACGAGCGGTTCTGAAAATGTGTGTGAAATGAAATGTTCTTGTCATTTGAATTTTAAATCTAAACAATAACAAATCCTTAATTGGTCTTTTTTAAAACTGGATTAATAAATATGATATTGACTTAGCTATTCTCTGTCAAAACAGCATCATGAAGCATTCATGGTACATTCTGTTTCATCAACAGCTTTTAGTTGTTAAGCCGAAACACACACACACACACATTTTCTGAATCGCTCGTCCCACACAGGGTCACGGGGGAACCGGAGCCTACCCGGCAACACAGGGCGTAAGGCCAGAGGGGGAGGGGACACACCCAGGACGGGATGCCAGTCCACCGCAAGGCACCCCAAGCGGGACTCGAACCCCAGACCCACCAGAGAGTAGGACCCGGTCCAACCCACTGCGCCACCGCATCCCTCTAAGCTGAAACAATGAGCTTAAAAAAAATGTCTCAGCAAGCCAAACTGTCTGTTGATTTACACACACATTTTCAGAACCGCTTGTCCCATACTGGGTCACGGGGAACCAGAGCCTACCCGGCAACACAGGGCGTAAGGCCGGAGGGGGAGGGGACACACCCAGGAAGGGACGCCAGTCCATCACAAGGCACCCCAAGCAGGACTCGAACCCTAGACTCACCAGAGAGCAGGACTGTGGTCCAACCCACTGCGCCACCGCACCCCCCTCTGTTGATTTACTTTACTATGAAATTCCTTAAGTTAATATTTTAATATTCATAGTAGCTGTATTTACAGGCTAAATACACACACACACACACACACACACACACACACACACACACACACACACACACATTTTCTGAACCACTTGTCCCATACGGGGTTGCGGAGAACCGGAGCCTAACCCAGCAACTCAGGGCATAAGGCTGGAGGGGGAGGAGACACCACACCCAGGACGGGACGCCAGTCCATCGCAAGGCACCCCAAGTGGGACTCAAACCCCAGACCTACCAGAGAGCAGGACCCGGTCCAACCCACTGCACCACCGCGCCCCAACTAGGCTAAATATAGTGTGATTAATATTCAATTTTACTTTCTTTATTGTTTTATTGGTTGACAATAGAGAAGCCTATGATATCTGAGACTCTGAGGGCACAGTCCTAAATCTAGGCTATGTGCATTGAACCTTTTTTATATACAGTTTTTTTTTTTTTCTGAAATAGACTATAGTATGTCTAACCCAGTGCCATTAAGTGAACTGTCTGAGTTTTTATTGAGTACTGTATGTTTTAAGGGGCAGTGTGTATCAGTAAAGCAACAGTACCACCTTGTGCTACAATCAGGTATCATTCTCTTAGTTACAGTAATACAGCTTTTCATGTGGCCTTTCCCTTCAGTAAATTACCTTGTTGCAAAATACAATGTCTTTAATTGCTGAAAATGCTTAGAAACTACAAATACAACACTTTTCTTGGAGTATATCCAGCATCATCTTTGGTCATTTTAGTGCATACATAAAAGATTTACATTGCAACAGGTTTCAGCAAGTGTGTACTGTCATATGTACAGAGGTTTACAAAATTTGACTTACTTTTCTCCTGTTTTATTGTCCTGTTTTCTAGTTGTGTAAACCCAAATCCATATTATATAAAATGAGTAGACACCACATTAAAATATGCATTATTCCAAAGTGATATGGTATTATAAGATAAATGGAGATGATGGAAGTTGCAGCACAAGTCAGAAGTGTGTTTATGTGTGTTTGGCTATGTGCTTGTTGGAGTGGGTGAGACCGAAATTAAGAAAGTTTCCTAAGACTGAAGTAAATCCCTCTGAAATGCTGTGAACCCTTCAGAGTTGTTATATCTCCCTTAAGTACCCATGCAGGGCTCATTATTGGTATATTTTCATGAATCACATGTAGTGCACATATGCAAAATCCTAGTTTTTCTTACCATCTCACATTGCACTGGGGTAAAAGTTCCCCTCAAAAGGTTCTGTAGTCTGGAGCAGCCTGATTGTGTGAAGTCCTTATAAGCCAAGAGTCTGTTTGCCAGGCTGAAATCATAATTATCATCAATAATCAATCATCATTATCATCAGTAGCCACTTGTCCAGCTCATGGTCACATTTTAACCTACCCTAGAAGAATAGGTCATCAGGCAGAATACACTATGGGTGGGACTCCATTCCATCACAGCTGTGTTAGGCACTCATTCACCAGCAAAGTAATGGCAAATTACAGTCCTCAGTATATTCTTATTTGATGTGATTCCACAAATACCTCCCTTGAAAAGCAGAACCTTCGCCAGTCATAAAGTTATGCTGTAATAAAACTAATAATAGTGCTGTTTAACAAAAGTAAATATTTCAGCAAAAAAAAACTGAGTTTAACTAAAATCTGCAAATCACACTGCTTTCCGAGGGTCAAGTGCCAGTCCCTATATTTACATTTATCTGACCATTTTTTGCCAAAAAGGCTTACAGTGTTAAGCTACCTATAATAATTTACCCTTTTATATAGCTGAGAAGTTTGAACCAGAGTTTAGTGTAAGTACCTTGATTGTGAATACTGCAGTAGTACATGAGATCTGAACCTGCAACCTTCAGATTCTAAGACAACAGCAATCACTACTATCCTACCAGCTGCCCATAGCATGAAAGCAAACTCTTTGAAAAGCACTATACATTTAATAAAATCAAACTCTCATGTTCAATAAATAAAGAGGACATCTGTTGTTTTCAGTTAGCATTTCGCATACAGTTTTCAGCAATTTTCAGTGATCTTCAAACTTAGTTTGGTTCTTCTGCTTATTTATTTACTGTGAGAAAATGCCATATCGTTGCATGATATGACAAAATGAATTGTTAGCCGAACTGCTAGCATCCGTGTCCTATGGATCCAAGATTTCTTCAAGTTTTGATGCATTACGATTTACCACTTAGCATAGCTGAGCGATGTCCTCAAGGCTAAAGTACATTTCTCAATGTGTTCTGCCAAGAACAATGAATAAAGTATTCATGCATTCCCCATAACTGCACAGAAAAAAGAGCCTGTTTTAAAATGTGGTATACTATAGTTTTATTAACAACATCAGAATATCAATATATGCTGTGTGTGTGTGTTAAAAAAGAGGGTCCTGACATATTTGCAAACCTTTCCAGTGCTAACTAGCCATGTAAAGAAGTTCCTCCAGGGGGCGTTCTACACCTCCTTTTGGCACATTTTTCTTAGCTTTGTCCAGCTGATCCTTTTCTCTAAAGGGACAGATAGTGTTAAGCTACTTACAATTATTTGCCCATTTATACAGCTGGGTAAATTTTATTGGAACATTTCAGGGTAAATGCCTTGGTTCAAAAGTACTACATCAGGAGGTGGGATTCAAACCTAGGGCCTCTGAGTACAAGTCTTACTTGCTCTGCTGTAATACACAAATTTTTATCAGTGGTGAATGACCATTGACGCCCTGCATCTGTTGTATGAAACCCAGGTTTTATCTTCAAAGCCAAAAATTGAGCAGTAATTTAGCGGTTCCTCTATGCCAAGGGGATGCTTGGTGAAGCTCCTCTAAAACTTACAGACGCAAAGAAAGATATCTGGAATGCCTATGTATCAAGTCAAGACTACTGACATCAGTTACACAGATAGTGGTGGAATCGATACAATAAAACCATTTACAGGTGGTCCCCAATTTACGATGGTTCGACTTCTGATTTTTTCGACTTTTCGATGGTGAGCTGGTAAGAGACATTCAGTAGAAACCGCACTTTAAATTTTGAATTTTGATTTTTTCCTGGACAAGCAATATACAGAGGGATACTCTCTCGCAATGCTAGGCAGCAACAGCGATCTGCATCTCCCAGTCTGTCATGCAGAGGTGTGTATTAGGTGTATTCAATACGTTTTCATCTTACAATATTTTCAACTTATGATGGGTTTCGCAGAACGTAACCCCATCGTAAATCAGAGACCACCTGTATTTTACGAACATGAAAATTGTAAGGTCATTTTCAGTTGGAATTGATTCCCGCAAGTATTAAATAGCACGCTAAAGTGTTATGCAGCTCTACTACATACTCAGGGCTGCATTAAACATGTGAACTGCCTTACATTTTCATAGTAACCCCATCCAGTAATGCTCAGGATCAGTGCCATGGTGTTTTCAACCTCTCTTTTTAAGGCCTTACTCATAGGAATACTGTGGCCTCTTTTTATGACAGAAACAGGCCCTTTAAACTCTGCACCTGCTAGGATGAGATAGCTGTGGATAATACCATATGACTGGATATATTAGCAAGTAATATCCTTAAAGAGGATTAAGGGCTTGGTGGGAAAGAGGGGCAGGCAATGGGTGAATAGGCTGGATGGACCTGGAGAGCTAATCTCTCGTTTTCCCTTCTTCCTCCATGACAACAGGGCAAACAGCAAACAGCGAGCAGACAGGAAAGAGGGCAAAGTCGTGGTGTCTGTAGCCCCGGGGAGTGGAGTGAATCCGTATTTATGGGGGACTCTATTCTGCTTATGTGTTTCCTATAGGCCTCTTTCAAAGCCTCTGTTTCCACGTGCCTGTTTCTATGCAGGTGTTGATACTTATTCATTAACAGAAGCATTGGGAGAAAGC
The DNA here is from genome assembly GCF_900964775.1 of Scleropages formosus. NCBI lineage: Eukaryota > Metazoa > Chordata > Actinopteri > Osteoglossiformes > Osteoglossidae > Scleropages > Scleropages formosus. The sequence continues at coordinate 11,160,402 of NC_041809.1, forward strand.
AGGAACGTGTGTGGGGGTGGGGTTCTGGAAATTTGCGCCATCAAATTATAATTACTTTTCTTTTTAAATGGTGAGGGGTGGCGGCCTGTGTTTCAGGTTCTATTTATATTTCATTACGTTTATTATTTAGCAGATGCTTTTGTCCAACGCAACTTCCAATGAACTCTATGTAGTGTTATGAGCCCACACACCTCATTCACCAAGGTGACTTACACTGCTGGATACACTACTTACAATGGGTCACTCATCCATACATCAATGGAATACACTCTCTCTGTCACTCGCACACTATGGGTGAACCTGAACACCATGTATTTGGACTGTGGGAGGAAACCAGAGCGCCCAGAGGAAACCCATGCAGACACTTGGAGAACATGCCAACCCGGTCCACCTAAATCCTTTCTCACCTGCTTTCCACAGTCAAGGTTACCAAAACATGAGACACTGATCCTTTCAGTGTTGAAGAAAGAGGCGTAAAAAGAATTAATAACTAGTGAGGTAATGACTGTGATAAAGTGAGAAGTGATCGTTGATGCCACATAATCAAGCCTGAATTCTATGTATATATTGTTTTTCCCCTTTAATTTGCTTGTTCAGTTACATTTCTCACCCTGTTGGCTGATAGAAGGAAGAAGTGAAGAGGTTCAGGGTATTGCGGATGATCGTTGACGACTGTAGGCCTCACTTCGGGCTGTCTAAACACTGCAGACCGAGGGATACTTGGCAATGGGCAGAGATGTGATCTCCCAGCTTTTCCTTGCCCTTTCCTCCACTAAGGAGCTGAATCCAGGGACCCGATTAGCTCTCCTTTAGAGAGATCATCTAGACTACTGGGTGACATTGATTTTCAGTGGGTCACTGAAGAGCCAAGTGAGCTGGAGGTTGACAGACTGAAGTGGGGCGATTGCAGGGGGCCACAGGCTTTTAAGTGACATCAAGGGCATTCCTGGAAAAGGAGCTATGGAGTTATGCCCTCGAAGAGTGGACACTGCTGTAGTGCTTTTTTTAATGCTACCTCTATCCTAGCTAGAAGTCAGGACAGGGTATGTGATTTTTTAAAAATTTATTATTGAAAAAAGGCATATTAAAGGCAAAAAAAGCCAACATGCAGCTGCTTATGTAATGTTAGACTGGTTTACATGGTGGTATGATACAAATTGACTGAACTCAAGAGTCACGTGTCTGCATTCAAATCTCTCCTTCTGTCGGAATAATGTTTTTTTTTGTATTGTATTGCGATATACATCGCTTTGGAAAAAAGTTTCTGCTAAATGATTACATGTAAATGTAAAGTCAAAAGCATGCAATATTGGAGACAGTCTGGGCATTAATCGCTTTGCATTATTTTTACACTTGGCCAAGGACACATACAGAATACACAAGCATAGTATTTAAAATGAACATAAATACTAAAGAAACTGAAAACCTTTTAGTATATAGCTTGAAAAAATACTGCTTTATACAGCAGATCAGATATGATTCATGGTCCCTGCAGCAAACTGGTCTTGTCCATCATATTTGTATAGGTTAGATTAATCCTCTTTGCTCCAGGTGGAGCATAAGGTGCTAACAAATCTCCACCAGCCTCTGCAATCCTGGGCTAGCCAACTGATTTCGTTCCAGGTCCTGCCCATCTTGTTCATCTCTTCTTCAACTGTCCTTCTCCAGGTGCCCAGGGGTCTACCTTTCTTTTGCTTACTGGGTGTTGAATAGGGGTGTCTGGTATTATATGTCTTATATCTTATATGGGTGTGTTATATTTTTATATGCACAGAGAAAATCACTAGCAGAGTGGGTAAGCACTATTCATAAGCACCACTAGCTATTACATATACTTTTATAGTGCTCTATCCTGATTCGATATTGTTCATATGTTAGTCTGTATGTTCGATGCCCCATGCTAGTTACCGGAAACTAAGAAAGTTTGAAACGATATTAGGTAAATCAATAATAAAGTGTCACTACTGTATAATGGGTGGGGGGCGCGGTTGCGCAGCAGGCTTGTGCGGGTCCTGCTCTCTGGCAGGTCTGGGATTCGAGCCCTGCTTGGGGTGCCTTGTGAAGGACTGGCGTCTCATCCTGGGTGTGTCCCCACCCTGTGCCCTGTGTTGCCGGGTTAGGCTCCACTTTGCCGCAACCCTGCTCGGGATGTGTGTGTGTACTGTACAATAATTTTTTTACAGTTTTTTTATCACTATATTTCAGACACCGCTTAGTTTGGACAACAGTGCCAAAGTTAGGAGCAAGGGACTAAACAGCTAAGCTTGAACTTCATGTTTTCCCTGTGTCTGAGTGGGTTTCCTCTGGTTTCTTCCCACAGTCCAAAGACATGGTGTTCAGGTTCCCCCATAGTGTGTGAGTGACAAAGAGAGTGTGTTCCACTGATGTATGGATGAGTGACCCATTGTAAGTAGCGCATCTAGCAGTGTTAAGTCACCGCGGTGAATAAGGTGTGTGGGTTGATAACACTACAAGTTTTTTGCACCTCAGCATTTCTAACTAGAAAAACATGACAGAATGTGCATACGTGGTGGTCAAAGCTCCAGGACAGACAGTACTCTGGAGGGATAGTAAGACCAACACAATTTCCCTCCAGGTTACTACACCTCCCATGTCATTACCCATGAACAAACTCAAACTGAACAGCTCAGCAGATATTTACATTACAACAAATAACTGTAAAGTTTGTACAGAAACTGTTGAACCTTAGCATCATTATAGTTCTAGACTTCCACAGGTAGCAACAAGTAGTGTAGTGGTAAGAACTGCCACCTAGGGGCTTGGGAGCTGCAGGTTTGAATCCAACTTGTTACTGTAGTACCCTTGAGCAAAACATGGTGAATAGATCCACTAAAAATCACCCAGCTGCATGAATGAGTGAATTCTTGTAAGTAGGTTAACACTGTAACCAGCTTTGGAATAAAGAAAATGTGTGTGAGTGTAGTAACCACTGTGCTACAGAATGGGTGACCAAACGGGTACTTTTTTAACCCTGAAGGAAACTGCACAAAGTTACAACAGCACACATACAAATGGACTAATGGACCAACATATTACAATAAGAACTAGACCTATATTTGATTTCTCTAAAGAAAGACATAGTTTGTGAAATGTCTGACTTGTTCATGATCAGAACAATATACAATGCTTATTGTAAGGGTATGTAGATGAATATCCCACAGAGGTCTGTCTTACATTTGACCCTTTTCCTACAGAGGTCGTCCTGAAGGTTTAATGTCATTTAATGTCAGTCCCTTTAATAACTATTGCACTAAGTTAAAAAAAAAAAAAATAAAAAAAATAAATAAATAAATAAATAAATAATAATCATTGCATTGAATGTTTTGGTAGTACTTAAAAGGTAAAAATTCTGGTATTTCATAAGAACCTTACTGCATGCATCGTTGGAATGCATGACAATGGTGTCAGCTCCAATTATGTAAAACTGTTTTACTCCTGAATTTAAAAATACTGCACCAAGTGGTAATGGTGATTAATGCTGAGTTTAAGAAATGCAAATGCATGAACACATAATTTGTTATTAATAAACTATTCTAGTACAGCTGATGGACTGTTAGACCTAATTTCCCCTGAATTCTCAGCAGCACAAAGATCATAAAAGCACCACTTTATAAAGGATAGCTCCTCTTCTAGCTCCTAAGAGGAGTATAGCAGAAGAAAGAAAGGATCATTGTGAAGTTGGGAATTTGACATTCTGCTTTATGGCCAATTGACTCCTTTTCCCATTAATCAAGTGCACTGTTTACCTAATCTTTCATACCATTTCAAAACCATTAAAAAGTAAAGAGATTAGCATTGCATTCCTGACAAAGTGTACTTTTATTTCAGCGAAGTCTACTTTCACCCTCTCTGAGGATTAGAGTGAAGAAAAAAAATGTTCCGTAAAGCTGTACCAGATCTCTCTGAACAATTTTATCTTCCTAACAAATAAATAAAGTATTATTGTCTGGTTAAAGAGGATTAAAATGGGGGGAGGAGGGGGGGCTGAGGTTGAACCTGAAATTGAGTTTAATGCTACTCTTATCTGAATTCTGGCCTGTTTTAATAGTATACACTTTTGTGTCATTAAGCAGGAAGCAGGCAGGGAGGTTTGCTTTGCAGAAGTTAAAGGATATCTTACTGTAGGACTAAAAGAGGAAATTGTGTGTTGAATTGCACTTAAAGCCTCTCTTTGTAAAACAAGATGGATTGCAAAGTGTGTTCACATGCCAGAACCGGGGCGGCTGATTTTCTGCTCGGTATCGGTTGCAGCTCCTACTGTAAGTCACTGCTGAGTCCAGATTCAGGGAGCGATATAAAAGCAGCCTGGCAGATGGTGTGCCCAGCAATGGCTGCATTGTCACTGCACATGAATTCCATGTCACTTGTGCATTGGTGGTTATGATCTCCATGCGAATATGCTGAGGTCATTTGAAACGCAGACGTGTCCAATGTGCTCTAATTGCGATGTGTCCACCTAACATGATAAGGCTGGGATCACATTTAAAGTCTAGATGCTTCCACAGAGCACCGCACAGGAAGACCGAAAATGCAGCTATATCTAAAAGCAAATCCCTGCATTGTCATGTTGGCTGAGAGGGGGTTATAGATCACACATTCCTTAATGCTCAACTCTTATGCACATAAGATGGCAATAACAACCATGCCTGAATTCTTAGGTGCTACTGATACATTTTTCATTTACTATTCACACAGGAAGCTAACACTAATGTAATATCTTGTTTCTTACACTTTTTAAATGCACAGTCCATTATCATTGTTCTAAAATATACTATAACATAGTCAATAATACAGGAGAAGGGGGACAAATACAGTTTATAATAGAACATAAAGCTTCATTTTGTAATGCATAATGAGCTAAAAAAGTATGCATTTTAGATGATATTATTATAATATTCCATGTAATATATTGATATTAAATCATGCATCTTTATGCTGGACAGAGTAATGAAAATATTTGTGTAAATCGTTTTATAGCCACAAAAACACTCATTCCTCATTTTACAAAGGTAATTGTTTTGAAAATAATATTGGGAAGGTTAAAATCAGAAATCGAAAGTGTCATGGTGGCGTGTAGGCACAGACAGAGCGGACACAAGTGCAGAGCTGAAGTTCCGGTTTTTAATGTCTCCAGGATCAGGCGGAAGCATAGTCAAGGAACAGGCAAAGGTCAGGCGGTGGGTGAACGTTGTACAGAGGAGACCACAATACTCGTAGTCGGGAAACAGGCACAGGTCAGGAAATCCAGGAAAAATCACAGAGGCTAGGGAAAATGCAGTTGACGGAAGGCAGCAGTTGATTTTTTCAGAGATTCCACGGCGGCCTTTTTCGGCAGTTTCGCTAAGTGGCACCAGGTGTCGCTGATGAGCCAGCCAATGGGAGTGCGACAGTACCCCCCACGGGCAGCACTGGATGCCCTACGCCATGGCGGACACCCCCGAGGATGAGGTGCCGGCTGCTCCAGATGGTCCCTGTGAAAGGCAACAATGACATCAGATCCAGAATGTCACGTGCATCCACCAAAGACTGTTCCTCTGGGTCGTACCCCTCCCAGTCAACCAGGTACTGCAGCCGCCCCTTCCATCTGTGAAAATCGAGCAGAGCTCGGACCTCATACGGCGGGGCCCCATCGACTTGTACCGGAGGTGATGAGTCTGTAGAGAAAATAGGCTGGTGAAAGGAGGTAACACAGGGTTTAAACACAGAGACGTGAAACGTTGGGTGTACCCGCATGTCTGGAGGCAATTGAAATTCATACGTCACCAGGGTAACTCTTCGCAGTACCTTGAAGGGGCAATGTAGCGCAGGCTCAACTTCTTTGAGGGGAGTTTCAATCGGAGATTCTGCATCGAGAGCCATACCCTTTGACCAGGTAAAAGGGATAGGTCCCTGCGGTGTTGGTCGGCCTGTCACTTGTAGCGCTTGGCACTGTTTTGCAGGTATTTCTCAACGGTCCACCAGACCTCGCCGCTGTCGTGGTGCCAATCCTCCATGGCCAGAACTTGGCTAGAGGGGGTCTACCACAGGAACAGGGTTGGCTGGTATCCCAACACACATTGAAAAGGGGACAGCTCGGTGGCCGAGTGGGGCATGGTATTGTGTACATATTCCACCCAGGGCAGGAACCGGACCCACTGGTGTTGCCTCCTAGCACAATAGGAATGCAGATACCGGGCAACGTCCTATTGGAGCCGCTCCACCTGGCCATTAGCTTGGAGATGGCATCCTGAGGTCAGGCTTACCTGAATGCCCAACTGGTCTCAGAAGGCCTTCCATACTCTCAAGGTGAACTGGGGGGCCTCGATCTGAGACGATATCTTCGAGTAATCTGAACAATTTGAATACCTGGTGGAATAATACCTCGGCGGTCTCCAAGGCAGACGGGAGCTTGGGAAGAGGAAACAACCGACAGGCTTTAGAGAATCAGTCTACAACAGACAGAATCATGGTCTTAACCTTAGAGACTGGGAGGTCCACCAGGAAGTCGATTGCAATCTGGGTCCAGGGATGGGAAGGCATGGGCAGGGGTTCCAGGAGCCCTGTGAGTTTCAGAGTGGGGGTCCGGGCTTGGGAACAGATAGTACAGGCTTCCACGTAGTCTTGGACATTCTCTGGTAAAGAGGGCCACCAGAGCCACCCTTGCAGGAGGGCTAGGGTTTTTCGGATGCCAGGATGCCCTGATTCGGGGGGAGTCGTGGGCCCACTATAATAGAGCAGACCGTAGGCTGGGAGGCATGTACTCCTTTCCTGCAGATTTGCAGGAAGGAGCTGGTTCTGATGCTTGAGCCACCTGTAAATCCTAAAAGAACTGGAGCTACTACGCACCTGTCAGGTAAAATGCCCTCCGGGAGGTCCTGGGGAGGCTCCGGGTCATGAATCCGGGATAGGGCATCTGCTTTGGTATTCTTTGACCCTGGTCTGTATATAACTGTGAAACGAAACTGGGTAATAAACAGAGCCCACTGAGCCTGACGGGAATTTAACCGATGAGCCTTCTCCAGGCACTCAAGGTTGTGATAATCAGTGAGCACCAAGAACAGGTGCACTGCATCCTCTAACCAATGCCGCCACTCCTCTAGCACGAGTTTTATGGCTAATAACTCGTGGTTCCCGATGTCATAATTGCACTCAGCTGGTGAAAAGTTGTATGAGAAGTAGGCGCAGGGGAATAGTTTAGGCGGGGTTCCTTGTCTTTGGGACAAAACCTCTCCTACTCCTACCTGTGATGCATCCACCTTGACCAAAAAAAAAGGCAATGTGGGTTCAGGGTGTTTGAGCACTGGAGCCGAGGTGAAGCGGTCCTTCAGGTCCTGGAAGGCTTTCTCTGTGGTGTCACTCCAAGGTAATCGGGGTCCCTTGGAGGCGGTCAGAGCTGTGAGGGGGCTGCAAGGGTACTGAAACCCCTAGTTAAGTGTCTGGAAAAATTCGCAAAACTTAAGAAACATTGAAGGGCCCTCACCTTAGTGGGTCTAGGCCAGTTGGTTACTGCACTGAATTTCTGGGGGTCCATAGCCACCCCATCTGAACTCAGAATGTATCCCAGGAAGGATATGTGGGTCTGGTGAAACTGACATTTCTCACCCTTCACATACAACCTGTGACTGAGGAGTAGATGCAATACCGCTCGCACCTGCTCGATATGTTCCTTTCGGCTGCGGGAAAAGACCAAGATGTCATCCAGCTATACCAACACAAAGTAGTTGATGAAGTCTCCCAGTATGTGATTCACGAACACCTGGAACACTGAGGAAGCATTTGAAAAACCGAAAGGCATTACAAGGTACTCATAGTGTCCCAGGGAGATGCTAAATGCTGTCTTCCACTCATCTCCCTTGCGTATGCGAATGAGGTTGTAAGCACTCCTGAGATCCAATTTGGTAAAGATGGTGGCTCCATGGATCCTTTTCAAGGCTGCTGTGATCAGGGGTAATGGGTGAGGATAACAGATGGTGATAGCATTTAAACCACGATAATCGTTACAGGGACGGAGACCTCCATCTTTCTTTTCAACAAAGAAAAACCCAGCAGAGGCAGGTAAGGTTGAGGGCCTGATGATGCCCACAGTCAGGGTCTCCTGGATATATGCCTGTATGGCTTGCTGTTCAGGCAAGGACAGGGGGTATATATGGACTCTCGGAGAGGTCATACCTGGCAATAAGTCTATCGCGTAGTCCCACGGCCTATGGGGTGGCGACTCGGCTGCTCGAACCTTACTGAAGACCTCCTGGAAATCTTTGTATTCCCATGGGATCTCTACTGGGGAAAGCTCTGCAACCCCTTCGACCGATGTAGCCAGGCATGGGAGTTGCAGGCCCGACCGTCGACAGCCAGCCCCCCAGGAGATCAGCTCTCCTGTGATCCAATGGAACATCGGGTCATGTCGGATCAGCCAGGAGTAACTTAGAAGTACGGGGGTGTCTGGGGCTTGGATTAAATAAAAAACCAGGTCCTTGTGGTGACATGCCCCGATTGTGACCCGCAGGGGCATCGTGCAGGTGTCCACCACTCTGGACCCTATGGGTTGACCGTCCAAGGCCCTGACCCATAGCTGGAAATCACAATCACGACCCAGGACGCAGTTCGTCTGCGCAAGTCCACGTCATAAAACAGCCAGCAGCCCCTGAGTCCACTAGTTGCAAGTGCATACTTGACCCCCTTCCCAGGTTATGCAAATAGGTACAGTCAGTTGCTCGGGCTGACCCAAGTGGCTTACCTATGGGTCCCGATGGGTTCCTCGCTGGGGGTGCACTGGGCAAGCCGTGCGGACATGACCAGATATGCCGCAATAGAGGCACAGGTTGTTCTGGAGCCGACGTATCCTCTTCTCAGGGTCCAACCTACCCTGTCCCAGCTGCATTGGCTCTGGTTCAGTGCCCTGGGGAGCAGGGGACAGGAAAAAGGTCCAGTGGTGTGGAGTCAGCTCCTGGCCAAGGTTATCAATTGCTATTGCTGTCTCAATAAAGTGGTCTAGGGTCCAATTCTCCCCTCGGTACCCCAATTCGGCCTGGATCCAGGGTTGGAGGCCCTTTCTGAAGCAGGCGAGGAGAGCTGTGGGGTTCCAGTTGCTCCGTTTGGCTAGGATCCGGAATTATAAGGCATAGGCAGCCACCGTTCAATTCCCCTGTTTTACATGAAGGAGTCGGTTGCTGGAGGCACAGCCGGCGAATGGGGGGTCGAACACCACCTCAAACTTTTTGCGAAAAGCAGCATAGGTGGTTCTCTACCGTGTGCGCCACCCTGCCCTAGCCCATGTACGCGCCGGGCCAGTGAGCAGTGACACCAGAAAAGCTATCTTGGCTTGTCAGACTGGTACAGGTGGGGTGAGCTTTCAAATATCAGTTCGCACTGCATTAGGAAACCTTGATATTGTTCTGGTGTCCCGTCATACCTTTTTGGCATGGCGACGTGGGTTCCGAGAGGCAGGGTACTCGGAGGTGCGGCAGCGGTGTTTTCATCCAGAGAGGCGGTCGACTCACTCACCTTCCTCATCTGGAGGACTCCTCCGTTGTGGAGTGCGTGGATCAATCCATCGAGCGTGTCCTCCATCCGCTTGAGGGCTAGTTTGTGCGCTCCGAATAGGGCTCCCCTGTGAGGCGAGCGCGCTATGGAACTGGGCGAGCTCTGCTGCGTCCGTGTACATGGCGGAACCTTCTGTCATGGTGGGGTGTAGGCACAGACAGAGCGGACACAAGTGCAGAGCTCAGGTTCCGGTTTTTAATGTTTCTGGGATCAGGCGGAAGCATAGTCAAGCAACAGGCAAAGGTCAGGTGGTGGGCGGACATCGTACAGAGGAGAACACAATACTCGTAGTCGGGAAACGGGCACAGGTCAGGAAATCCAGGAGGAATCAGAGACTAGGGAAACGCACTCAACGGAAGGCAAAGGTTGCTCTTTCCTATTTATCAGCAGTTTCCCTAAGTGGCATCAGTTGTCCCTGATGGGCCAGCCAATGGGGGTGCGATAAAAAGTCTGATCTGGTTAATTTAAATTAATAAATTTGATTTCTGATCCAAAAAAGTAATATTTTATTTGCATTATTTATGCAAAATAGTGTACCAAAATATGCAATGACAACTGATTTTAAAACAATTCAGCTACAAAAGTATTCAGCAGTGGGTACTTAATTACAGCTCGAGATAAGTGAATGTTATTTATTACTTCTTCCTTTCTCCTCCATAATTATATCATTTACATTTTCTGATGTAGCAAATGTTTTTTTTTTCTCTGGAATATGCTTACAACGCAAATAATAAGTGTTTAAAAGTAGCAGAGATTGCAAACAGGTCAAGGTGAACCCAACGATATGCCAAATCTTTTCACACAGATCATCAGGGAAGTCATGCTTAAAAATGTTACAGACTAGTTTGAACGTCATCCGAAGATCACCATTTTCTAGCAAAGTGACAAAATTCATATTTTGAACGTATGAAAGATGAAGAACCACTGTGTGTAATAAAGCATTTATTTTCTCCATTTTCGTTAGAGAGATGTCTAATCCAGTGGCATGGAGATCCAGAGATTATGCTAGAAGCACAGGGCACAAGACAGGCTGTGTAGCCTTCACGGGACATTAGTATGTCACAGTGCAAACTCACGTGCACACATCAATAATTCATCTTGAAAACTTCTGTATACTTCATATTTGTAAAATTCTTTAAAACCAAGTTAGTTTTGCTTATAAAAGACAAACCAAACAAAACAATCACACATAAGAAACATTAAGCAAAAGGAAGGGAGAGGAAACAGAAGCGGGGACACAAGTCGGGCAACATGCTCGGTTAAGGCTAACTAGTACAGACCAGCTCTTTCAAGCCTGTTCCTCACCACCTCCAGGTCCGTTACCAACAAGATGGACGAGATCAAAAACAGATCGGACGAGGGACTCCGGGAAGAGCAGAGGAGGAGGACTGTGCATCTATGTGAACAGCAGTGCATTCGGCTGGACATTCCCCCACAGGCTGAGGCTAAGTTAACATTAGAAAAGTTACATGAAAGGACTACAATCTAATTCTTCTTTATTTATTTTAAGTGTTCTTTCTTTCTGCTGCTGTTGTTCTGGGGGCTGCCTCACAAAATTCCATTGTATTGCATACAATGAGAATGAAGTATCTCATCTCATCTCAAAACAAGCATACGTAATAATATTCTACCAAAACATACTGCTTGTCAGTTGTAGCCCATTAACTCACAGGGAACTAACTCCTCAAGCAGCACCCATGATCTGTTATTTGAAAAATAAAGAATAATGAAAAAAAATTGAAAAAAAAAAAAAAAATCTGAGTTTAATGGCAATTCAACTTGCACATTAAGTATCCATACAAAGTTTGGATATATATATATGATTTTTATCAGGTTCAAGGACTTTAAACACTGTATATAAACATATTTCAGGTGGTTTCAAAAGGGTTACAGTCCTATTTTCCTTTTTTTCTGTGAGTTATCTGAGATTGCTGACTGACTCGAGACAGCAGAGCTGACTGTACATTTACATGAAAGACTCTTGATTTAATTGGAAATGATAACCTGCTGATGGAAAAGATCTATCGCTCCGCAAACCCCTGGCTGTCCTCCTGCCAGCTCTGCAACAATATCCATGGGCAGATTGGCAGATAGAAACTGCTGTCACCACTGTGCAGCCCTGTTGGTCCCACATGAGTTCCCCTCCCTCCCCAGCTTTTTTATTCAAGTGAGTTATAGGCAACCACAGCGAAGACCAGTAGTAAACTTTGTGTGGAACATGGGGAGACTCACTGGACAAGTCAGCATTGTGTTGAGAGCTGCCGCCATTTAATCAGAGGATCCGTGTTCAAACTTTGCATCCATTGCATACCCCACCTGCAAGATACTTACCCTCAACTGCTCCAGTAAGACATACTGTACATAAATTATCAAATAGTTAAACAAAAATTGCCAAGTTGTTAAAATAGTAAATAATTGTACATAGCTTAGTACACAAAAAAAGTTAAGTAATTCTGAAAAAAAGTATATGCTAAATTAATATATTGTTATAATTGGTCTGGTGTCTGGCAACCACCCACCAGAGTCTTCATGGGCAACTTGACAGTGACATCATTGTCCATTCTGGGACGTCAGCCGATTTTACAGAGACTGAAAAGGCTTATCACACTGGTTGAGTTTTAACTCCAGATCACTGGTTCAAACTCCAGTTCACTGGTGACAAGGATGGGGAAAACTGCCGATAAGCTCTGGTTTAGGATAGCAATGCACTGATTCCATCCATTTCGGAGAAGCAAGTGAGGAGTTTAGGCAAGAAGTTTGGTATCAGCTTGAAGTGGGTGACAAGTAGTAGTGGATAAGTCAGGATTTCCAGGTAAGTCTAAAGCATTGGGTAAATCAGTATGGCATTCAAGCACTAGTCGTCTGCTCCCCTCTGGTTTACAGAGTCCCAAAATCAGGAGTTTTGGCATTCAAGAGAAAAACAAGCCTTTGCTGCTGCAGGTGGCTTGGTGTACCTCGAAACTTGAGCAGCATTGCCTTGTACGGTCAGGGTAACAAGCTAACGTTACCCTTTAAGAGCTTAGAGGAGGAGTTTATAGTAACACAAGCAAGGGAAGTGCTGCAATACAGAGACTCAAGTGATCCAAGGACTGCTGGAGCTGACATTGAGGTAAGGATGAGAAGGAAGTGGGTTGGCTGTAGTAGGACAGGCAGAGACCTAGCATCAGCATAGTGTGTTGGATACAGTGGCTTCCGGAAGAGCTGGTATGGGCAATGTTCCATCAGAGAAATATGACAAAGTCCAGGGGATGAAAAGTTGATACAGAAAGAAGTGTGTGTGTCAGTGACAATAAATAGATGGCTAGGGTGGTACAGATGCAGCTGCAGGGCACATGGATGAGATGGGAAAAAACACTTGAAAATAAGGTCTCATAGTCCATAAAACCTGTATAACTCGGGAAAAGCTGATGCTCAGCCATGCCCCCTGTGTTTGAAGAGAACATCACTGGAGTATCAGAGGGTGTCTAAGAACGTTGAGTGAAGGCTGCTGTCACTGGCTCCCCAACCAGGTGGTCAATCAGTGTAAAGGTAGCACACAGTTGAACCTGCTGACCAGACAGGAAGGCCATTGCATTTGTTAAGGAAGGTGGCATAGCAGAATCTGCACTCAGTGTCAGCTCAGGGCTCCTAGTGATGATGCGAGACTGCCAACTCATGTTGATTTCTGTTATGTTTTCCAGCCACTTTTTCTAGCCTCTTTGAGGCCAGATGTTTTAATCTCAGAGCCTGCTAAGCAAGTCATATTTTTGGAGCTCACAGTTCCTTGGGAAAGATGAATAGAAGATACTAATGAAAGAAAGATGGAGAGGTATGAGGAATTGATGGAGCAGTGCTGCTTCAGAGACTGTAGACCAAGGTATGTGCTCAATGAAGTAGGCTGCAGGGGCTTACAGGGAAGTCTTTGCAAAGGACCTATAGTATTCTGGGTGTGACAGGCAGACAGAAGAAGAAGGCTGTGAAATTTGTCAATGAGGTTGTGGAGAGGAAATCTAGATGGCTGTGAATCGGGAGGGGTGAGCTATGGGTTCACAACAGCACTTTCTGGACACCGGCTAGGGTCTGATCAATTCTCGTCACCAGGACAAAGGTATTTGATTTTGAAAGGCCCGGAAAACCCAATGACCCTAGGTTACATCACTGATAATGTGTTTAGGTACATTGCAAGGTGTTATACGAATAACTTCACAACTACTTCATAGGAGTGTGCTGCTTTAGGACACTTAAATCTTTCAGAAAGGACACATAAAGCATTTACTGAGAGAAATTGCTTATTGACAGTGCCGCTGTTCCTGGTCTCATCCTGTCTGGTCTATTGGATTTGTGTCAGAAGTTGCCTGAAAATGATTGTTTGGGAAATTCAAAACAGGTAAATAACAGCAATTCAAAGTGCAAACTGAAAATGGTGCTTTTGATAATCAAGGTGACAGATATGTTTACTCAGCCTTAGGGGAAAATCCTCAGTTATGAATATTATTCATCTGCTGTATTTCCTTATGACATTGTTTATGGTCTGACTGTTATTTTATTGATTTAACAGCACAAAAAGACAGCAAAAATTCTTTGGCACCTTTTATGGGTATAGTGAATAGTCACGGTAAAACTATAAGGGGTGCTGTATTTTGCCTGTGTATTCATGCAGCTGGAGCAGTTCAATTTGATACAGGCATCAAAGGCACTTTAAATACTTTCCATTCCTGTGGCTATAATGAGCGGGGACCTTATGACAAGCACACAGAAGCCCTACAGTTTCCTTCTGGATTGTGCGGGGGTGCTGACACGGGCTGAGATGAAGTACGCCATGCCCTTTCATGGTGAGGACTGCTGTCAGAGGAAACCCGGCAACAGGTCTCTCATGCCTGGGAGAAGTGTCACTTTGCTCCTGTCGCCTTCCCTTCCTATACCTCCGTAAGCAAAAGCCACTAAAGGTCATAGGTCAAAATATGGAAACAGGTTTTTAAAAGGCAGCCTCTTTAGTCTTGTTGGTTGTGTACAGTAATGAGAGCTCCAGCCCCTCATAGTATGGAAGTTGTAATCTACGAAGAATATTTTTTTACTGAATATATGAATACAGGTGGTCCCCGATTTACAATGGTTTCACTTACGATTTTTTTCAACTTTACGATAGTGAGCTGGCGATAGACATTCAGTGGAAACCATACTTGAATTTTGATTTTTTTCCCAGGCAAGCGCTATGTGGTGCAGTACTCTCTTGCAATGCTAGGCAGTGATAATGATTCACATCCCTCAGTCTGTCATGCAGAGGTGTGTATTAGATGTATTAAATGCATTTTCGACTTACAAAATTTTTGACTTATGATGGGTTTCACAGAACGTAACCCCATTGTAAATTGGGGAACACCTGTATTTGTATGAGAAAATATATGTTGTCTTGATAAATAGGGGGAGGAAATGCAATATCATTTCAACTGTCTTGGTCAGGAAGATGTTTTTCATGTCCTGCAGGGGCCAGAAGAGTGCCAGGTTACTCTCCCATCACAGTCCGCAAATCGAAACCTGAAACTCCCCCTGCCCGCCTCCGGGCTTAAAAGGGAGTTACGTGCAATCAGAAAGCCACCATTTAATTACAACACACAGGAAATTACCCAGAGAATGGCTGAGGTGGTGATAAGGGCCTGAGCTCCTGGGATGACAGCTACCGAAACCCGAGTGCCTCGTCACAAAGCAACTTATCACAAAAGGCTGTCTGGAGCGCGGACAATCTGATTGTACTGTCAACCCAATTCATAATTAATATATTTATCAAATTAATTACTGGAAAAAAAATCTTGCCGCTTGCCTGGGGCCCTTGAACAGTGGATAAATTCATGGGCTGCAGGCTCCGCTTTCGGCTAATAAGGGCGCTGTCAGTTTAATGGGGCCCCTAGCAGACCGTCTGCTTCGGGGTCCATGACAGACAAATTGCTCCCCTGCGCAGAATGATATGGAGAATTTAAGGGAAGAAAAGAAATATGTCATTGTTTGGTGACAACCACAATCGGAGCCTTGTCTGGTTTAAAAAAAAAGTTAACATCGAGTCAGACGCACATGAAAGGTGGGCTTTTGGGAGGCTTCTGAACACAGCACTTGTTAGAAATACTTCATGAATTTCTATATTAAGCTCTGCCTTGGGGATTTCTGGGGGGATATTTTTTTTATTTTTCAAATTCCGCATATTTCTCTGATGTTTAAGCTGGGTTGTGTGGCACAAGTAAGAGTGACATGAAATGTGGATGACTTAGTATGACATCAGAATGTTAGGATTATGACTAAATTCATTTCAAGATTTGACAGTTTAAATGTTAAATTTGCTTTTAACAGCTATGAAGTATACATACAGTGACCATAAGGAATGTAATGTAATACAACAAATTTTACAATGTTCGAACACCATCTCAATCTTTATCACTTTGTGGTGCATCCCTGCTAATATGCAAACAACCAGTACATTAAAACAAATTTCAAGAAAATCTGTTGACCTTCTAATCCATGTTCAATATGTTAGTTTTAAGTATTGTTAATACTTTCTGCAATATGGCCTAAAATAAAAACTGGCACATGCATTATATTGTACATGCATATATACTTTATTGGTTAAATTGGTGGTAATGCGCCTACATTTTTTAGAAAGGGTCATAATCAATAAATAAATAATTCACATACATTGCAAAGTTCAAAAGGGGGTGCAGTGGCGCAGTGGGTTGGACCACAGTCCTGCTCTCCGGTGGGTCTGGGGTTCAAGTCCCGCTTGGGGTGCCTTGCGACGGACTGGCGTCCCGTCCTGGGTGTGTCCCCTCCCCCTCCAGCCTTACGCCCTGAGTTGCCGGGTTGGGCTCCGGTTCCCCGTGACCCCGTATGGGACGAGCGGTTCTGAAAGTGTGTGTGTGTGTGTGCAAAGTTCAATATGATATTTGCATTACTTTACCAGTGCTTGCAGTTGTGGTGTTTCTGTGACTGTAGGGTTGCTTGTTTTTCAGGTGGACACATAGTCGCGAATGCATGGACATTGTCCCCTAACCGAGCTGGCACAGTTTGCATGCAAAGCACATGCAGATGCGACTTCAAGGAAAACTAAACAAGCACGTGGCCTGTGTTTCAAAATGAAAACAGCCTTTCTCCACTTCTTTGCTCTCGGGGCCTGTTCAGAATTTAGCTTCCAATGGTAAACCGAAGAGAGACATTTGAATATTTTCTGTAGCATTATACAAATTTAATATGCTTTGATTGCAACTGCTTTCGAGAAAGGAGCAGCTCTGGTGGCTTAACTATTACCTTGTGATGTCCTTAGGAAAATGCAGCTCTTATAGTACAAACATTATGGGCTGCTTGTACGTTATTTGTGCATGGATGGCATGAATACTCCAGAAAAATTGTGTTTTTTGCGTGCTTCTATATGCTTCCCTGCTTCTTTTCTGTCTTACTTTGGTGAAAAGCCTCGTTCTGGAAATCTTGAGGCTTATTCCTCAAATAACAGAGTCTTGACCGTTTTTTACGTATTTGCAACAGGCACCACTTTGCAGCCAGATCTCCTCAAAAGCAGCACAAAAGTGTCTTTATACCTGCTGACGCGGGTACGAGCTGCGCAGAAGTGCTGTGGCCCGTTGTGACCCCTGGGTGGCAGTGTTCATCTCCTACCATATCTCCAGTCCTACTGCTGATCATCCACCTTTATGCCTATAAATATAAAAAGACAGTATAGATATTATTTCAGGCTATCTTGCTGCCAGGCCAGATTTTATCTGGTTAAAGTCTACTGAAAATTTTGCATATTTTGTTATTTACATTATTTATTTGTATATCCAGTATTAACTTACAGAGCTGAGAACCAAATCGTTTGCACATTTGTATAGCTCAGTGTCTACGAGCTCAATTCAGGATAACTTCCTCTATTAGGAGTGCAAAAGTTCTCTGCTCAATTAGGATTTGAATTCGAAACCTACTGGTGCAGAAATACTGCACAAAATTACCAGCCACCTGTTGATGTTGAAAACTGCTGTGACAGACCTACGGTTGTTTACTTATCAAGTCAAGTGGTTTTCATTGTCATTTCTACCTTATACAGCTGGTACAGTATACAGTGAAACAAAACATTGTTCCTCCAGGACCATGGTGCCACATAGAAACAACAGAGAGTTACCTACGCAGACTACACGAAGTGCACGTGTGCAAGACATGTGCAATCAGCACAAGACAGTACAATAATTAACAAAACAATAAACAGAGTAAAAAACAGACAATATTACAATATAATGATATGTACTATAGATATAAATATACTGATTCTATTACTGATTTTGATATGCTTTTACTTATTTTCACTTTTCGGTGGCTTGTGACCATGCAGGGCCTTCGCACTGCGCTTCTCCATTGATGAAACCTTGACTGCCAGACGAAGGTGTTCTTGCTGTGGCCATCATGCACAGTTCCGGGTGTGGTGTGTGAGTACCTGCCCTTAACTCAGGCTGCGCACACCTGCACCACGTTACGAACGTTGCGTGGGGGTTTTGCAGGAGTTTGAACGCTGCTGTGCTTCAGCCCTCCATCAGTCGCTGAAAAGGACAGTTTCAGTGCGAATCTCTAAGCTTCTCTATGTAGTGTACGCAGCTGTGTTTAATGACCACTGAAACATGCTTTTCAGGAAGTCCTCAAGGGATTTATATGACCATTGATGATGTATATAAATAAAGAAAGAAAGAAAGAAAGAAATTAATAAATAAATAAGCACCCATGGAAAAACTGTACTTGTAATTCTGGAGTTTCTTTAACATTCCATGAAAATGCAGAATAATTAATATGAGGTTTTTTTCTTTCCTCTTTTGCACCCAACTGGTTATTATGTTGGCTGGAGAGCTGCCGGTGGATGTCGTCTACCATCCTGGCCACTTGCGTATTGTTATGGCTTAACAAAGCTGTTCAACGAGGCCACCGGCATCCACAGAGCAACGGCATCGCTGGGTCCGTTTAGCATACTGAGCAGCATCTGGTGTGCTATTCACTCTGTCAAGTGTTCCCTTCTTCACATCTAAACATGTGGTGCACTCGGCCTCTACAGAAATATCCAAGAAAAATGTTAAACGAGATGTCTGAGATATTAGTGGGCGAACAGGAAATGGGTTTATAATCTGAATGCTGCTGCTACAAGTCCCTGGAAGGACCTTGTTACTGTACTCTTGCAACAGGTAGTGATCCTGAGTAGTCATCATAGAACATCCAGCAGTTAAAAGAGCAAAACTGTGAGTTTTTTTCAATAAAACCATAAGGTAAGCCATGAAAAAATACTTATTAACTGCTGAATCAAAGTAAAATAGAATGCTTAATCTGATATCATTGGGTACATTTGCCATTGTCATATGGTGCTTTGCAATGGTTTAGCAGCTGGCTGACCCAAACCCTTGATTCAGTTGTAGGAAGTTGTGATCGCAAGGTTTCAGAGTGGTGTGAACTCCTTGACTGTTTCTGCAATAGCCCGGCTCTCCATAAACCACAAGTTTGCTACAGCCAGCGCTCACTGGGCCCATCAATCGGTCCATTCATTCCACTCCATACAGTTTATTCAAAGTCTCTGTATGGAAATCAGATGGTCCAATTACGCCACACATCCTGGTGGTATAGTGACTGCTAATGGAAGGCGGTGGTGGCAGTTTTGGCCAAACAACAGGCACACGGCAGACAAACCTTTGGCCACAAAGTGTGGTGCTCACCTGTAGCCCTGGCTGGAAAAGAAAAAAAAAAAAAACCATCCAGCCATGGTTGCCTTTATCTGACATTCAGCAGGAATATGGGGGAGAAGAGGATATGGACTGTGAAGGAAATGCAATAGGTCGCAGGGTCCAGTCACAGGGGTATCGGTTACGTTAAGCCGCACGGGGCTGGGGCAGGAGATTAAGATGCGGATTAGTGATCTGCATTACTCCACGCCATACAGAGCAGGAAAACATGTCCCCTTCACATGAGGCAATTACCGTCTTCTATAAATGGACGATTCTTTTCCAGTTTCACTGTGTCTTCCTGACGGCCCTTCTTTTGCATGTAGCCGAAATCAGTATTTGTCATAGCAACGGAGAGGCTAGTTTCCCAGAAAACTTACTGTAAACTTTACCAGTATTATTTAATGAAGGTATTTCTGAAATTGAAATCATTTTTGAGTTTTGGCTGCTTGTACACAATTTATTTCAGCATGGTTATGGTAATAAAGTGTGCTCCTGCAGCAAACAGTTGGTTAATCCCTCATTCTTCTTGATTTCTTTCCCATATTCTCTCAAACCTGAGACCATTTCACCAAGCTTGGATTCCATTCTTGCAGCGCTGTCTTTTTTTTTTTTTTTTTTTTTTTGCCTTTGCCATCTCTGAGAAGTTACACCGGCACTGTAAGCCGATCCTGAAAGGTTCTGAGCCGACCTCTGATACTTACACTTGACCCCTAACCCTGTGAATAAACCAGCCGTAGTAAAGCTTGCTCAGGCCCTGACCCGCATTTCTGCTTGACCAGCCCTGAGTTCAGTGGGAGGACAAGGCAGTCCAGGGAGGCTCTGGTCACAGTCCAACTTCCTCTGCGGCTGTGGACCCCAGCAAACGGACACCAAAACGACTGTCTGACACACGAACACACAAACCAACAACAGAGAGAGTAGTTTACTGGGGTGATCACTGTTTGCTATACTTTGTGTTCCGAACAAAGACAGCAAGAATGTTACCTTAAACCAGGATCTCAAGGTGAAACAAATCCAGCAGCGTTTTTTCTTTTTTTTTTTTTTTTTAAATTCCCTCTTGGAAATGTGTCTTACGTTTGTTTTTTATTTAACAGATTTGTTTCTGCAAAGCGACTTACAACATTAAATATTTTACAAGGATTTGCACATTTATGCAACTGGATATGTTTTAGGACAATTTCGGGTAACTTGCTTAAGATACTACAGCAGTAGAACATATTTAAATCTGCAGCCTTTGGATTCAAAGGCAGTGGCTCTTATAATTCTATGTTACTTGCTGCTCCATTATGACATGAAGCACAGTTTCTGATGACTTGGTTGTAAAAAATGTGCTATGAGTTACAGTGATGTCATAATTGCCAGATCATAGAGCATTCAAATAAGAGACAATTCTGCCTTTTTTCTGTCCAAACTCATAAGAAGTCTTCCTGCACCTGGTCTTGGTTTTAAACTTCATCCCAATTAACAGGTGGAATAAAAGAGTGCGGAATGAATATTTAATTAAAGAATGACGTGACAAAAAAAAGGTCCCTCGGTACATGATCTGCCCTAAGGGAAGATGAAAGGTGTCCATTTAGAGGTAATGCAGATACCTCCTGCCATTCTATATAGTGAGTCCAGGTAGATGTATGTGCAGAGGAGCAGAGTTTCCTCTCTCTTCAGAACGCCTTTCAGGAGAGCAACCTTCTGAAATGCAGTCCCCCGCCAGAATGGGCCAGCCCTTGTCCAACCTCGACTGAAGGGTTGGGGGGGGGGGGGGTCCAAACCCCAACAGACTCTCTTTCAGGCCCTGCCGAAGAAAGGATGGGCACGACCGCGTCTCGCTCGCTGAGTCCCAACAAGACCTCCATTGACGCTGGTCTGGCCCCGCAGCTGAGCCGTTTCTACCTGGGCCAGAATTACAGACCTTTAATCTCACAGAATGTACCAGGCACCTGAACTACTTAACCGCTGTGCTTGTTCAGCGGGGGTAGCGGCTGTGGGGCTAAGATAACCAAGTGTAACAAAAAGCCTGAACTTTATCCTTCCCGGGATGAGTACATTTCCTTTCTGTTGTTCCCAACAAAGGGCAGCAGGCACAAATGGACCACTATCTGTGTCACCGGGAAGTGGAGAGCAATTTGTTTCTATTAAACAGGATGGTTCCATTTCTCCCTTTTTTTCTTCCTTTCTTTTTTTGGCTTTCTTGCTGCGGTAACCTGTGTCAGTCATAGCCGTTAATGGGAACCACCCTCGAGGTTGGGTGGGATGGGGTGGGCAAGGGGCGAGGGGCGAGGTGCAGGGGAGGCCGCGTGAGCCCCGAAGAAGAATTCCCTGTTTCTTGTTCAGGGTAATTGTGAGAATGCAGAAGGAGAGAGACCCCCAGGGGAACTGGATTTAA
The DNA here is from genome assembly GCF_900964775.1 of Scleropages formosus. Classification (NCBI taxonomy): domain Eukaryota; kingdom Metazoa; phylum Chordata; class Actinopteri; order Osteoglossiformes; family Osteoglossidae; genus Scleropages; species Scleropages formosus. The sequence goes on from NC_041809.1 coordinate 11,182,029, forward strand.
AACGCAACACCCCGCTGCTCTTGGAATTGTAAAAAGACTAAACTTGAATGCAACATTGAATTCTGTCGGGCTGCACCTGCTGGCGATTCATCTACCCAATCCCCCCCCCACCCAGCCATCCACCTCCCAGTTCATAGTAGGGTCATAGCAGCCCATTGTGACCTGCCTGCCATCCCAGCAGCCCCCACCCATCCTCACTCGGTTTGGCAAGATCCCATCTGCGGCTGCTTGACCCCACTGATTTATACCGGGCCCTACGGAGTGGAAATAGAATGCCAGCCCACTATATTTCACACTGCTGGGGAGCATACACAGGCACACCGGTGCACTCTGACAGAAACAAGAGGTTTGCTTTCACTGGGAAACGTTTCCCTTTCCCTTTTATTCATTTTGTTTCCCCACTTGTTCATCACTTTTATAATACATATTTGGCAGTCAATAATACAAGCAATAACCTATCAAAAATGTATATAATCATATATCGAGGACATATGTGTTAATACAAATGTATTTTTTTCCTTTGGTTGAAATGATTTCACACATTTAAATCAGCATATACAGCATCATACTGGTTAAACATGGTATATATTACCATAACTTTCATTTTGCAATTATGGTGTATAATATGGAGCCATGGAACTGGCATTGAGTTTAAATGGAAATTTGCCTTTAATTCTTTGGCCGCTTTATTAGGCAGCTCAGGCAGTTTGGATGGGGCATCTCATGGTACATTTTCTCAGAATGGGGTTAAACATCTTTGTGAAAAAGCAGGACACTGGAGACAGCAATGCGTTGACTAGGAACTTACTCCTGAAGCCATTTGGCAAAGTTTGGACTATTACTTTGAATAAGCAAGCCAAATATTCCTGGTTGAATTTACATGTGAGCCCCATGCATTCTACAGTTTTACCCTGAAAGTGGCATGTTGGGCATTTTGTGCACTCCTGCTTTCTAATTGACTCCTGCCAAGCTGAACAGTGCGGGTGTGTGATTTGCCGTGTCACAGAAGGCCCATGTGAACGTAAGACGGGTGAACCAGACTGGTGTCCCAGCTCTGGGAGTGCCTTGTTTATCAGGGTGGGGATTTAGAAAACTGCCAAGGAGATATCAATCCAGCACATTTGCATAGAGATGTTGGCCCAAGAGATCAGGAGCACGTCTTCAGGAAATGTCTCCACCCTATCAAAAAGGGAAGTTGTTCCTGCAGATAAACATAAAAATCTTCTTGGTTCTTGAGGAAGGTGTTTGATGGCTATTACAGAGACGCCTTGAGTTCTTAGTTAATCCTATGAAGCAACAGCAGTGTAAATGTTGATGTAATGCATTTATTTTATTTTTCTCTTAGATGTATGTAGCTTTGCAGAAAAGTGTCTGCGAAATAAATAACTGCAAACGTAAATGAAGCATCTTAGACGGTTTTAGAAATCTCCTCCTAATTCCAAGTGACATATATTTTGTTTATTATAAAATATACTCCGATTGATCAGCTTCTTCATTTCATAATTTTTTAAAATAAAACTACATGCGTAATTACGTAAATTAATAAAAATCCCATACCTGCTTGACATTTTTAAAATTTCAAAATCAACTATCGTGAATTAAATAAGTCAGCCAGGAATTCACTGATGTTTAAAATTGCCCTAATTGGCAGGTCTTGTTATCCCGGTGTGTGAGTCGAAGAGCAGTTGACCTTCCCGCACCGGGCTGCGCGACTGCGGCTGAAACGGCAGCCCTTGTCTCCACAGCGCTGTTAATTAGGCCGCTGGACACATATGGTTCAATTCATTTAGCTAATGAGCACCTCCAAAGGTTGAGGTGTGAAAAAAATTCCTCTTTGTGTCCATACCCCGGAACCCCATCTGTGCCTTTCAGAGGCGTGAAATGCAGAGTAATTATTAGTAATCATCACAGACCATCAGAAACTGATCCTAAAGCAGTAATTACATGATAAATGTCTATATAACACATGCCCCTTATTTTGCAGCACCCAGGAGACTCAGGATAATAGACAGCTAACAGGGATATGGCACAGGCCTTTTCTTCTCGCCCCAGTCTATTATTTATTCACCAATACATTCGCCTGTCGTTTAGCGACACGCAGGCCACAGTCAAAGGCTCCCACCTCTTGGCGAGGGTGATGTTTATCAGCGGGTTACGATGCTGTAAGCGCTGAGCTCTAACATAAGAGAAATTGGATGGATTTGTTCATCTAAGGCCTCTTTTCCGTAACCGGGGGGCTGCCGTCAGCTCTCAGAGATAAACATAAACATTCGAGATGAAATATTCCCCCTCACCGCCTGAGCTCCCTCTTTCCAGCTAGAGCATATTTACTACTGGTCCGACTGGCTGCGGACTTTTGAGAGGGTCGTTTCCCTCTTGCTATTTCTTAAGACACGAATGTTACAGAAATGCAGGCTAGACCCAAGCTAATAAATCTCTTAAATTCATTTTCTTTGCATTTTTTTATTATTTTATTGAACATTTATTAGTATTATCATTTCATATATATATATATATATATATATATATATATATATATGTCGAGAGAGAGAGAGAGAGAGAGAAAGAGAGAGAGAAATGGATTTATATTTATACATACATACATATTTATAGATATATATAGATAATGTGTAACATATAATATTTTTATTTGGTTTTTCAGAATTTTCAGTCACACAGAACTTTAAAATGTTTCCTTTTCCAGTGTAGACTGTCCAAAACTACCGTGCAAAACTACTTTCGCTGGCAAATATTAATCATTATATTTTACCATTCTATCTAAAATATGTGAATTGTATATGTTGTGCTGTTGTGAAGAAAAACTAATTGGGTTTCATTCCAATAAATGTTTTTTCTTTTTTTTAAATCTACCGCATGTTAAGACTATTTTGCTGGAAGCGTACCTGGATGAAACTTCCCATGAACATACAAACAAACTTAGAAGCCAAGAAGAGAAAGTATAACTGGGAATTGTACTGCAGTTTTAATGCAAATGAGACCCAGGAAAACAAACAATGAACAAAATGTGTTTTTTTATTGCGATGTGCATTTTTAAACACTTTTTAAACCAAGAAATGTTTGGTGTTAACGAGCAATGAACATATATATAATTACTAGATCAGATATCCATGCAAAGAGATTTTGTTGACAGCAAAAAAAAAAAAAATGCAGTGTATTACTGAAAAACACAGAAGATTTGCCTGAGATTTGCCTACTCTCCACTAAACAATAAGCATGTTGTTGGACATATATTATACATTATCGGTTAAGCAAATGACACTTCAACGTACTTATTCTTCGGATACATTAACAATGATGTTAGCATAGTGCATAGTTTTAGCTGTTAATTTATTAACCACTCATGTAAAATGTGTAACCGACCTGCTTGATTCACTTTTTTTTTTTTTTTTTTTTTTGCTTTTCCATTTTTTGTGGTGTGGGCACCATCCCTTTTGAAATCATAGGTCTTTCACGTTTCTCGGTATCACATACGTAGAGACTCGGTTTTATGTGCACTGTCAATGGAGAATGCCTAAGCTTACAGCATTTATTAGAAAAAAGATGAATGAATAGCAGTTTGGCAACAGGCTGCAGTTTTTTATTTCAGCTGATTGCACTGAAGAATGTGAAAAATAATGGAAAATGAACAGCGACAGATTTTCAGAAATGCCTGTATCTAATTTACAGGAGTTGAAGGGACAAATGTTTGCAGATTGATGTCTCTGTAAAACAGCTGTTTTCCATCTTTCTCATTTTTTTTTTTTTCTTTTGGAAGCACTTCACTGCTGCCTGCAGCATCTGAAAGTGTCAGAACAGATTTGTGCTACAAATCTGAGGACGGGGCCTCATCACGGTCAGGATTCACAGCTCCGCTGTGTGACTAGGACTGCATGCGAGTTGCTTAAAACGCCAGACATGATTACAGACCTGCGGTAAATATGGGAATCGCATGAAGCTCCAAAGGGGGTGAATTGCCAGCTTCAAATGTGACATCCCTGATGATTTAATCTGCAGTTGATTTCATTCAGAAATGCTGGCGTGACTGGTTTACTGATCTAAAATGGGCCAAGCCATTGCAAACAGCAGAAACAGACACCGATCTGTGCCATTATGAGTGTAATAAATGATAAATAAAATTTACCACTGATAACCGTCAGGCGCAAAGAGACCGTGCTCCCCTTGGACATATTTGGAAAGGGCATTTGGCTCGCACCCATATCCAGGAAATGATGCCAAATGAATGATCAAGTGATGAATTAATCTGGTAGTTCTGAAGTTTTGAAAAAAAATGTAAATTGCATAAGTCAAAACAGTAAAAGTGAGTGACATGGCATTTTATATCCCTTAAATAAGTAGAGTGAATTTAAGTTTATTTGTTTAGATGACACTTTTTCTTCAAAGTGACTTAAAATGTTGACCTACTTAAGAATTTTCACAGCTGGGTAATCTTTAATAGAACAATTCATCATAAGTACCTTGTTCTAGTATGCTTCTGCAGGAGGTGGGATTTGAAAATGCAGGTTCCAACTGCAAGGGGGATGCAGTGGCACAGTGGCACAGTGGTGCAGTGGCTCAGTGGGTTGGACCAGGTCCTGCTCTCCAGTGGGCCTGGGGTTTGAGTCCCACTTGGGGTGCCTTGTGACAGATTGTCATCCTGTCCTGGGTGTGTGTCCCCTCCCCCTCCAGCCTTACGCCCTGTGTTGCCGGGTTAGGCTCTGGCTCCCCGTGACCCCATATGGGACAAGTGGTTCAGATAATGTGTGTGTGTGTGGGTTCCAACTGCAAAGGGAGGAGCTCTGGCTACCTAGTGTAGTGTAACACCAGTTTATGTCATCATTACTCCCCCTCAGCTTTTGTTACGCAAACAGTGGGCTTTAGTTTCAAAGTGTAAAAGGATTTAAATGTAGATTGTTGTATCAGAAAAGGTGTGTGTTTTCTGTTTTACTTTTTTGTAGATCATGGAAAAAACTTGTGTATAACTCCATTCTTATTGCCCTGTCGAAAGGTGGTATGACACTACTACGGATGCGTGAGCAACAATCAAAACATTATTCTCTAAAAGAACACACACATGCTGTCTGAAACCACTTGTCTCAAGCAGGGTTGCAGGGAACCGGAGCCTAACCCGGCAACACAGGGCGCAAGGCTGGAGGGGGAGGGGGCACACCCAGGATGGGACGCCAGTCCATCGCAAGGCACTGCAACTAGGACTCGAATCCCAGACCCACCAGAGAGCGGGACCTGGCCAAGCCTGCTGCCCCACAGCGCCCCCCTTTCTGTAAAAGTAGTCAAGGGGATTTAAAACTTCCAATTTCATGGATGATCAGTTTCTGGAGTAAATGTTTCCTGAGAAATTATCAGGAGTCCTGCTGCCTAGAGAAACCTTGGCTTGACAGGAAAGGGCATTATAATAGTTAATTGACTAAAGCAAAATTACTGTACTTTTAATAAACACACACATAGATATACAGTATATACTGTACATAGATATAGATATAGATAAATCATCACACACACATACACACACACACACACACATACTGGGCCAATATTTTATACACCTGCAGCTTAACCAGTGTTGAACTCATTTTAAGTAACAGGCATTCGTTTCATACTACTATAATTATTGATGATTGTGGTCATATAACGGTTGAAGTACTGTAGCTGTTTAATCACGTAAATTTAGTTCCGTGAACAGATTAAACTCGTTAAGGATTTTAGGACAAAAATTCCTCCTAATTAAAAATGAAATAAATGTTAGCAATAGAAACATTCTGATCTGCTAGAAACTTATAGCTTGAGGGAAAAAAAATATGTTTGAATCATAAAAAGCCCAGCAATTAGACACAAAGTCAACAATATCTTGGAAATCTCAGGAATTCCCTAATTGATGCTGCTATGTTCCCTTATAAATGGACCATGCGCTGCTTCAGGACATCCAGGGCACTTTTGTCATTCACATTTTTTCTAGCGGTTGTGAGCAACACAGCTGGAAATGAGGCTGGAATCACATGTGGAATTCTTTGCAATTCTCCTCTTGCCTACTGTGGCATCTGTGAAACACAGTACCCTCCTCACCAAGGCTGCTTTAAAACCAGCTTAATTAATGAAAACACACACTCACAAACACATTTTTCGCCAGACCCTTTAAGCATTCCAGACAACCACCAAGACAACGTTTACAAAGCCTTATGGTTCTAAATTATTTCAGTAGTCGCCACAAAGACTGATTTAAAGGAAGAAATACTGAAGGCACAGAGTTCCAGTTATAGTATAATCAACTGATTTAAATAAGCAACTTTTTTGCATAAAAGAATACACAAGAATAAAAAGACAGCATTATAAACAGAATGTGCCGGGGAGGTCAAAAAACCAACAGATTTCTAGTAGGAGCTCCTCTGAAAACAAATGACGCGTCAGACTCTCATGAGGGCAGAACCCTGAAGATAGATATTTATATTATCTATCTGTCATCTATTATACTACACTTTAAATATAATTTTAAAAACAAGACTTTTAAAGGGGTATGCACTACAGTGTGAATTATTTGATTGTATATGACGTCTGTAAAAATATGTTGTAACTAAATGTTGTCATTTTGAATATATCAGGAGTGAAGTGAACAAAGTCACTGACTTTACATTTACTCTTTTCGGTGATGCTTGAAAAAGCAAATTGCAACGTTAAGTGACCTACAGTTACCTATTTATACAACAGGGTAATTTTACTTGATGCTACAGATGGAGGCAGGATTCAAACCTACAACCTTTTAGGTACAAGGAGAACAGCTTTAACCACTACACTACCAGATGCCACACTTTAAGGATGAATGTTATTTTTTTGCAATACCAGTACAAAATACAGTTGACATGGTTACTTTTACACTTTTCTCCAAAGCAACTTCCAATGAACTCTATGTAGTGTTATCAGTCCACACACCTTATTCACCAAGATGACTTGCACTGCTAAATACATTACTTACAATGGGTCACTCATCCATAAATCAGTGGAACACACTCTCTCTGTGTCACTCACACACTATGGGGGAACTGGAACAGCATGTCTTTGGACTGTGGGAGGAAACCAGAGCACCCGGTGGAAACCCACGCAGACACGGGGAGAACATACAAATGCCACACAGACTGAGCAGGGATCAAACCCATGTCCTCTCGCACCACCCAGGCACTCTGAGACAGCAGCACTAGTGTCACCCAAGTTCTCTTATTGTGAGATTATTCAAAAATCTAATTTAGAGAAGTCATATTTCTTTTATTTATATTATTTATTTTTTATATCTCTTGCCCAGTATGTTTATATTTCGTAAATATAATATTCCTCTCTGCAATGGACTGGTGTCCTGTCCATGGTGTACCCCCCTTGTGCTCAGTGATTCTGTATAGGCTGTAGGCCTCCTGTAACCCTCACCAGGACAAGTGGTTACTGAAAATTAATGAATGGTTGGATGGATGGATGGATGGATGGATGGATGGATGAATTGTCATTCTGCTGAACATAACCAAGAGGCCATTCCATCTTCCATTATTCTTGGCTGCTTTGTAAAAGAAAAATGCAGTGCAAAGCATCTTGTAAAGCAATGTGACTTTGCTACAATTACTGCAAAAGTTTTGTGTTTTCAGGGAATATTTACACAGACTTTAAAAGGATCTCGTCTCTGTTTACGTCACTTGATGATATATGCTATTTTTCTTGACAAATGCCAGCCAAACCTGAGCCCTTTGCTCGCTGAAATGGTGTATAATTTCCCACTAACAGCTGCTTTAGGCTGTGCAATAAAAGCTTTTCATTAGGTTAGCCTGCACCAGAAACAACTTAGCAAAAGGGTCCTTTCTCTAATTGTTTACCATTACAAATAGCACGTGGTGGGAGGGGGTGAGAGGAACCCGAGCCCCTCCCTGCAGACCTAATAGCAATTGAACAATTAAACTTTCGCAACGTAATTACCACTTGAGCCCAGATAACTGTAAGCCCACGGCCCCCAGTGTTAGTGACCCTCCGTAAAAAATCCCCGTTTAGAGCATCCATCCATAAAAAAACTCGCTTTCGTTTAAATGCTGTAGAGATTGTTAAAGTTTCTGTTAAAAAGACAATTGTAGTTAATTTAAAAAAAAATAATAATAATAAATACATAAAATGTAAAAGGGATAGTTGCACATGTATAAAATCACATTCTTTGAGCAGCTTGTCTAAAAAAAAATAAACTGCCTGCATAATATACATGTGAAAAGGAACAGGCGTATGCTCTCGGTAGTTGTTATTTATGCTGTACAGGCAAAAGAACCCTCATTTAATTGAGAGCGGTTTGTTCTAAACACTGCGGCTGTATCATTTTCAAATAAATCCTTTCGCACATGAATAAATCCATTGGCAGGCCTTAATTCCTTGCACACACTTCTGATTTAGGTGTGAATACATCTTTTGTACACTCAGGAGAAGGCTTTTGTAAAAATTGCACCGACATATAATGATGCTAATCATGCATTTGCATTTCAAGATAGAATACGATGTGTCTCAGGAATAATTACGTCTTTATTTTTTTATTTCTTTTTTGAGTGGGCTGTCACTGCTGCCCACCCATGATCTGTTTGGAGACAGGGCATCCAGTAATGAACCAGCGTTGGTAAACACCGTCCTTTGGCTCTCCCTCGATTGTAGGCCTTTGTCCTCTGCCGGGATGAATTCCGAGGTGATCTCAGCAGTGACCTTTTCCTTTAATGCGGAGGGCACCTCATTCATCGGCCCAGAAATACCAAGGTGACAGTACTCGAGGTGCAATTCATTTATGGAAGCAGCAGGTGTGCTTCCCGCTCCTCTCCAATAAAGAACTCTGCAGTACATTTCTGTGGGGACCTTAACCTCAAATCAGAGGAGACAATGGACCAATCTCAGAACGCTGCTCCTTTTTGTCCATGCATCACATCGGAAAGAGCCTCAAATGTTTATCAATTAATGTATTTTTTAATGATGCTGCTGGGCACAAAGCAAAAAACTCATATGATTTCCATCTTTTATTTCCTTCCTTTGTATTCTCCCTACAGACAATATCGCTGCCATGTGTGAGTTTGGATTGCGGAGAGAAAGATGACTGATCATGTGCCGAACCCGTCAAAAGTTTGAGTACAGGTCCTGGGAACTGCTTCTGTTTCGTGCCTCCCCAGCATTTGTGGTTTGCTTTGCTTTGACTCTCCAGTCCAGCTCAAAGCATACAAATGTTGCCCACGTTGCCCAGAACTTAAAATCTGACTAGTGCTGTATTGTAGTGGTAATAAAATTTTGCACACCCTCGTACAAATGTCGTGTGCATTTCATCATGTTTTTTCCAGCATGCCTAAACAGTGCCTCGTGTTTTTGCAAAGCTGTTTTTAAGGCAAGGGGTGGCTCTTCTGCTAAATCCATGATAACTGTCAACTTTTTAAAATCATTTCCAGTTATTCAGAGAAATTTCTATACCTTTAAACATTGCCAATTACAAAACACAAGTACTGTGCAGTCAAACTTCTGACAGGTAGTATGTGTTTACAAATACAGTATATATTTAAGAGTAGGCTCAGAAACAGGATACATATTCAGTGTTGATAAATTTCAATGGAATTTTCATAACCACATAATACCTGAGTAAGGAAAGCACTTCCACTGTAGCAGTTCTAGGTAAACAGTAAAAGTCATTTACAAAAGGTATATGAGATCACTTTGCTTTGCATTACTTCGTCCTACTAAACAAATACATACGTTATGTATGCAAAGCTTTGAACAGCTCTCACAAAGGTGGCAGCTTGATGCACCAGGAACTTTGCCCACCTTCCTAATGTGTGAACACACCTAATAGCCTAAACTGATCCTTGAATACCGCTTGACAGTGAACAAAGTTTAATTCCTGTTCCACTTTTTTTCCCCCCTACAAACTGTGCATGGATTGTTCTCAGATATTTGAGCAATAGCATTAACAGGGAGCAAAGTACCTAATTTCCATGGCTTTGTTTACAAGTAGCGCGGTGGCGCAGTGGGTTGGGCCACAGTCCTGCTCTCCGGTGGGTCTGGGGTTCGAGTCCCCCTTGGGGTGCCTTGCGGTGGACTGGTGTCCCGTCCTGGGTGTGTCCCCTTCCCCCTCCAGCCTTACGCCCTGAGTTGCTGGGTTAGGCTCCGGTTCCCCGTGACCCTGTATAGGACAAGCGGTTCCGAAAATGTGTGTGTGTGTGTGTGTGTGTTTACAAGTAGATCTGCCACCCCGCCGCCCTCATTTACCCAGTGTCCCCTGAGTTCCAGGTCCATCGCACTGCAGTGGTCTACCAATTGTGACAAACAAATGAGTGAGAAAACCACTTGCACAGATGTGCTTGTTTTTATTATTATTAGTAGTAGTAGTAGTAGTAGTAGTAGTAGTAGTAGTATTTCATTTATGCACTGAGGCCAATTGCAGATGCCAATAAAACTGGAAAATTAGTCAGTTTTATTTTTCCCCAGTATTAATTAAAAATACATTCTCATAGTTAAGAGTGGAATAACATTCACTGGGGTGTGGAGATTACATAAAATGAATAGAAGAGCAAGGTTGCTTGTATTTATCATAATGAGTAATGATAACCTGGAAGCAGGGGGACAGATTTGGGTTTTTTTTTTTTTCTTTGGCCAAGGAATATTCTCTGGCTGTAACCATTTCTGTGCACTAGGTGGCGCCCCACCTCCTTATTCCTTTGCACACCTGTAAATTTTTTTTTTTTTTGAAAAAAAGAAAAAAAATACATGGCTATTTACTTTCTTAGTCTTTCTCAGTTACATTTACATTTGAAATAGTACACCGGAATAGTTTGATTATGTAATCATAATGAATATTTTTACTGAATGAATACACACACACACACATTTTCAGAACTGCTTGTCCTGAGTGGGGTCACGGGGAACCGGAGCCTACCCGGCAACACAGGGCGTAAGGCCGGAGGGGGAGGGGACACACCCAGGACGGGACGCCAGTCCGCCGCAAGGCACCCCAAGTGGGACTTGAACCCCAGACCCACCGGACAGCGGTCCAACCCACTGCGCCACCGCGCCCCCAGTGAATGAATACACTCAATCACATTTCAACGGCACTGAGATGAAACAGTGTTTTGCAAATTCTAATTGACGCATAATAAGAATTTCTTGTTTTCCAGCTTAACTTTTATTTAATGTTCACATGAGAAATTATCATTTTTAACAATGTTATTTTTTTCTAAACTCTACTTCTCAATGTGCTGTACATTGAAATCAATACTCCAATTTATGGGACTTTCATAAAAGTACAGTGCAAAACCAAATGGTTATTTAAAAATCACTGATTGTTCTCCTCATGGCAAAGTGCTTCAGAGAAACTATACAAATGCAGTGGATCCCTTCTCCGAGCACCAGATGAACATCTGACAGCCAGCGGCATACACCCACTGAATATTATTAAGACCACTGTTTCAATATTCCATCATTCTTCATAAGGTTTTGGACTGAAACTAAGCTGTTTACAGTAGACTCTTAAAAAAGTATATAAAGTCAGGTAATGGTGAAAATTCTGCTGCAACATCACCATATCATGCTCAGAAATAACATTCAAATCTGACATTCAATTCAATAAAAGGAACTGATTTGAATTGAAATATAAAATATATTTTACAAATGTTTCCCAGCATCTGCCATAGATTAGAGTAATAAATTAAAAATTGTTTTAAACTTGCATTCAACCTGAATTTTTTTTATTATTACTTCAGACTGGACTTTGCAAACAGCACCTGATTAATATCTATTGCACAACATACATGGTAGCAGAAAAAAATCCCCCATCATGCTTTCATACCAAAAGAGGTGTGTTGCCTTAAAAAAACTCAGCAATGCGTTTCATTGTTAATAAATTCTGATCACTGTTATTCGCTGACGAGTTCAACACAACACAGCAAAAAAGTTTCAGAGAAAAATCATTTCATTTAAAACCCGGCACCAGGCCCTTCGAGATGAAAATATTGCTTGAAATCATAATAATGTGATCAGAGGAAAACGAATGATAGTTGATGAACGTAATTCAGGTGATGAAGGCCCATAAGCAGTAAGAGCTGCCAGCTTTCGCTGGGGTCGCAGCTGTGACCCTAATTACAAAGGCTGATTTATACTTGATTAAATCCCTATATAAGTCACCTCTTTTGAAAAGAGCAGTTAAGCTACTTATACTCTTCACCAAACAGTAGCAATTTTGTTTGAAATAAATGTATAAAGCTCTTCTGGGAGCATATGGTATATTTCGCTCCTATTAATAATTCAAATGAAATGAGCAAAAATTAGTTGGCTCGGTTACTGCTGCGTTTGTCTTACATTAATATCGCAGACATTTTGTAAATGGGGCCATTTCATTAAAAAACAGAGCGGAATGAAAGATTGTATTCTGCGGTGATTGCGAATCTGGCTGTTGTTCATTCAGCTGAGTTTCGTGCTGGAAGACAATTGTTTGCCGCTGTATTTCGTGTGCAGACCTGTAAATCCAAATTCAGGCATCACATTCAGCTCCCTCATTCCACATCTTCCTGTTCTGCTCCATCCAGCACTGTAACTAGTTCCATTCTTACCGTGCATTTTGTGTTTTGTATTCATTTTAATGTATCTGGATAATAATAGATTATAATATTAATTAAAGCAGCAATGAAAACATGCCATAGAAAACTGCTCAGTGCTCATGGGGTAGAGGAACTCCATGCACATTCAGCTTCACCCATAGTGTGTGAGTGACAAAGAGAGTGTGTTCCACTGATGTATGGATGAGTGACCCATTGTAAGTAGTGTATCTAGCAGTGTAAGTCACCTTGGTGAATAAGGTGTGTGGGCTGATAACACTGCATAGAGTTCATTGGAAGTTGCTTTGGAGAAAAGCGTTTGGTAAATAAATAAATGTAAATGTAAATGTAATGTTTTGTTGGAGTGACTGAGACACTGCTGTGGCACCTGTGGACAAGGTGGGTGTCATGGTGTGTTGTGAAACACACAGGTGTATTCTCACAGCAGTGTCCCCAGTGGGCCCGTCCTCCGCAAAAGAAAGCCAAGCCCTCCTGTCGCACAGCACACCTTTCCGAGCATCACTGCCCCAGCTTTGCCAGCCTCCATCCTTGCAAGCACAGTTGCGGGTTGGGGAGGACGCAAATAAGAAAATGTGAGAATATACCCCTTTGGCGCCTTTTTGCCACTCAAGTGCCGAAGCATAACAGCGGAGTGCGGGACTGAGAGCGGGGCGCTTTTATGCGGGGCCATTAACTCGGACACATCATTAAGCCCTGGAGAGAGGCCGCCGACACCGGCGACTCAAGTGTGTTCTTGAGAGTGATCTGCGAGGAAGTGACCTGGCCGGCACAATGCTTCAATTGGATGTCATTAGAAGCCGAGGTGCATGGATAACAGAGCCTCCGAGAATCAACGCTTCCCTTTTCCTATTTCCAGGACAACAAAGGGCCTTAATAAGTGAATAAAATGGTACAGGGTGGGGTATTGGGCCCTCGGCTCAGTTTTCAGCTTTTGACCAAAACTATGGGTCAGCAGGGACTTGAAGAAGGAACCCAAGCTTGGTAGCTGTGAGATGACAGAGAAGAAATCAGGGCTTCCAAAAGGTTCCTATGCCAGTTCAGACTCCTTGCTGACATGTTGACAGGCCCACCAACAAGTGCTTTGTCAAGCCATGTGTCACTATCAATAAATCAGACCTGCAACCTCCGATACCAAGACGCCAGAAAAAAAAAGTATGAATGAAAAGAAGAGCGTTGGAAACATCAATGATTTGGCATAGTGGAAAAAGTGGGGTGGGGGGAACCAGATCTTAATAGAAAATCCGAAAAAACTAAGTGAAACAAGACTGGAAGAAGAAGAGAATTTTTCGTTACGTGTCACCACTGCTTCCTCCCCTCCAAAATGTCACAGTGAGGCAGCGAAATGTTTGAATGCTCCCAGACACCCAGGCTCCACCCCACAATCCAAAACAAGGGCCCACAACATAGGGATGATATCTCCGGGGTCCCATTCCCAGTGCGGTTCGTCATCCTAAACACACGTACATTTAATTCCCATGAAATGATTGGCTGGGACCTTTATAAACTGCACATTAACTTCCTGTCGGTCTGCTGAATGTCACTCTGCAGGTGAAATTAATGTTACTCTTAACCTAGACTGCCATCTAATTACGTTGACATTCGCCCTACATTAAATCAACTTCATAAGAGCAAATGTATTCCAGTGGCATTTGTATTGCAATGAGCTACACGTAATTATGCATGAGAATCTGGGATTTATATATCGACTGTATCCTCAACCGCTTATTAACTCTGCAGAGTGGGATAGACAGCATGCAGAGAAGTATAAAGATGTCGCAGCTATTGTGCACGGTTTTATTAATTGTGCACAATTGTGGGGTTTTAAAAGTCTTACTTTGGACAGGGAGGATTTCTATTAAATAAAGCGTTCGAGTCCCACCTGACACAGCAGTTGAAAATGCTATTCATAACTCACTTTCCCTTTGTAGCTCAAGTTATTATCACAACTGCCGGAGCATTGGTGAGCAGGGAAGATAGGAGTGGTAACGATCCATTGGGGACTCGTCAATCATGACAAACAGCAACCAGAATTGAAATTAGATCTGCATTTGAATTAGCAACATTATTCGCCAATTTAGCTCAGAGTGAACATTTTTCCATTGGAGATGGAATTAAATTAGAAAATGAGTGAGTCTTTAATTTCCAGAATATAAATCACAGAATATAATTCACCCCCACATACCTTAAGGCCAATTACATTATCCTAAGCGACATTTTATCTTCCGACCAGCAAGTGATATCATGATGGGGAACCGTCACACAAATCACATTTCCTCTAGTAGCAAGAAATATATCTTTCTCCTGAATTAGACATAAAATATCGGTATCATTGCCAGCACTAAAGCTTATTTTACATGAAATTTGATAGTCCTTTTTAACTCATAAACATAATACAGTATGACTTTGTTCAACTGCATTTGTCACCTTTCCGCAAGATAAATCCCCCACTGTTCAAAGATCATGGCTTGGAATGAAAAGAGTTGCTTTATAACCGTCTGCAAGCTGGGAAGGTGCTTCTGGAATGCGGTGCAGCATGTTTATATCAGACGTCGCTCACTGAACGGCCTCATCGTCAGTCGACGGCGGGGCGCATTTGGCACTGCAACCGACAGCGCAGTATGGCTGTACTCTTTTGTGTGCTGCACTGTCACATTTTGTACATTTCATCACGTATTCCATATTATACAACAATACATGAATTTCAATGATATACGTTAAATGCATTCTCATATCTACTTATATGAATATACAGTACATATTATTTTCACTGTGTTAATCTAATAACATCTTTATCAGTGAAAAGAAATGCTCACTAACAATTCATGGATTCAATTTAATTTATTTATTGAAAATGATTTCACTTTAGTCATGTAACATACTGTATTTACGGGGTAACTCACTGTCAAGCATAAGGTTTTAAAAACCTCGCAAAATCTTTTGAAAAATGCATTCACTTTTCTAGTAAAGTGCTCACGGCTGTATATTAATGTAAAAGAAAATTTTTAAAAATTAAACACAAGTTGTCACTTTATAAGCTGACTTTGTTGGCTAAACTTTCACCTTGCTGTGAGGGAGTCCTTATAGCCTATTGAATATGAATAAACTCCCTTTAACATGAAAAGTGTGCGCTTTCCATTATAATAGGAGATTCTGAGGTGATAAATGTAATTTGTTAGCTGCGGTGATCGGATATGTATTGTGTGGGGATTCGAGATAATATTGAAGCCCACAAAAGGTATTGTGCATGAATTCCTGTTGCAGTTTGTGTAATATTGCCTTTGCTTAATTTATTAACTTTTCCCCATTGTTCTGGTTTTATTGAGGTGGTGCCAGCTTTTATTAGACAAATCTAATCTGTAAATAGTAGTCAGGTAAAGTTTGATTATAGCTCGTAAGTGTCTTTATTCCTTTCGTAAACTGCCATTGGACTGAGGGGCTGCATCTGTTTTCCACATTAAACATTCACTTTGCAGTGCTTGGAAATCACATTGAAAATCAGTTCAAAATCCATCATAACAATTTTACATTGCAGTCTTCTCCATTGTCGTCGTAATGATATCCGAGTCTTTTGTCTACGTGTTTGGTGGTGATGGAGGGGTGGTGGGGTTGGCAAAGCAAGGTGACATATAGGTTTACGTTTTCATTGAGACAATGCTTTGCTGATTCTCACATAAAAAGCAATAAACCCTGACGGCACATTGACTGTTCGCTGAGAGAGGAGACCAGATAAGATTTCAGATATACATATCATATTCCTCAATAAGCCTCCATGCTCTGGAATGAATGATTGATTTTATGAGCCTGAGATAGTGTTGCCACCGTCAACACAAGCATCCCAAACGCGACAGCCCTCCTGATTGAGAAGGACCTCTGCATTTGGAACACGGAAAGGTAGCATGGAAAATGTTTAAACTCGACATGGCCTGTGGTAATCGTGGCTTTAAAACCGGGGGGAAAGAATTTGAAAGGAGTAATTGTGGTCCATTTCTGTCCCCCAGTTCCGCTAAATGCTGCTCTTAGATCAGTGGCTGGGATTTTCTGTGCTTTCCGAGCCAATGGGAGCAGGACGATAATGGTGCTCTCAGGAACCCTGAGCTACAGGCCACTGCAGTGATGGGCTCTGCCACTGGCTCGTATTAATATTAATATGTTAAAAAGCCATGGATCCGAAGCGAAACATCTGCAAGTCATGCCTAGGTAAAAGCCAATTACAGTTTTACCTACAGCATTTGTGGACATTGCTTTCTGAAGGTCAGTTTGGCTCCTGTGTAGGTTTTTGTTGGCAAAATTTCCGTTATTCATATCATTTCAGGACCTACATTATGTAAATTATTCCATTTTAACGGGAAAAAGTAGTATCAACACTGTAAAAGCCACAGAATCCCTATTTAAAAAAAAAAATTCTATACAATGCACAGAAATATTAACTATTAACTTAACTAAAGTCTTTGGTTAAATAGAGCAAATAAAATCAACATAATTTAGCTGTTTGTTGCCAGACACAGCTCAACAAAGGAATGCCACGGTACTTAATTTGGTTAACCTGTAAAGTTTTTATTGAATTTTTTAAAAATCATCATAAATTATTAGCCTTTTATCAGCACTAGAGGTTTAACAGCATGCTACTAGAGGTCACATGAGGCGAAGTATGGTCTCATCAAAGCAGTTTTGTACTTGTGCGGTGAATGTGATTGTTAAGTGACAGAAATATACATTTTGCCATTTGTAAATGAGGCAAATATGGCCTCATTTTTCAGAGGTAATGGACCACGATAACATAAGAGAAGCCCCTAAGAGATGATGGATTTTTCAAGGCAAAATGCTCTCCTATTCCAGTTCAGACCAATCCTTTTATTCTTTAAAAACCTGAATTGTGAAGTTGGATTAAAATTTGCTTTTCACCATTTCATTTTCCGATTGCATAGTAATAGCTCTACTAATAATAAATGTACTGTTTTACTTTGCTTCCTTATTTTGATGTTGCAATGCAGGCAGCTGAATATATAAAATATCAAGCAAGACTATGTTACTTGACTGGATTTCTGCCACAAATTACTGCAACTTGCAAACAAGGTCAATAAGAGAATGAGAGATCTGCTTTTTTGAATAAGACATCAATGCAATAACAATAATCCATCTACCTGTTCATTATTAAGAGCTGCTTGTCCAATTCAGGGTTGCAGTTGTCCAGAGCCTATTTAGAAGATCCGGGCATGAGGCAGGGTACAACCTGGGAAGAACATCAGTCACACACACACACACACACACACACACACACACACACACACACACACACACACACACACGCACGCACTTTTACATACCCACTCTAAAGGCAATACAGAGTCACAGATGCAACTGAAACGTTCTTTTGACTGTGGGAGAAAACCAGTTCACCTGGACAAAACCTGCATAAGCATAAAGCATGTTAATAAGGTAGATTCAGACTCTGCTACCCCACCATGTGACCACCAGCATCAGTAATACCCTGAAAAAACATGAGGAATTTTTGTCTCTTATTGTAGCACAACCGGTATATGCCTCCTTCGGTCATAACCATATTTCGAAAAATGTTAATTAATGCAGACTTTTTTTTTTTCATCTATTAACCCCTTTAATTTGAGTGCTTATCAGTTTGAGTGATTATCAGTTTCCTGTTACTCTAAATGTTTCTCTGAGATGTATACATCCACTGTGTCTGTGAGTTTTAAAATATTGTGATAATGGGGGTACTACTGGAAGTGGTGTATCAGTTGTGCTAGACAGGCACTTTACTAGTTCAAGAAGGTTGACTTCTAGTCTTCTAGAAAAAGTTTTCAATAGAAGGCATGCAATCAAAAATACATTAAAATATAATCCAGATTTATCAAAACTGTATTTGTCTTCTTAAGCATTTTTATGTGAGCTGTTCAACAGCAGGATCATCGCATCATTTCAAAGGCATCGGTTTAAATAAAGGTCATACTGTAGTGATGGCTGATTAGTAGAGGGAATGAAAGTCTCAAAGAATAGCCAGTGCTTAGAAAAAAGTTTTTTGGGCTGCAAACTATACATGCTGGCACATAAACTCTGGACAGTGCAATCATTGTATTCACCTGTGCTATTTCCTAGTGAGGCAGTAGGTACTTAGTGCTTCTGCCTTGCACTCAAAGAAAGAAGGTTAGCATTCTTGTTTCTGTTGTTTTACCCTCAAGAAAGGTACTTACCCTGAATTAGTTCAGTAAAATTACCCAGCTATGTAGTAAACAACTTTAAGCAACTTCCTACTATAAGTCACTTTGGAGCGTTGGTCATCTAAGATAAATTGTAAACAAATTATATATTGAAATTTAAAATATTCAAAATATAATAGATCCCTTGCGTTCTTTTTGGTTTTAATTTCCGCTCTCCGGATTACTTTTAAGTCTAACTTTCCTTGATGTTTTCAGCTTCACTTTCAATTTTTTATTTTGGTACCTTATTTATGTTACTGTTTTTTGACGAGATTAAGTTTGGAGTGCCAAACCAGGTATCCATCGATATCAGTGATTTGATGTGAATCACCTGATTTCACTCAGCAGAACCACAATTATGGAAAAAAGTATGGCGACCTGGCCTTTTCGCCTCATTTCCTGAAAATACAAAGTAAATAAATAAATAAATAAAGAAAGAAAGAAAGAAAGCACATTATACAGAGATGCATGCCTGAGAATTCCTTTTCTATCACTTTTCGCTGGAACAAATTCAACTGAATTTTCTCTTCTGGTCTACCCCACGGAGATACTTGACAGACTGAATTTCCAAAACAAAGGCAGTCACAGATTAGTCTCGCTAGCCCTGAAGGTTTCTCAACTCTCCCCCATGTTCTTCTGGAGAACACCCCAGTGACTGAACTCCGCTCATGCACTCTACTGGGACAGTATGACTGAGGATCGACACATTTAATGATCTACAGTTGAATTACAGTGCCGCACACCATTAGAGGGAATACAAACAGTGGTTAAAGTTAAACCTCCAGCCTAAAGAAACCATGTGCCTCTCTCCAGGCATTGCCTAATCCGTCATTGCTCGATGTCCCAACTATAGCGGATAACAAATAGCTGGAAACATGATTGAAATCTGACAAAATAACACCATGTTTTATAATAATGTCCCCAAGCAGAAATATGGTCCCTATAACTAAATAGTGCTTCATCACCCTTGCCACTCTCAACAGCTCCCATTAATAGCAAGATCATTGTGTTATGCCTCCTATTCCCCAGCTGACCGCGTAAGTGACAGCGTAGGCTTGGCCAATGACATTGAAAAATATTTGCGGTGACAAGGCCACAAATCATGATAAGACAAGTTTAAAACTCAATATTCACTGAATGTGCATCTAGTATATTCTTGTTAAAAGTGTAATACGCTTCTCTCTGCCCTTTGCATTCTTTTATTATTACAGTATTGACAGCAACTATAATAAAGTTGTGTTCCTCGATGCCAGAAAAGAATAAGGAGGAAGGCGTGAAGAAGAAGAAAAAAGAATTATTACACTGTCTGATTGTTTTTACAGTATGATAGCTAGAGCGCAAACCTCAGTACTGATTTATCAAAATACTACTTCAAATCTGTGCAGGCTAAAATTCTTTGATATACTGTCACAATCTGTTTTTTAGTCTTTAATGCAGTAGATGACTTGCTAAGTATATATGTCTTCAATTATGTAACAAAAATGAAGATATGATAATTTACTGCTGAATGAAAATCTACTGTGGGTGTCATAGCTATAAGGTACTCCTGACTCAAATTTGTTACATAAATTGCATCAAATTACTAAATACATAAAGCAATCAAATGCATTTTGATTGTGAGTGGCATCATTTTCGTAAGTATGTGAACCATTGTCTTCTTTTGCTCCCACTTAATTGCAACATTTTGACACAGTCCTTTGCATTTCCCGCCATGGACGAGTAACTGATCTTTGGAGAAGACAGTTCTTGTAGTTTAATTAACCTTCTAGCTGGTGGAATGTTATGCTAACTTCCTCCTCAAACAGAAATAGCTTTGCTGTAACTGGAATATGTATATTAGAGCACTTTGGAATAATAACAGTGGTTTTTCCTGAATCTGTCATGTTATAGTTTCACTAGTGTGCTTACGCCTTCCGCTGATTATGATGAAAAGTGGTCTTCCGTTGATGCCGCGGTCACTTTCTTAAACTGATGCTGCTTTCCTTCGGTCTTGGCCGTTATTGCGGAACTCATTCTTTGACGAAGAGAATCCAAGCACTTCCAGGTCATTTGTGTGTGGCTTGTCCACTACAGCAGTGTCAGAGGACAGGCCAAAGTAACAGTGTCCATGCATTCCCACATCTAAACTTTTGCGCAATGTCTCAAACCTCTCGCTGCCACACCACAGTTTACGGCCCTGCCCTGAGTATTGTCTGGGAGGTTCTTTGATTATTACCGTCTAATTTCACCCCATGTTTTAAGCCTTATCAGCCACATTTAGTTTAATATGTGCGTGATATGCTCCAGTAAGTGTGCTTAAGGCACATTGTTAACATAAGGCCAAATCTGTAATATAGCATGGACAATTAAGTGCACAATTTTTGTATAAATGCAGAATCCCTCAATGTGAATTATTTAATTCACCCTCTACAGTTCATTTAATAGAGCTCTCCTGGCAGCGGTTTCAGTCACAGAAAACTAATTTCATTCTGCTCGTTGATTTAATTAGATTTTATGATATATGGTATTGCTAATTCGGTGGCTCTCCATGCGTCGTCTAGGCTCGTCCCCTGCATTGGCGGCAGGCTGTCAGAACCCCCATTTTTAACAGTATTGAAAAATTCAAGCTTTATTATTGCCCGCTCACTCATTTTCTCCCATCAGGAGGAAAGTAATGAGCTTTTCCCTCTTCGGCGAACTATCAAAGTGGGGAAGGAGTTTCGGAGTGGGCAAGGCAGAGCAGGAAGGAGGGAGCAAAGGAGAGAGAGCGAGAGAGGAGAAGAGAGTGGAGAGAACAGAGGGCTTGTCGCGTGCCCACCACGCTCCAGGCATCAAGCAGCATTAACAGTCTGATTCATGAGTTAAGTTTCCAGCTGCCCGCGGCTATTAGCTTTCAGTCCTTCGGCTGTCATTTAGTTAAAAAGAGTCTTTGGTTAATGCACTGTTTTAATGAGACTGCGGTGTTCTAATACATTTTACTGTATGAAAGGTCACAACAGGAAGCAAAACAGATTGGGGAGAATGGAGCGCGACGGCGCCCCCTGGCAGGCGGCCTCAGCCCGCCCCACACTCCCAAGCACAGTAATGGGCCACAGCAACGGATGGGCTCCTGTTCACCTCGGCAGTCGTGCGCCATCCATCACGGGCACTAAGCAGGAGCGGCTGGGTCCACGCTGGAAGTGGGGGGGAGCTAGACGTACCAAGGAGGCACACGTTTCATCACCCATATAATCACCCACATGATTGCCATACAAGCAATGGAGTCACAAACACCAGCAGGCTCAGAGAATTTATGTCTATCTAAGAGCAAAAAAAAGGAAACCCGTTAAGTAGTTACGAAGTTACGAACGGTGCGTCTCAGGGCTTCCCAGCAATGGAAAGAAAACTAGAAGGGTAACAGCAGCATTGAGGAGCCTTCGCACTTAGTGAATCTGACACATGTTTACCTGTTCCCTCCACTTTTATAAAAGATGACTACATTATGACATTATTAGCACACTTTCATTAATGGTAGAATATGTGCTGTTCTTAAAATTTGTTGTTTGATATTCAATTTTTTTCACAACTGCAGTGTTAAAATGTAATTCTGTGGGAAAAGAAGACTTTACTGTCATTAAGTACTCAATTACCAACCAAAGTCCTAATGATGTAATAGGTACATAGAAATTGCAATTCCTGTTCTCCAAAATAGAAGTACTAGGGCTTTAGCCTCTAACTTTATCCAGATTCAAATCCAATTACTAACTTTTGCCAGAATTTGGGTAGAGACATGGGGGCTTATGGGGTGCCAAAGCCCACTGTTCAATTGTGGTTTACTTGTAGTCAAAAAGCTTCCCCTCTGGAATCACAAGAGGGGTAGAGTGGAAAGACTGAGGAGATCAGGTGAGCTGCAGAAGAGCAGGGAGAGATGTCAGCCTTAACCCCTGAACCAGATAATCTAACAGTAATCCATTCAAAACTAATCAAACATTTACAGAAGTGCCAGGCTAGAGAGGGCGGACCATCCGTCTTCCTTGCGCTCTCATTATGCGTCTCAATCTGCCTATGCAAATGAGACAGGGGAGCTGACAAGGGCCTGTGTACATAAATTATAAACAAATATTCGCCATTATATGGTGGAATCCAACAGCTGAAGTACTACCGGTGGCTGAACTTGCCGCCCTGGATATCCATTATTTATACAGCTGGAACTGACAAGACTGTCAAGGTGAATTAGCAGCATGTGTCATGCTTTTGTTATAAATCCCAACGTACTCTAACACTCATTTTCCAAGAATGTATATACACTGTTCATAATATATCAACAGCAAAGGATTAATAATTTAAGGGTGTGTTTTCCACACAGGAGAAGAGGCCAGAAATGTAAGTCTCCATACTACGTTTCAGTTGGGTTATGCTGGGGTGGGGAGTGGAGAGTTGGGGGTGGTAGTTTTAGGGGGGATTTGTTTCCTTACAAAATCATTCACTAGTAATACCATTTGGGCTTGTACACATTCCCCATTCTCTAAACCATTTCTTTATTGAGCTCTAATTACAGACTAAAAGCCTCAAGGCAAATTAAACCCATGTACATTTTTTCTTCTTTTTGTAGTTTCGACATAAGTGCCACAATATGATAACTAAATAATATCACAATGAGATTGCCAAAGAGTTGAAGAATAATTTGTATGTGACAATTGCTTTGATGAAATCAAACTGTATGTTCGTAAGGTATTTACAGTGTGCACACCTGTCACCAGTGTTGAGTACAGAACTGGAAATCATGCATTTATTCAAACATTCAAATATTATAATAAAAATAAATATATAATATTTAAAATTTGCACTTTGTAACACAAAACATTCTAGAAACTGTTGGCTGAGGAGCTCAGAAAGCCAATCCTTATTACTGCTGAATAAAGTGTACCCTTTTTCGCTTCAAATGAAAATGTCAGTAATTTCTTTAAGATTAATGACCCCTTACATTTGTACCCAATAAATGAAATATAGATGAGGCACGGTTCTCTCTTTTAATATTTAAGGCAATATTAAACCCTCTTACATATCAGGGAAATGCTTTTATTCAAAAGGAATAAGACCACTGGGCATTGTTTACTGAACCGCTCATACATATTTGATGTGCTTTGCTAGTTCTTGAAGAAATTTCAAAGGTTTTCAAATTGTTACTGTTTTGCCGCAAGTATAAAAATACTTAAGTGGGAATAAAATGACATTGCTTAGCTCCTTTGCTGCTTCATATGTTCTAATGGTGGGAATATCACAGCAGACAAGAGTAGTTTTACGAATTCCATCGGGCTGTATATGGTTAGGAATAAGAACATTCATGTTTAATGTGGCTCAGCAGAGTGAATGAATTGTCGTTTTACAACAGGGGCTCAAGGAGAGAGGGAGGGAAGGGCAAACTGCTGTGCTTTGAATGAGAAAAATTGGGGTGATGAGCACAACTGTCATTCAGCTCAGCCAATCAGAGGCCCAGTAGCAGACTGGGGGTGGGGGGTGAGTTCATTGGTCAAACAAAACTTTGTTTATTAATATAATTCTGTAACTCTAAATAGGCATGAGCATGACTCAGTGTGTCCAATAATCCCATTTTCACCAATGATTTCTATTTGAACATTGTTCATGCAAAAAAAAAAAAAAATGTCCTTCATTTCGAATGACATTCATGAATAGGACTAGCGTACTAATAAACAAGTTATAATAAAGCAGCAGCAGTGTTAGGGAGCCTCAAGTTGTAGCATGAAAAGAAAAACAAAATGTTAACAAGGTTTTACAGCTACATGTCTAGCAATGGTTTTCCAAGAATGTATGGACTTAGTAATAGATACATCACTGGTGCTGCATTAAGACTGTAAATTAAGGATATGTTTCCACCCTGAGACAAGTGTTTGGGGAGAATTCAGTCGGTGGGGTTTTAACACTTAAAACATGTACAAAATTCATTTGTGTAATTCTCATGTGAATCTACATCACATAGATCAATAAGCTAGTGACTTGCAGACAGTTAAATTCTGCAACAAAATAATAACAGCATTATTTGCTCTTTATTTACGTGTGTGAGTGCCACAGCAAACGTGTGACATCTGAACCTCTTCAGTACCACACAGAGATCTAGTTTTCATATGAAATTTTATTGAACAGTGATCTGTTAAAAAAAATCTAAACTAACCTTTAAAAGTATCTAAGCATGAATGTGAGTATTTGTAAATGTTATGTTTGACATCCACAAGTATCGACTTCTACACTTATACAATGTATTTCAAGCAAGAGACTTAAAGGAAGCAATTCTTGTGAAGTAGGGAACGCTGGCACAGCAGGTTCAGTCAGTGCCCGCTGTGTGACGGGTCTGGGATTTGGGCCCAGCTTGGGGTACCTTGCAACGGCCTGGCATCCTGTCCTGAATGTGTCCCCTCCTCCTTTGGCCTTGCACCCTGTGTTGCCCGGTAGGGTCTGGCTTGGGACAAGCGGATCTTGGCAATGGATGGATGGATGGACAAATTCTTGTGAAACTAAGGCCATAAAACCCATATTATGCTTTGTTTTGTTGCGCTTTCAACTGGATGTCTCACTACCCAGTTGGGAATTACTCAGCTTGTTCCAGCAGGGTACGCTCATTTGATTTCAACAGAGGTCAGGCGACACCTTTGTCACTGTTTGATGATCATTTGCGCAAATAATGGACACACAGGGTCATCCAGCTGTTTCCGTTTTCACACTGAATGTGAGGATTTAGACATGCTCAGTTTCAAATTCAGTTGACTTTTTTCATAGCAAAATCACAGTCAGCTCTAGAGTGTGTGGAAACTTGCAGAAGCAGAGTAAGACACATTGTGGTCTTCAAAAGCTAAAGTTGAATTACAGCATGCAAAATACCAACACAAAGAGCAAAAGTACAACATAAAACATTGAATCTGGTCATATCCTCTTGTGTCACAAGGTGTGTAACAATGAAGTCAGTGTGTCCTCTTCAGATGTGCCGGAGTGAATGTCTTCATCTAGCTATCAAGAATCCGGCTTACAAAGCTGAGTAGCCCTTTAGTGGTGTAGTGGTGGTTAACACATGTTTTGAACAGAGTGCTCCATAGAAAGAGATACAGGCTCCCATTTGTACAAATCGAATCAAGTCCCATATTTTTGTCCCTTTGTCCATACTGTAGCAGATGATAATGGATCATTGGAACAGGTTCATCTGTGCTCTGCTATCGGCAATGTCACTGGCATTCATGGCCAAGGCAGTAGTTTCATAGTCCTTCTATGCTTTCGATTGATCTAAATTATGCTAGAAGTGCTATTTGTCCAAGTCTGTGTAACATGATATATACCGAGATAGCAAATACTTATACTTTATTAAACTCTCAAACAGGCCTCTTTATTTTTCGATGGCCCGTAATTATGTTTGCCGGAGGAACAACAAGAGCCAAAACACAGCTGCCAGCCTTGTAGCAGGGGATGGATGGGATTAATTGTTTTTCAACAGAAGCTAAATTTTTGCCAGAGCAAGCCAGAGGGGTTTGAGGAAACATCTTAGTGCCACAACTGACAAAACTGGTGCACTTCACAAACAGGGCATTTTTCTGATAGGGGTGTTGTGCAAACTAATGGGTCCAGGTGGATAACTGAGCTTGTCTCACTCATTTTCTACAGCTCATTTCCATCTATCAAAATAGGGAACTATACTTTGTCAGTTATATGATAAGGGCATTCTTCGTTAAAGGACACATAATACTTGCGAGCAATATTTCAGATTCTAGAAATTACAATGGAGGAAATAAAAGAAATTGTTAATTAACTTGTTTGATTTGATTTATTACTTGTTTTGAGATTTACTTTATGTCATGGGATAGTGATAAATTGGACCTTTTTTTTTTATTATTATTGTTAAGAGCTGTCTAGGGGTTTGGTGGGGTGAGACAACAAATAACTTTGTTAACTACTTTGTAACTAAGTTATTTGTTGTAAACAGACAAAACAACAAGTACTGTACAAAACACAAAGATGAAAGGTAAACAATTTGTGAAAGATAATAATGAAAGTACATAGAAAGAAAACATACAAGAAAAAATTACAAAAGCAAACAGAAATCAAACTGTCCATCCAATAGAATCCAACAGAAAAAAAGAAAAGGCCTAACTAAGCTAATCCTTCAAGCAGCTAAGTTATTAATCTAACCCAAAACTTGTAAACGAAACAGGGATCAGGACCCAGAACAAATATACTAAGGAAATGAAAAATAAACAAGTAGTATACAAATGTGACTAACAAAGACACAACATTTCAAAACTAACTGCAATCAAGGGCAACAAGGAGAGAGTGATATCGAAGATATCGCAAGACAGAGACTTTCCAAGAAAAACCTCTCCAAAGTCCTCCGGAAAGTGATATTTCAGATGCAGAAAATCTCATCTTTCTGGTTCTCTGGCAAATCATGGTAATTATCCAGGATTGCTCATGATAATGGGCTGGTGACCTGCCCATTCCAAGTCAGAGGCAGGAAAATCAACTTGAGAAAAACAAAATGGAAAATATATTTTTAATGAAGAATAAAAAAAAATGCATGAATACAATTTGAGAAATAACATCTTGCTCCAGATTTTTTTCTAAATGTGGGGAAAATCAGCGTTCAATTTTTATGTTTCCCATGAACCCATAACTTGTAGTCCTTTACATTACATTTCTTACTTTAGCAGACACTTTTTTCCAAAGAAAGGTGTGAAGGTACGTACAATTCTTTATCCATTTATACACCTGGTAAATTTTACATGAGCAATTTCAGGGCACTTTGCTCATGGGTGCTGTAGGTGAAAGTGAGATTCACACCTGCAACCTTTGGGTCTAAAAGCAGTAGCTCTAACCACTACACTACCAGCTGTCCCCCAACTACACAAAGCAACAAAATCTTTCAAAGTTCTTAGTTATGTCGATTTTTGTATTGATTGTGATTAGTTAAAGTTTACTGATTACAAAAATACCGCTAGTTATTCTAGCTTGTCAGCTGTAGCTTGGTACTTTACAGTCGTTGGAAGATTCTAGAAGACACCAGAACATTCTAGAAATACCAAAACATTGTAGAAAGCATCAGATCCTAAAAGCTACTGGAACCCGGTGCCAAAATTGTTTGCCTAAATCTGCTAATTTCAAAAAAGTGGACTATTTTCCTAATAAATGGCATATAGTACAAACTAATGCCGAAGGTATGCATGAGCATTGATATAATAAAACTGAATGGAAAATGCAAAAAAAAAAAAAAATCAACATGAAAAAAATTTCTGTGTTATTAAAGTCGCAAAACCTTTAATCCGTAATTGGAACCATTATATGAATGTTAACTAAAAACAATGTAAGATTTTGTGCACTTATGATTTATGGAAACGTATTAGTAGAAGACACAATTATACAAATTAGCAGCAGAAGATGTTTCAGAAGTCTGAGGAATGGCCTGCCACAGCAATGCAAGTAATTCGCTTTGAGCAGTCAGAGGAGCATTGGCTCGTTCTGCAG
This sequence comes from Scleropages formosus, assembly GCF_900964775.1. Classification (NCBI taxonomy): domain Eukaryota; kingdom Metazoa; phylum Chordata; class Actinopteri; order Osteoglossiformes; family Osteoglossidae; genus Scleropages; species Scleropages formosus. Next base: position 11,210,320 of record NC_041809.1, read on the forward strand.
TGGCGTGTGAGGTTTGTCGACAGGGGTTCTGGCCTACAAGACAGAAAGACACCCGTAGAAAAGAACCATACTGTACAGTATACAGTCTGCCGCCAAGATTAAAGATGCCAGTAAGTTCACGCTCTTTGTTTATCGCTGTGTGTTTTCTGGGTCCCCCCACATACCGTGTTTTATGGGTGCCTGTGAAAATGAGGTATGTTGAGCGACGCTCTCACTGGTAAGGCTGGCACTTTCAATCAGGTGCTTGGCAGCAAGGGACAGGCCTTGGCCACGGCCGTAATAAATTACCTACAAGTGCTCCAGAACAATAACAAAAAAAGTGCGAGCCATCCATTTCGGCGCCATTTACAAGAAATCAATATCAATACTTAATGCAATACGGGTGAAAAATGAGCAGAGATACAGGGAGCATAATAACGCGCAAATGAAAGACCCCAGAGTGTTCGACTCTGGGGGGTTGGGGGGGTTGCGAAAAGAAAGCGCGATCTTGCCTTTTGTTTTGTCTACATTTCTTTTTCAAACAGCACACAGTTATACAGTTTTGTGTTTTTTTTTGTTTTGTTTTTGTGTCCGAGCGATTTGATGGCCATGCTTTGGACGTGGGCAGTTTGCCGGGAATTATGGGTATGTAAAACAAAAGTTTGTGATTGGACGAAAGGGTCTCTCTGCTGCTTGCACTGCTCCGCGGCAGTCTGCTCTTGGTTCAAACAAAACACATGCCAGGGAGCCCACTGTGCTTTTTGCCATAGGAGGCATGAGCCATTTCTCTGTTTTTAGAACAAATTTGGTGTCCCCTCAGGAGAACATTATTATCCCGCAGCAGAAATTCAAGCGTCAGTCGTAGGGCAATTACAGTCCAGGATGCTCTTCACGTTTTCGTAGTTCTGCAGTTGATAATTGGCACCCACTGAACGAGGGTAGGAAAACCCCCTTCAGGTGAAAAACAGGAGTGAATAAAAGCTAAAAAAAGGGTGGACATTTAAATAAGTACATCATGCTGCTTTGATTTTCTGCTTTGACAAGGACTTTCGCAACATGCTAAAAAAATGAATACACAGTATGGTAGAGAATGTCCAGTGCAGTAGACTGTTGAAGGCCAGAATGTTCCTTTAACCAACTGAACGGATGCTCTTCAGAAATAGATATGATTTCATGTTCTAGCCTTGCCATTATAGAAGCATGGGCCTGTACTGTGACTGTGTGTGTATGTATGTGTCATATTACCCAGTCTGAAGTAACTCATAGGCCTTTACTCCAGCAAACCCCGCCAGAACGATTTCCAATGTCACGTTGTCCTGAAAGAGGTGCCTGGAGTGTACCTGTGTGTATTTACTGCATGTGTTTCTATGTGTGTGCTAAGCTGTCCTAGCTTAAGACAGCATGATGCACGAAGCTCCTTGTTTTTAGCTGAATATATGTTTGTATATTCTGAGTTATACATCGCTTTGGAGAAACGAGGGCAATCCCCACAAACCACACAGATGTCACCTGATACTCTCAGAATCCACCTTTGAACATTCTTCTCCAGTACATCTCACAGCTTTGAATGCTGTTTCACCTGTAACAAAGAGGAAGGATAATAAGTAGGAATTAAACCTTCATTTCCTATCTGTTAAAAAAGAAGAAAAAAACTCCTACACATTATATATTCAGCTGTTTATTTAACATATGTGGGCAAAAACAGTGGTATTGGACTAAGTTTCTGTACATCAGGAGTCGGGCATCTGCTTCTCCACCTTTCCTTCTCTTGGTGAAATGCACTTTTGTTTCTTCTCAACTGTACGTCACTTTGTTAAGAGAAAAGCATCTGATAAATGAATAAATGTAAATGTAAACGTAAACTCATTTCTGAAATATGTGCTGAGTTTGAGACAGCTGTAACTGTACGCTGCAGATCAAAAAGTGCCGATGAAACTAACTTGACATCCGGGCTTCGGCTCTGTTTTACCGTCTGCTCGGTGTCAGTGGTGCTCCTTTATCAGAGATTTCATAAAGAGACTCCAGCTGGACCCTCAAGTTGACTCTTTGTTGCTGCCCTTTGAGTCACCGCTGAGATGAATATGTAATTAAGCCACAGAGCCCAGAGAATAATAGCTTTGAGAAATGAAGTGCCGTCACACACCAGTTGGACTCGTGCGCTGCCAGGGGAGACGGGTGCGTTTGTAATGTATCCAAATGATCCAAGTGTTGCGTCTTGGTGCGTCACAGTCCTCGGAAGCGGGTTACACTTCAGCTACTTTTGTCTCGGTTCAATTTGGCAAAGGTGCGAGGCTCAGAACATCCAGCCAGAAGATGGCGCTGCGGTCAAGTTTTAAATGTTACCGATAAGGCTGGCTTAGCTTGGATTGTCAAAGGAACAATGTACAAATATGTTTTTGTTTTTTTTTCACGTTTTTCTTTCAGCTGCTCATGGATACATGTGGATAAGAAAGAGCGCCAGTGACATTAATTAAGAACTGTTTGTGAAGTGAAGCTTACATCCGCTTATTAACTTCAAAGTGCATGTGGCCGCCTGTACACAAGAACAGAATTTAGTTTTTAAAATACGAAAAATAATTAATAAAATAGATTAATCACTTGTGCCTTAAGTTTCAATACACAAAAAGCAGAACAAATATGCTTACACTCCTGAATATGCCTGTCGGAATGATAGAAAGGTGAATAATAGCAATTTTAGCAATAGCAATAGATAAATAGCAGTAGCAATAGACAAAATTTCTTTATTGTTGTGGAATGTATCAGGTTTGGGAAGGACCTTTGGTTATTTCCGTACGAAAGGTCTTTAGAGAATTAGTAAGTGTTTATTAGACTTCACAGAAAGAACAGGATAAAGGAATCAGATTTTCTTACCACCTTGAACAGTTGTAGCATAATTTCAATATAAGCTGGGGCAATTGTGGTGATGGAAATTTGGCAGATCTTCAAGCATGACTCTTTGAACCAACTGGCCTTGGTGTATTATACCCAACAACAGAGTACACTGGAGGGTTGATATTACCCGAACAATGCTGTTGACTTTCTATGGTGTTATGCATTGCGTAGCTGCTGATAAAAAAGGGGTTATTTGAATTTTGAAAATGGAGCTGGAGAGGTTAACATGAGTAAAGTATTATGGGATGGCACAACGGGTTCTTCTGTTGTCGAGAGGCAAACTTTTTGAAAACAGATTTGGTTTGTGACAAGCAGTTAAGTGGCACTGCAAGGTGAAGGCGTTGACACCTGCAAATGTTATGCGGGTTTCTGATGAGCTGGAAAAGATTAAGGCTTGGTCCGTATTCGTAAATGGGCATAATAGCTAACTCATAGCAAAGCATGACAAATGGTTGCGAGCTAATAAAATTATACTCGCCGAGCTGTAAGAGTAATATTGCTATATTTTCAGCTCATTAGTGTCGCACACTTGTGAATGGATATGGGAGTGTTTCAGTGGATTTCAAATGTCTCTTTTACTACAGGAAAGTAGCTTTCCGTAATAGGAAGTGATGTGTGAAAATACAAGGAGAAAGAAACAAATTACGATGGAAAACATCGGTGTTTTACAGGGGCTGCGGAGGAAAATGCAGTAGGATGGAAATGTGACTTAACTCCCAATTCCACCATTAATAGAAACAGTCACACGCTTATGTACAGGTGTCAGAAACCTTAGCTGACACAACTGATTTTTGTTTTGAGATACTGGTATGCATTCAAAGGTCATACATCTCTTCCATCCTTAGTGACATCCATTACCAACTGGTCTAATGGGAGCACCTGTATATATTTATTCATTTAGCTGACATTTTCCTACAGGTGAATTACAATGTTAAGCTACTTTACAATTATTTACCCCATTATACGGGTGGGTAATTTTACAGGAGCAATTCAGGGTAAGTACCTTGCGTAAGGGTACTACAGCCACAGACGAGATTCAAACCTGTGATTGTCGGGTCCAAAGGCAGCAGTGCTAACCGCTACACTACCAGCTCTCCTGTGCTGTAAAATATTGAATTCATATTTGATTCTTTTTCATCATTTAAATAAAAATCACAAGTCTCTGGCTTGACACTGCATGCTAGTTAGCTGTTCCACTGAGTTGACTTGGAGTGTAGATAGCCAACTGAGAACACAGGCCTGTGGCACAGGAAAGCTGGAGAAGCAGAAACACTTTGCCTCTGTCCCTGGAGTGTATGGTATAGCCATTCTCTTTGCACATGCCTTTGAGAGGTGGTTGCTATAGCTTCGGCGTGCAAAATGAAATATTCTGATTGCTCATTCGGAGTTGCGCTATAGGCCTGAGGGTGGCCTGCACGGGACCATAGAAACTAGAATGGCATAATGCTTGCACCCTATGTTATGAATTCAGTACAGGGCAAAACATCTAGTCAGGGCAGATACAGAATGACATTTACAGCTGAATAACTCAAAGTGCGTTGATGTGTCTCTGAAAGTATCTTTGTATGTTGATACTTATATGCTTGATTCAGAGAAATAAAGTACAAAAATAACTTTTGCAGTGAAATCCTATTTGCAAAGTGTAAAAAAAAAGACATGGTGCTGTATACAATGCATGCATTATATCACAGTGAAAACATTTTACAAAGGAATAAATAAAGAACAGAAGACATGAATCCTGTCTAAGGTACTTATTCGGTTCTGTTCAGTGCAATGGTAAAAAAAAAAAAAAAGGACAGACTGGATCCAAGCTTCATGTTAGGAAAAAGATGAGTGATCACTTGTTACACTGAAAATACCGTGCCATTTCAAAGATGGAACCTCCCACTAGTCCAGCAACCCACACGTGGCCAGGTGAGCCTGTTTCATAACAGGCCTAGTGTTTCTGAAATCAAATTAGTTCCAAAAACTAATTAATTTTCAGCACAGACACCTTTGTGGCCCTGCCGTTTCCATCGTCTTGCTACACTAGCATTTTTGACATTGACCACTTTCACACTGCTGCCGATAAAGGACAAGTTTTACCATCTTAAAACTAGGGCCCTTCAGCTCATATAAAATTCCAAAACGCGAACGTTCCAGCTTTTAAAAACATTTTATCCTGAGTTTAAGAGAGCAATCCCTTCCACAGATTTTGATATCGCTTGTAATTAATCACAACACAGTGAGAACTCTTTAACATATGACCTGCAGCTAAAACGTGTTTATGCACATGTGTTTTTGTCCGTGTGCGTATGCGCTTGGCTGGCTTGGTCATGTGACTTGGCAAGAGTGTGCTCCACCCCTTTTATTTTGTGCCCCCCCCACCGGTGATTCTTCAGATCACTTCCATTAACATCGGCATGCCGAGCGCTAATTACTCACTCAGCATTCCAGGCTGTCGAGCGTTCATTTGGGTAAGCGGAGCTGCCCGTTTGCAAGATGCTTGTTAACTGAATGCGGTTAATTATATAAGAACATAATTAGATGTAAATGTTGCATCTAAAAGCCGCTATCTAGCCCGCTTGCTGTTATAATAGGCCGGCAGTTGGGATTTTTGTTTTGTTTATTTTAGACTGAGGCAATTAATTGGCTTAGCTGATGAAGTAAATATGCTGGATCCTCTCCCTAAGACAGGGATATATTATAAACAGGTTTTTTTGCCGTTTTTTTCTAGTGATCTCTAAATGTCATACGACCATACTAACAACTCTAATCTGGTATATTTGGCTTGTTGCGATCTTAGGCCAAACCTTATTTTAGTTTTTTACATCATTATTTAAAACATAGCTGTACTGAAAGTAGATCATTGTCCATTATTTCCAGTACCTTCCAAAGGAGTTTAAATAAAATTACACTCCTCCATACAATTGGAAATAGACCTGAACAAAGCAAATACATAAACTTTCAACATTTTATACTTTATTGTTTTCAAGTGCAACTACTTAAATAAAGATTGTGATTCTTAATAAAGGATACTTTTAAAGTCATCAAAAATGTAAATTCCTCCTGCATGGAGTGATTTGTGTTCTAAATTGGGAATATCGGATTTCGGAAGCTGCAAAAAGTAATTAGATTGCAAAAAATGTACAGTTTAGTGGAATTTTGAAAAAAGTGTATATAAGCATGGTGAAATAGTCAAACTGTTCAGTGGAAATGCAGCTCTCAGTTAATTAGGGTGGGTGCAGGGGTCCAAGGTGTGTATGTGGGATGAAAGGGGTAGCCACACACACTTTCAGAACCACTTGTCCCATGCGGGGTCGCGGGGAACCGGAGCCTACCCAGTAACACAGAGCGTAAGGCCGGAGGGGGAGGGGACACACCCAGGACAAGATGCCAGTCTGGCGCAAGGCACCCCAAGTGGGACTTGAACCCCAAACCCACCAGAGAGCAGGACCGTGGTCCAACCCACTGCACCACCTCACCCTCCAGGTTGCAACATGCATAAATTACTAATTTTACTGTACAAATTCTTCAGCAAGACACATTGATGCCCTTAGCATCTGTGGCCTTAGGACAAGTGAGAAGCTCTGAATTGTACTGTATATATCATACTTAGAAAGAGATGAATAACATCAGGTAATGTGAAACTATTACCCCCTAATCAGTTTCCTTTACACTGAACAAAACATGCCAGTAACTGATTTACAAATATTTTAAAGTCCACAGCCAATGATACAGCTTAGGGCCCTTTTGAATTTAAAGCTCTGTCAAAAGAAAGGGTTTTTTAGTGCATTTTACGGAAGTGAAGTCAAGGGCAGAGGGTGGCTGCGGTCAGGCAGGGACACCCAAGGGGATTCGGAAGGACATAATGTCCATTATGTCCTGATAATGAGATGGGGGGGGGGGATTCCTTCATAGAAGCAGAAGGTTGGTCCTCTGAGGACCACCAGCATGGGGGTCTTCCCACTGAGCCCATTGAAACTGTGGGTCAGATCCTCATTCCACCCCCATATCAACACACTGGCCTCCAGCTGCTCAGCTGTCAATACCAGCTAAATATACAACCAACCCCCCACCTCCAAAGTCTCCAGTGGGCTCTCTGGCAACCCACGGGACATGCTGTGTTAAAACATGATATGTTATTTACCAAAAAATATTTGTAAATGGAGTCTGTATAGCTGTCCATTATATACCTCCACCCCCATCGGAAGACTTTGGAAAGGAAAGATGATACTCATTGGATACATGTCACAAGATGTGCACCCCAGACTGTTCTTTTGAGTAAAATGCACAATTTTTTTTATGATTACATTCTCTTTTAAAAGAATTAACTACTTATTTTTATTAATTCTTCCTACAAAAAAACCACGATGAAGGATTTATTTTGCTCCTGACCTGTCCCACCTCTCTGCAGAAGGACTCTGGGTTTCACACTTTGCAACTGAACCGCAGTTTTTCACCATGAGCAGGTGACCGGATTCCCTCAAAATGAAACGATACATAAATCACTTATCCTTTTTCATGTGCAACTCATGAAGTTACTTTTTTATCGTTTTTTAATTCTGCTTTGTTTTGTCCTGAGACAACTGAGCAGCTCTGGCTGTGATGATGCCTGGTTCATGATGTCAATAAAGTATATTTATTTTCATCTTAATGTAGTTAAGCAATATAAAACCGCACTCGTCGCTGTTGTGGACAGTACATGACGCCTCTTCCATCCTTCAAACTTCCCTCTTTGTTCTAAGGGGGGGGGGGGGGAGGTGGACTCGTTCATTCAGCCATTTAATTATGGCTCATGCTTAACATGTCCAGTTTGTGCACACGCTGAGTCTAAAGCCATAATCAGTGGGCGCCGAGGGAGGCTCGAATGCTCTGGACATCCGATAGCTCCCTGGGTATGCGCTCAATCCCAGAAATGAGAGCCATCTTTGATCGGCTCCCAGTAAACAGACAGAGTGGAACAGGTCTCGTCACTCAGGCATCTGTTTGAAGCCAATTATTGCCCCCCTTCCTAGTGCTTGTAAGTGCCACATGGCCAGAGCCTCCCTCAGCGGCCAACCCATGGGGGCGGATCTTGTGCCCGGGGGTTCCTCCCTTCCCTGTTGACTCAATCCAAGATCCAGCACAGTGTAATCACAGGCCACACCGCTGGGATACTTTTTAATAGCAATACATCCCACCCCTTAGAACACTAATACTACTTAAATTAGCTAGTAATCTCAAAAGAGTTCAACTCACAAGACTGAGATCTCTAAAGCAGTTAAGGCATCAGTAGCTGGACGTAACAATACTAGCTGTGGCAATTTTTCTTTCTGAGCCTCAGTTATATTTACATGTTTTTATTTAGCTGACACATTCCTCTTATCTTAGAGTGAAGGCTTAGAGTGTTGTGTTATTTAAATATTTTACTATTTATACATAAAAATATACTGTTACTTGTTCAGTTAAACCAGTAAATGAATATCAAAGAAAAGATTAAGGGATTAGTTATACAGTTATATAGAATTTAAACATATGATTCGTTTATTACTTCCTCATTTGGACAACACTGTTCTCCAAAAGTGATTTACCACAACTTCCTGCAGTGGGTTGGGCTGGGTCCTGCTCTCTGGTGCATCTGGGGTTCGAGTCCCACTTGGAGTGCCTTGTGATGGACTGGCATCCCATCCTGGGTGTGTCCCCTCCCCCTCTGGCCTTACGCCCTATGTTGTCGGGTTAGGCTCCGTTTCCCCGTGTGGGACAAGCGGTTCAGAAAATGTGTGTGTGTGTGTATGTATCTATCTGCAGGCAGCTACTTTCCCTTCAATAAAAGTGTATAATTTTTACTGGAAAATTTTAGTGCAAGTATGTACATCAAGGAAACTACAGCAGGAGTATGGATTTGAATCTGGGTCCTTTCAGTAGCAGCAATCTGCATTTATTCATTTAGCTGACACTTTCTCCAAAGCAACTTACAATTATTTACCCATTTATACAGGTCGATAACTTTACCGGAGCAATTTAGAGAGAGTACCTTGCTCAAGGGTATGACAAGCAGAGGTGTGGATCAAACCTGTAACCCACACACACACACACACACACACACACAATGGCTATAACCGCTTGTCCTGATGCGGCAATCTGGAGCCTCACCCAGCAACACAGGGCATAAGGCTGAAGGGGGAAGGGACACACCCTGGATGTGCATTGCAAGGCACCCCGAGCAGCACTCTAACCCCAGAACCGCCACAGAGCGGGCCCCAGCCAAATCCACTGTGCCCCCATGCCCCCCTCAGACCTGTAACCTTTAGATATAAAGGCAGTTACTGTAACCACTACACTACTTGCTGTCTCTATGTCACTCCTCTGCCACCTGCAGTTTGTTAAGTTAAACATTCTGATGTAACTTTGAGGATAAGGGGGGGGGGGTTTATAGATGAAAACTGAATTAGAGTGCATCAAGTAGGCCAATTCCATTGGTAGCAAGTAGCACTGTGAGCTGTCACTTTGCAGTTGAAGAACTGAGATTCAAATCCTTGCTGCACTATACTTGAGAAAGGCATTTACCTTATAGTTAGTTCAGTAAAAATTTTACTCCTGTATAGGAGAAAAAAAATTGTGACCTGCTCTGGAAAAAGTTATTTCCATTATTTATTTATGAATTGAGGGGTGCGGTGGCGCAGTGGGTTGGGCCACAGTCCTGCTCTCCGGTGGGTCTGGGGTTCGAGTCCTGCGTGGGGTGCCTTGCGACGGACTGGCGTCCCGTCCTGGGTGTGTCCCCTCCCCCTCCGGCCTTACGCCCTGTGTTGCCGGGTAGGCTCCGGTTCCCCGCGACCCTGTATGGGACAAGCGGTTCTGAAAATGTGTGTGTGTATTTATGAATTATACTAAATAATGTAAACAACTTCATGAAATACATATTTGCACGGCACCTGAAGGTGTAAGAAATATGAAGGACATGCAACAGATTAGATAAGTGATGCATGCTTCAGCTATGAGTCTCAGGATGGCTGCAAGTTTCTGTCCAGTGCAGCCCCAGACTCAGAAAATCCGAGGGAGAAGTGGGAGAGAAGGGCCGTCAGACCCAAGACCTCAGAACACAGCTGATAATTACTCCAACGGGGTTTATTCCGGGAACACCGGACTCGCCTTTATTGGATTTTCATAGATCAGACAATAATGGGCGGTGATGTTTCACAGAGCACTCCTGGGTGCGTTTCCAGTGCCTGCGCTACGGTCGTTCCCCCAGACCTGCTGCAGCCCTGCTTTGTATCACCATGTGTTACTGACAGGTCACCTCTCCACCAGCATGGTCAGACACAGCCCCGATTTCCCGCCTTCCGGCCCATCAGCAGAAGGCCTTTGTAGTCATGGTCAGCAATGAAAGCAATACTATATCATCTTTTGATTCAGCGCTGAAAGGGGAAATAAATACTCTTCCCTAAGCAACAATTGCATTAAAAAATGTACGATTTGATGAGATTTGTGCTTTACTGTCATCGCCTGCTAGAAAGACTATAAATAGGAAAGAGTATCTTTTCTGTGGTTTAGCGTTGTGTAGCTACACTTCGCTTTCCTCAGAAATTTCCCTATGTTTCCACCACGGGAGAAGTAGGGCTATTCAGTTCAGGCTTCATCTCAGTATTACAGTTTAATATAGAAACAGGTCCATCCAGAGTGCCTAAAGCTAGAAGAAAATTAAACTGTCATGCATTCTGCCAAAAAGAAAAGTATTTGCTGTTCTTTACATTACAATTTTTTTGCCCCTCTTCCCAGCAATGAGGGGGTCTCACAGTGTAAAATAGGGTGGGCCTCCTCTGAGCTCTCAGTGGGCTTGCATTTCTCTATTTTAACATAAACCTTTGAAGGAAATGTCTGTAGAAGTGTTCAGTCAGTGGCTAACCATCTCAAAATGCTGACAAAATGCCCAGGAGTGTCCACCACCTCATTTTGATCGTTTCACAGTGTCTGCATACGCGTTGCTTCAAGGAACTGCGCTGCTGTGACCGTTTCCCCTCTGTGCAGCAGCATTAGGGCTTGCAAATCCTTTGACGCGCTTTGACAGAGATCCGGTTAATGGACCGCAAAGACGTTTGCCACATCCAGCCAAGGAACCTATGACCCTCACCCAGGTGGTGTGCCGCACCTGTCACACGGGAGACCGCCGAGACCCCTAGTATCAAACGAGGCATTTCAGGCTGCCGCTTTACCGGGGCTTGGAGAGAAAAGAAACCACACAGGCTGACGGCTTCCTGAGCTAATTCCCTTCTCTGCTGCCACCAGACCCCCAGAGGCTACCCCCCCACCCTCTCGCAGAGCAGGTTTGACACATCCAATCATAGCCTCGCTCATTCCCTCTACTCGTATATGTGTGTTTGTGTGTGTGTACTGGCGGAGTGTGAGTGCTCACGTGCTTTGCACACGCATGCGTGTGCTGTGGCCGACAGCACAGCATGTTAGGGGTTAATTACCCGCAGCATCCTGTTAGCACTCTGCCACGGATTGTTTATCTGGCTGGATGAATCACTCCTTAATTGACTGTAATGAATGCAATTGTTTTTAATAATGTGATCATGCGAGTTAAAAAACCCAACATTGTCATATTTGAAAAATGAACCAGTTCTTAATTTTTAAAGAGGCACTTCTCTTTTTTCACATGTTTGTTCCTTTTTGTTTCGGGGGAAGTGGCACCAAAAAAAAATCCTGAAATAAAACCTAAACAGCGAAAGCCATTATCCCCCCCCGCCACCCCCTACCCGGTTCTGACCTTTAATCGTCGAGTGTTGAAAAAGGATGGGGGAGCTGCGAGATGTCATAGGAACTGCAGATTATGTCGACACAGTGTGGTAATTCAGCAGGCGGGACATGAAGCCGCTAAAGCAACACTCTCCGTCCATCAGTCCGTCAGTCGGTCCATCCATCGCTGGCTACCAATTAAGCGTAGCGCCACAAGCGGATCAGTGAAACACCAGCCGTGGTTTTCCCTTCTATCCACCCCCTTCAACTGCTCATCCACAGTGGGAGTGTGTCCCATCTCTCCGCTCTCGTCTGTTTAATGCGAGGCCCTTAAGGTGACTTAGTTCTGACCCCGGGGCTCATTATCCTTCCCAGAGGTGCTCTGCGGCCATTGCCAAAGATGCTCCAAAGAAATGAAACACGGTAATAAAACAGTACTTGAAATATCTACATTCCCGGGCCTAATTAGCGACAGGCTAATGGGCCCTAATTGCGTATCTGAAATGCACCATTTGAGTTCTTTCTAGTGTAACTTGACTACACGTCTCTTTGTGATGATTAATGGAGTCAGAGCCGCAAACTAAAATGCAGTTAATTTATTGTAAAATCGATTAGCCGTGCGGAAAACACACACACACACGTGCGAGCGCAGACCAGGGAGCAGGAATTATTAGCTTCTTGTTGCTGGAGATACATTTCGTCCGTGACTCACCTGCGGATTCCGTACAGATTAACTTAAGCTGGTTGATTTTACTTACCAACGACATTCTTCCCTGTACTGCCAAGACCCGGGTCGCGCTCCCCCCACCCAGCAAGGACCCGCGCCCCACACCCGGCTGAAACGAACAGGTAAGGGGAGGGTAGAGCTGAAAAGAAGTGAGGCCCTAGAATACAGCTGCATTAACTACTCTGTGCTTTTAATTCATCTAATTACACAAAAGGGGAGGGGAGCGAGGAACTGGGGGGGGGGGGGGGGCACATCATTTTCTGCCTGTGCCTAGCAGCTTGAGCAGGGGTGATGCCAGACCTGGGCTTTTATACATTTCTGTTCTTTTATTAAATCCCTTTTATTCAGGGAAAAAGGTTAGAGCCATTTTCAGTAACGTTCGAGACAAAACATTTTCAATAAGGACACAATATACTTGTTTAAATTACCTTTTTACCCATGTGGAAAACCATTAGGGTTGATGCTTCTGAGGCCTTTTTCCCTCCCTCCCTCTCTCTCTCTCTCACTCTCTCTCTCTCTCGCTCTCCTTCTGCCTCCTCTTTGTAGTGGTTTACCCCCCTCATAACAGCTTTTTATCAGATTTTGTTATTAATCCATTAGTCGGTGATATTCGTTTGGGCTAATTTTGTGTTTCATTGCACATTTCATGCATTGAAAGCGCCGCAGAAAAGTTTCAGTATTCAGACTAATGTGCTTTCAATTTCAGCGTAATCCACATTTAACTGGTTTAGGCGGGATGCGTATTGAGAAATGTCTTTTTAATCTTGGCCTCATTAACTTGCCGGTTGACTGGATGAAAAAGCAAAAAAGCACACTCTATTTGTGGGTCCTACTTCCATATCATTTTTTCCCTCTGTATCCAGAAAACCAGAAGTAATTTAAGATGGACTCTGCCTCAAGGAGACAATTTGTATTTTCTATTATCACATGCCGAATACTTAAATAGTTCTCTTTTGTATGATTCTTTGAAAAGGATGAAACCATTTTACATTTTTATATGCGGATTGCTCGGCCGTCCCTCAGTGCCACTATGCTGAGTGTGACAAACGCTTCCCTCTTCCAGGTGATCACTTATTGAACATAAGCAGCTCTTATTCTGTTCACCAGAAATAATTAGGAGAGTGTAAAAATAATTATTCAATTTGGCTGCGTGTGGTCATACATGTTTGTGCTGATGAACGCTCTGGTGGGCTTCTGTATGTGCACACGGGTGGCAGTGCTTGTGTGTGCATTCATGCACTTGAAAGCAATGTTTGGAAGACCTTTGAAATTAATTAATATTTGCAGGATCACTGTCGCAGCAGAGACATACCCCTGACACAAAGTGGGTGCCCGAGTTCTCCATGTTTAATTGCTTTGTTTGTTTATTTATTTAATTGAGCCATTATTTTTTTTTTCTAATGCCTGAAATTACCTTCAACAATATTTTCAGGTGTTTCGCTAATTGGAGAAATTAATATGTAAGCGAACTGAATCTGACATGCTGGGACCTCTCATGTCAATTTCTACCCCAAAATGTACATGAAGGATTTTGGAAGAAATTAGTTATAATGACAAAATGTACCAATTCTATTTCTTAAAGGCAAAACACTGCTTGTGAAATTAGACGAAATTACTATAATTTCCAGGTTTCTGTAATTGGGAAATGGTTCTCTCAAAGAGGCCGGTGATTTGATGTAATTGGTTGCTAAGTACGCATGGTGAGCATCTGAGAAAGTTAACTACTGTATATGTAATTGCATATGACTTGAGTACCCTGGATGCAAAGCAGTCATTGAAAGAGACTCGAAGTGCAGAATCACAAGTGTCAGTAATAATCTGGCGGATGAGCTACTGTGGACGTGTACTTGTCTTACAGAAGTGGAGGGGGGGAAAGGTTACTGTGACACTGCTCTGAAGCGGATCGGAAACTCACAGGCGAACACGAGGATAGCCCGAGGTCTTCATAGTGTGTGTCCCTTCATTAGGCCCATTGCCAGTGGTGTCAAAAGAGCTTTAAAATATTTGTTATTTCACGGGTTGCATCTTGACATGCACATTGCTCATTTTCGATCAAACGCAAACACATGGTTGTTACAGTTCAAGTTACTATGATTAAAAACAATGAATGGTATTTCAGCATGCCTGCAATTTGAATACAAATACTTCCCCAGGATATTTATGAACACTTCAGCATCATCATATATGAGCTTGTATTACTGGAGAACTGGCTGGTATTACTGCAGAGACGGGGTCACATCACATCTCAGTCCAGTTATTGCATTAATAGATCTTCTAGTTTTAATTTTAAATATACCTTATTTCATACAGATTTTTCTCCACAGCACTCCAGAGAATTAAAAGTAATGTTTGTAAGCATGTCAATGACCTCATCCTCAACCACAACTGTGACTATAAACTTAGAGCCTTCTAATTTTATATGTACTGTATTTTATCCATCTATCCATCCATCCTGCCAGCCATCCGTCTATCCATCCATCAATCCCATCTCAGTAACTGCTTGACCTGAGCAGGGTCACGGTGAACAGGAGCCTATCCCAGAAGCATTCAGCACAACACTATATGTATGTTATCCTTAAATTCATGTAATTAGAATATACATTTTATATGAAGATGTAAATGTATTTTTTCCTCTATGAATTGTTTCAAAACAGTTTTTTTTAAAGATTTGTGATACATATACATATATTATTTAATGTAAAGAGAAAGCTTAGTATAAAAAAATACAAACAATTAAATCAACAGTCGTTCATTCAAGACTACTTTGTTATTCCATTCAGCTATTATGAGAAAGTATTTATTCAATGCAAGATTCATTTTGGATTTTTATAGTTTATTTTATCCATTACAAAACAAGTCTTCTACTTGGGCTTTTGAGTGTTTTTTTGTTGTTGTTGTTGTTGTTGTTGTTGTTTTTTCCTATATCTATGATCGGCGAATCAGAGAAAGTATTTCCACTTGCTATGGTTCAGGCTTATAGAATCATTTTCCACTGTTAAGCAAATTATTATTGTTCCTTTCTTTCATAAGTATATACCTTTACTGGCTGTTTTGGTGCCAGATCATCTCATTAGACTGCAGAACAGTGTGGAAATTGGAGAGCACCAGTAATGGACAAACCAGCTCTAATGTGAAATCTTTTCTGTGGACTCTTCGTCTGGGTGGTTGTGGGGTGGGATGGGGTGGAATGGGGTGGGGGTTGGAATGGTGGCGCTGTTTTAGGAGGTGGGTTAATTACACCTGGAGATACAATGCAAACCATGTTCAGGAGCCACCCCGTCCATTTGTTTTAGTCCATGGATGCCATGGGCACCTGATGAAAATAAAGGGGAAATCGATGGGGTTTCATTAAAACAGCCTTTTTCTCTGGCACAGCTTAATTACAGTTTCAGTAACGTTTGCTTTAATTGGAAGAAATAAAGGCAGCGAAGTGGAGTGAATGAAAGCATTAGCATATCTATCCATGCACTGCGTCACCCGGGGCCCTCCCCCCATCTGCTCTGTGCGTTTAGAGGGGCACTTACTGCTTTTTGGGGTCTCGGGTAAGGAGCGCTGAAAATATGGGGAGGCAATTTGCAAATCATCAGTTTGCAGCTTTGCGTAATTCAAACAAGAGGCCTTTGTCGTGTTTTCCCTTTAATTGGACAGGATGGGATGAGTCAAACATAGTATAGGATTTACAGATGGCTACATTTGCCCATCTGTACACAAAGTCAGCTAGAAATGAAATTATTCTAACAGGACAGTTATGTGAAAAATCTGCATGGTTCACCGTTTTATTCTGAAGCTCATTTAGGTTCTGTGTGTTATAAGTTTAATGTTAATTTGCCAAATATTTTGCACAGCTAGGGTTTTCTAATGTAAGCAGGACCAAGAAAACTAAATTAATGGATTAGAAATAATTCAAAAATAACTATTTTTGGTCATTTGTACAATTATTTCAATGGGCTTATTATTATTAAATGGTTGACTTTTCATGAAATAGATCAAGGACTTAATGCGATTCTGTTGCAAAGTTATGATGCTGACAAGAAATTCTTTTTTGACCTCTTTATAGATGCATGTTGCTTATTTCGAGCCAGTATTATCTCCTCAGAGGTCAATGGCTTTTGAATGTGATTCATTATTTTAAGAGATTGACAACAGTGCTGATGAATGTGATGCACATTTCATTATCTTCCACACAAGGGAAATGGCATAAAGACAATACTGGTGTCATTTCTTCTATACTACAAGAACAAATAAAAAAAGTCAGATCAATTTCAAAAAGCTACAAAATCTGAGAAGGTGGGAAAGGGGCAAGTACTTTTTTTTTTTTACATGTATTCATTTAGCAGACACTCTTCTCCAAAGCAATGTACATACACACACTTTCTGAGCTGCTTGTCCCATACGGGGTCGCGGGGAACCGGAGCCTACCCGGTAACACAGGGCGTAAGGCCAGAGGGGTAGGGGACACACCCAGGACGGGACGCCAGTCCGTCCCAAGGCGCCCCAAGCAGGACTCGAACCCCGCATCCCCCAGTGATGTACATCTCCTAGAAAATTCAATGTGTACATTACATTAGCACGAAGAGACGCTTGATTCTTAATTACAGTTAGTTTGTTTCTTTCCACCATATGAACCAATGTTCCTCACACGAGTAGTTGCATAAAACTCAGAATATCAACGATTCCTGATCACCTTCTTACTGGTTTTTTTTTGAGATAGATACATTTACGTACATTACAGGAGTAGCTGTGTAAAGGTTTATCCGAGCATGGTCATAAAGTTATGGTGCACGAATATTTACACATTGTATGAGCTTAAGAGAGCAAAGTGAGTCTGGAAGACGTAAGTTTTCGGACCCTTTTTAAATGTAGACAGAGATTCAGCAGTTCTGAGTGAGGGGGGAGGTTGTTCCAACACAGTGGAGCCAGAACCAAGAACCTTCGTGCTTTACCTTTTTTTTTCACCATATTGTATGTGTATAGGGGGTGCGGTGGCTCAGTAGGTTTGGCCGGGTCCTGCTCTCTGGTATGTCTGGGAGTCGAGTCCTGCTTGGGGTGCCTTCTGACGGACTGGCATCCCGTCCTGGGTGTGTCCCCTCCCCCTTCAGCCTTGCACCCTGTGTCGTCAGGTTAGGCTCGGTTTGCTGCGACCCCACTTGGGACAAGCAGTTTCTGCAAGTCTGTGTGTGTGTATGTATATGATTATATGTACATGTAATTATATACATACAGTAGACCATATTGATATTCTGGACCATAATGACAGTATAGATTTTGTTTTTTAGACATCAGGCTGCTACATTAGTTTCCAAACATGCTTTGTCACAGTGGTCTATAGCAGTCTGTCAGTCAACAAAAGTGCATACCTTGGTCAAAAGAACAGATTACCAGAATGGTCTGCAACATCACAGCGGTGGTGTACAGCATAAATATCATAGCACAAAATCATCCATAAAAAACAAGGCCAGCATTGTTTCCCTTTGGCCAACATGCTTACCAGAGTAATCCAGCCAATCTGAGTAATCTGCCTGTGTAAAATACCATCTATGAGTAAGAGGTGACTGCCACCAGCTCTCCAGAGGCCTGGCGCTCAAAACCAGAGCACGATTCAATTAGGAGTTCAAAGTTCTTGCAAATGCTTTGGTTTAAGGAGCGTGTGTCTCTGTGCACTGAACGACCTGCCATGTGCTTCAGCGGCGAAAAGGTTGATTTATAATTTGCAGCATTACCATCTGTTGTAGTTACTTGAAATTACGGATAAACCAGTTAGTAAACACTTCGTCCCATTGTCTGTTGTTTTGATAATCACCCATAATAACATCCAGCATCAATATGGTCTTTAAACCCGATTTAGGAGTTAATGGAATAAGAGGGAGGCAGTCAGTATGTGCACTAGGGTAATGTCATTAGGAATGTTTGTGAAGACCAAATTAAATCAGCTGTAAATTGTGCTCTCAAGTCAGTCGGAAAACCAGCCTCATTCAAGAGAGGGGAGATTCATATTTTAACCTCTTGCAGAAAATGCACTTAAACAGATTAAAATAAAATAGGGACTATGTGGATGGATGTAAATGGTAATTGCTACAGCTCTAATGGCTTCCTGTTAGCTATGTAAGGCTGTAGGCAGAGCTATTTTAAAGTTAACCAGTGATTGAGGTCATAGCTTCGGCAATCTGGTGATTAAACTGAACTGTACATGTCACCAAATAGCAGATTGCCCTAATGGGCTTGCTCAAAAAAGGAGCTCTCTGCATTTTGGAGGGTCACTTTTCTTGCACCCCAGCTATGGAGTGTGCTGTGAATACCGGACCAGACAGTTATGCAGGACCCAGTAAACTGGTGGGCTTTGTGTGTTGAACCTCGTAGGACTCGGTTGGTGGGGGGCAACTGTCGATTCTCACAGTAGCCACCAAGAGATGTAGAGCTTTCATTTGGTTCTTTGGGTGGTGGAAAAACCATACAAATACATCCCACTGCTGAGAGTGCTGCTGCTAAAGGCATAAGAAAACAAGTAATAAACAATAAATAATAAACGGTTTTCTTTTCAATATATGCTTTTCCACAGCTATGGTTGACTTCAGAAGGAATCTAAGCCTTATGGTCTCACATGATGCCTCCTCAAACGAGGGTCCTGTTGACTCTGTCCTGCCGGTGACAGTCATCTGCCATCAGTACTTTCATGCTTGGTAGTTTTTCGTTCATTTTTCCATGTAATGCCATGCTTTTCATCTCTCTTCTGCGGGAGCCTTGCATTGCATCCTCACACTCAGACGTGTTGTAAGTCCCTCTGAATCTGCTTTGTACCACAATGGCCTCAAAAGCACTTTCCATGGTTTCCAGCGCTAAATGCACCCCATTGCTATTAAAACGTGTTTAACATCCCTTATTTTTTGTCCTCTAATAAGATATTGTAACAATGTGCATTACATTTCTCTGCTCTAAATCCACCATCAGACACTTACTTTTATCTTTACTCCCTCCCATCCAACCAACTCTATCACGGATGGATTTGATTATCGTTGAGACTTGTTGTTCTGAGCAACAGGGATGAGCCTCACCACTTGAAGCCTTCTGCAAAGTCAATACACACCAGGCCTGGCATGCTCAGGGATATTGGTAGACATGAAAGCACCGTTGCCCCCAGCACCTCCCATGCCTCATGAAGGATGACAAAGAGGGGACCTGCCGCCACTCACCCCCATCACCCCCTCCCCATGCTGGTATGGGTTTACGCTCAGGTTCGGGGCTCCCCCCGAAATCCGACCACCTCTTGCTCCAGGTGAAAACTTCGGCGCGCCGATATCAGCGTACTGGGCAGACGGACAAGGGGGGGGCATGCAGATTGAATGGCAAACACACAGGTGATGACATGTCTTACCGCTAAACACAAAGTACGTGTCATTACTCAGACAGTGCGGCCTGACAGCCATACAGCCGTCATCCACTATAAATTCTCACTTCTGGCATCTTCAGAGACAGCCTGGAATCCAGACACATATCTGGTGACATTAAAGGTGTTCTTGAGGTCATGTTTTCTTGTTAGTCTTTTTAAATAGAGAAAGTTTTTTTTTTTTTTTTTTTTTTTTTTTTTTCGGGGGGGGGCATAAAATTACACTTTAGAGCTGACTTAAATCTAGTAACAATAATATTCAGATTAAGTAATAATGTTGTCCTGAAGAGCAAGGAACTTCTCACGTGTGGTCTAAATTACATGCAGTATTATGTTTCACTTTTTCAATAACTGTACTTAACACATGCTAATATCCATGTGTTATTAGTCATTTTATTTTGCCACAAAGGTACAAAAGTATGTGCAGGAAAATCCTCTAGTGTTTTCCTTTCTTTAGATGGACTGTTAATACATTTATGAAGCGTGACACTACAGGTAGGAGCTGAGAAGTAGTTGGACAGAAAGTGTTAGGATGGAAGGAGAGAAAAGGACTTTCCATTGTTGGCTCAGAACGGTTAGTGTATGAAAGATAAGCCAAAAGCAGAGTGTGAGATTATCCCCCAGGAAGCTGAGCATGGGCCTGTGTGCTGAAACCTCAGCATCGGTATCACAAAGACATTCCACAGCGTGGAGAAAGTGACTTTGAGACGAGACGATGTGATGCAGGGGTCAGAAGATGCCCAGGGGAAAACATGGCTCAGTGTGAACAGATGACCTCTGCACCTCTGGGCTTTTGCCTCTCGGCAGAAGTAGCTTGCTATGATGTGGGACACTATGCTTTAAGAATAAATCCTGCTGGGTTTACATCCTGGTCGACACATAGAATAAAAGGGCAAATCACACAAGGGCAAAAAGGAAAAGTAATTGCCTATGAAAGGACACAATTTTATTTAATGCTCAGTAAGGCGAAGATGGAAGGCTGCAGAAATGTCAACAGCATTGGGAAGCCCTGGTTAGACAAAGTGAGAAGAAATATTGTAGTGTGTACTTTCAGATTTTTTACTTTACTTATTTATCTGCCCCCTAGACTATTTTCCTTTCCACCTGTAGCACCTTACAGGTTGTCTCATTCATACGGCAGAGGGAAGCAGTGCAGGTTAACTTCCTGCTGGGATTTGAACCCATAGTCATGTAGTCACGTCCTTTACTACCACACCACCTATTGCACTAAATTTGTATAAAGCAAGCTCATTCTTGGCTCCATACTAAACATGACAGTTGTCTTATTGTGCCTTGTCATGCGGACAAGGCTACATGTGGGAAATTAGACAACCAAACGGTTAAAAAATTGGGTTCTGGGGATTTCCTTACAGAATGCCATTGCTCCAACCAAGAAACAGCCACAAAGTTTATGAAAGCACTATCATCCAGTTGTGTGCTCTGGAATGTGACATTCTCTGTAAACTGCTCCGTCTCAGATCACTTGTGTTGCCTACCTCGACCGTCTGAAGAATCAAACAAAACAGAAACTCAGCGGCCCGACACCAGATATGTGTGTCACGAATGCAGTCTCGACCGTCTCCATTGAGAAATTCCTGGCAGATGAGGGAGACCACACCAAAAAACCCCTGCTCTGGCATTCCATCTGTAATCTCTCACCAAGAGGGCAGGTAAAGAAAAGAGAAACAAGATCAGACCAGGGGTTGGGTTTGGGTTTTATCTGAGGCAGGCCACTCGAATGTTGTTGTTATTTGTTGTTGGACTTCTTAGTATTTTTGTCTGCAAGAAGAATGATCGGGAGTGAAGTTTCTTCAAGGAAATCCCCGAAGAGGGTGACCAAACATGAACTGTTGTGCCACACATAGCTCAACTTTTGTCTTTCACCCAAAGCAGCTAAAGCATCGCCTTTGCTGATACAGGGGCTGAATGGAAAAGAGATTCATAGACACAGCAGCCAAACTCATTAAATCATTAAATCCACCGTCCAGTGTCAGTAACTACTTGTCCAGTTGTGTGGGTTGGGGTGGTCCACAGATTATTCCGGAAGCATCGGCCAAGAGGCAGGGTACTTCAGTCCGCCACAGAGCAATCATACACATTTATTCACTCACACTATGTGCACTTTAGAGCCATCAATTTGCCTGAAACACATATCTTTGGATTCTGGGAGGAAACCCAGACAAACAAAGAAAGAAGATGCAAACGCTATACAGACTAAGCCAGATTGAAATCCGTGTCTGAACCCGCAGCCAGTGCTACCGACCAGACAACCGTGCAGCTCGAAACTAATGATTTAAGCCCATAAACTGTCCTGACATATCTCTTGTCGTGAACTATTGAGTCACTGTAATGCTGAGGTCACCATTGATGAGGGACAAAAGGCAGGACTCCAAGACGACTGTGATTTTTCACTAACAGAATTAGTTAACAGCAGGTGGAAAGTAGAGACACCCAAATGTAACAAGACAATAAGTGAGTACATTCATCTAGCTTGCTCCAAATAAACTATTTCTTATGGATTTCTGCAAGTAGGGCTGCTGGTGCTTAGGCAATATGTGTTCTATATGTGTATTTTTTACCTATTTTAAGATGACAATATGTTCTTCTTTTTCAAATCTTTCCCAATATTTCTTTCTCCTGTATGTGTAACTCACCTTTAGGCAGAATGACAATAAAGTTGACTTTGACTCACTAGTGTAAGACAAGCAAAAAAGTTGTATAATCTTCTGTAACTTGTAAAGAGATACAGATAGTGAAATTCCCAGCCAAGGAAGGGACAGTACAGGTGGACCTCTGATCAGGCACGAGGAGAACACAAGTGAACTTGTCACGTCCGTAATGCAGTCTGATGTCACACCTAGGCACCACAGTTATGCATTATTGCACCACACGCAAGACCCTGCAGATGGAGCGGAGCAGTGCTGCCAAGTCTGGTACATGGCTAGACAGCTGGTAGTGTAGTGGTTAGAGTTACTCCCTTTGGACCCAAAGATCACAGGTTTGAATCCTGTATCTGGCTGTAGTACCCTTGAATAAGGTACTTACCCTAAATTGGTCCAGTAAAAATCACCCAGTTGTGTGAATGGGTAAATAATTGTAACCACAACATTATGAGTTGCTCTGGAGAAAAAGCTGACTTGATAAATGCCAACAGCCTGGTTATATGTTTGGGCAGCACAGTAAGTAGTGCTGCTGTCTCACAGTGCCTTGCTGGTGTGAGAAGACATGGGTTTGATCCCCACTCAGTCTATGTGGAGTTTGCATGTTCTCCCCATGTCTGTATGAGTTTCCTTCCACAGTTCAAAGACATGCAGCTCAGGTTCACCCATAGTGTGTGAGTAACACAGAGAGAGTGTGTTCCATGGGTGAGTGACCCATTGTAAGTAGAGTATCCAGCAGTGTAAGTCACCTTGGTGAATAAGATGCGTGGGCTGATAAGGCTACACAGAGTTCATTGGAAGTTGGTTTGGAGAAAACAGTGTCTGCAAAATAAATGTAATATAAGTGTGTCTGCTCTTCACTTTGGGACCAATGCTGTGCACTGAGAGCATTCATGGTCAGATGGGATGTTATCACATATGCAGTTAAAGACATCAGATCAGTTGCAAACGGCACTTGTAAACACCAGGTGGTTTGTTAAAAACAGGTGACAATGAAAAAATGAAGTCAGTGTATTCTTTTATATGTCTAGGTCTTCATAACATTGTTTTTTTTTTTTTTTTTTTTTAAATGAATTGCATTGTTCTACATTTTTTTGGATCGTGTTTCCAGTTCCCAGCTTGTAGTGTTGAACAACAATTGTACCATTGTCGGGATTTCAGGGCACTTTCAAGCATGCACAGACACATGCTCGCATACACGTTTATGTATGTGTTTTTGTCATGCTGTCATTTTGGGGTTTTCACATAGACTCCCATTTCAGTGCAATAAAAAATTTCTACCTCTACCCTAACCTACCCAGTACACCCCTGAAAAAAACAAGAGATATGAATATAGACAACAAAAAGTTTCTGCAGTTTCAAACTTGTGATACTTTTTGTTTCATGAGGAAATCCCCATAAATGTATTTCATAATGTCCACACAACAGCTGGAAAAGTACTTTCTCTGCTACAGACTATTACATGCATACACACATGCAAACACAACGGAAATTCTTGCTTAAGTGGGAAACAATAATGGCCACACAGATTCCTTTAGATTTTTTTTGTTTTTTTTTTTTTAATAAAAGTATGTAAAAGTCTGTGCTATCTATCATATTTACCATACAAATCCAAAATATTGATTGGGATCGTGGATTACTTCAACATTATGATAACCACAGTTGTGGTTTACAGATGAGGTGCTCAATTTTGATTCAGTCCGGAATAGGCTTTCACTGTTTTCAGAAAATGGGCACTGCTTATTAGTTTGTCTCCAGTCTCATTTGATGTCATTAGCGTATAATGTTGAAACAAACTCGATTTAAAATTTAAAGAAGGTTAATAATACACAGATACCGTATTGATTTTTCCCCAAAGTCAAAACGTTGTGTATGTGGTCATTGCATTTCACTGAATTAAGTGTATTTGCACTTCAAAGTATATTGGATCTTGACATTAAGTCCAGGGATGGTGTTCAGCAAAGCAGAATTCTTTTAGGTACGATGGAGACACAGTTCTCCAGTTTGATTTATGGTCAGTAAACAAAGCCTAGTGGAAACTTAGTTTTAATATTACTTGCCCCATCTTTCAAAATCAGTCTTGCTGCAGACCTTCAGTGAGCAATGTAAATGCCCCCCCCTTGAAAAAAAGACAAAAAAAAAAAATGCTGCGAATGTTGACAGCCTGAATCTGGAAAGTAAACAGTATGTTTTTTTGTTTGGCCAGTTTGTTATCAAGGAAAGTAATTTATGAGAGAGGAGGGGTGCAGACCCTCCAGGCTGAAATGTTGTTTCCTTTCATGAAAAGCTTAATGTGGAACACTGCGAGATATGACACAGTAAGGTCTCAGCCCCTAAAGGCTTGTGATTTAATAAGTGCCGTCCAGAGTGTGATTTATTCCTCTGGTGCCGGTTCATTAATAAAAAGCTGATCTGATAATAAAGGCCTGCTTCTCTTGAAAGCTTGCTTTTTGGGGGGTTTGTGGGGGAACAGGCAAGTTTCAGACAATCCACAGGTGGTTTCTTAGTGCTACAGCCATCTAATATAATATTTCCTATTTTACAGCCATCTAATATAATATTTCTTATTATACTGTCCTAAAATTGCTAATATTTCCTATCCAGAATTTTTTGATATTTCTCAGCAATTAAAATAAGGGTGTTATGCTATTTATGCCAAAACGCGTAATATAAGTAAACAGGTAAACTTTTCAGAAGTGTACTTCTTGAGAGGTGTTATATATGCAGTGGTGCTAAAAAAGTGTATCAGTGGTTAAAATTTCTTTTTGGCACATTGACACTCGTACATGGAGTTAATGTCAGTGTGCAGTGGAGCATAATGATACATTAAAGAATACGGGGACATGACACACAGCAGAATTTGAATCTACAGAAATAATAGTGATAAACACATTTCTGATAAATCAGATAATAATGTCATTGACAAGCTACAGGAAGCCCAGAAATCCATACATTTGACTGTGGTCTGCTCTGTGAGTGAGTCAGCACAGGCTTCCACCAAGATTCTATTAAGGATATTGCAATATTTATTATAAAGAAGTGTGGTTACAAATTATGCCTTTTTATGGGGTGAGTGTTCTTCAGTGTCAGGAAATTAGAGTTAACATGGAACTAATCGGTCGTCCATCAGTCTGCAGTTCGCAGATCCTGAAGCAGAACTTTTCTGTGCAATATTTACAATATAAGATAATGGATTTACTACATTACCTCATTTACAGCAGGATACAGGAATTTAGCTTAAAATCAAATCAGTGCATTTATGCTCTTACAAATCTCTTGTCATTGTGGGAAATGCCGCACTGTGTATGCTGACAGAACAGCAAAACATACTGATCATATGTGCTGCTGATTGTCTCCCCCAAAATCATGCACGAGTGAAGCGATCCACACTGTGCGTGCCATGCGTCACCCAAAAATGAGGTGAAAGGATGGGACAGGTAGGTTGTTAAGGACATGTGCCCCCACAACTAGCCATTTCTGTTCATGAGGGGGTGTCGTAAGAGCCATGGCGTAGCCCATCCCAATCCATCAGCAATGTTACTCACCACCTTTTCACTACTAAAAAAATCACCAACAATTATGGACATAAAGACTAAGGGGATATCCCATACTAAGTCATTTTTCCCCACCTCAGATGCTTATCTGGCTTTTGATGTTGTCAGAAGTAATGAAAGGCATATTGGATGTGTACAACAACCTGTACAATGGACCAGGGCAGGAACAGTGGTGCAGGGCTGCCGCCACTATTAACTAAAAGGCCTTGACAATTTATTGAAGGCTAGAGATGAAAGAAGAACAAATAATCTAAAAATTGACCACCTCTACAATGAAGAAAATAGAACCGTAAAAAAGGCATTGTGACATACTTTAATCTTCCCTGAATGCGCCAAAAATAAGAAATGCCATTATAATCTCTCTTTGAAATGGATGCTGTCCAATTTCTTGAGTGGCCAAATCTCATTAATGAAGCTATTGTTATCGCAAATAAACAAGGAAAGCTGTATGGGGGGGAGCGTGATCAGTGTATGATATGGACTCATTTCACAGATGAAAGAAATGAGGGAAATTAAAGTTAAATCCACATAAATACCTGGGTAGAGGAGGCCAATTGCAGGTGTAAGAAAAATCACAGACATTAAAAAAAATCTGCTCCATTTTGTGACCATTCTCTTTCTGAGAGTACACGAGAAGAAAGGGCACTAATACCAGAGTACCAATCTGACAGTGGTGTTATAACTGTAGCCGGATTTTACATAGCTGGAGAGGTACTCAGTTATGGAGCATAAAGACTATGGGAGGGATCGAAGTATTTTATGGTTCCATTCAACACTGGACATTCAATGTTTACCTTTAACTCAGTCAAAATAAATACATAAAATTAACTGACCGTGTTGTCTTTATCGCATTTACTACACTAAGCTTTAAAGTCTGATGTGAGACCACCCGCCCTGCAAGTTTGTCTCCGTTTGCGACATGTGGAACCCCATTGACAGAACATGAACCTGGCCTGGATGGAACTGCTTGCTTAGGCGGCACATAGTTTGGCCAAAAGTATGTCTGGGAAGGTCAACACAGAGGTCAAGGGGGTGTCTGTCAACACAATGACCCCAGTGACCCCTGAAAGGCCACTGGGAGAACCAGTACCTGCTGATAAATACTAGAGGTATATAGCTGGGAGTTCTCAGCTCATCTTGAATTTCTTTTTTATTTTTTTTTTTATTTCTTTTATCTAATTTTATGTTTTTATGTGTGAAAAGCTGTTTAAAACAAGCAAGTCAATTTTGAATTTAAAGAAATGTAAAATAATAATAGTGTGAAAGTATGAAGAAAGCAAAAAGAAGATGTAATCAGTTATGTCCAAAAGGAATGGTACTTTTTTTTTTTTTTTTAAATTTAGACATACATCCAAAGTATGAAAAAGAAGAGGAATGCACAGCCTAAGGTTAAGTATTGTATAATCCCTTTTGATTTTTCCTTTAGATAGCATGCTTTCTAAGTGACCAGCTTTTGTGATTAATTACCATTGTATTTATTATGTTGATTGATTTGTAGCGTGGAAACTTTAAAAAATAAAATGTTATGTGAAACCGCAAAGCCGGTGTCTTTAAAAATATTAATATGCAAATATGGAAAATGAAAAAGTTATGGCTGGTAATTTCATAAGAGGTAAACTAACAGTCACAAGTGGAATGTGAAGTGATTGTAATACATGCTAAAAAATGCATATTTCTTGCATATTACTGAGGTGTTGTCAAGGACACCTAAAGTATAACTATCTCAAGACCAAGTCTTTAAGTAGTCAATCTCTCTGGGGGGGCGAGGTCAAGTCCAAGTTGAGGTAGGTCAGATTCATGACCATGGCTAGAACTGTGTTAGTTAATGAACTTATGATGGTAGCTGAAAGAGGACTGTGATAGGCCAACATAAAATTGTACAAAGATTCTTTAAGATTTCAGGAGAGAGATGGAAAAAAAAAATTATTACTGTTAATCATAAGAAAAGACATAAGGACAGAGGCAATCGGCTGACCTGAAATAGTACATTCATTGTATCGACTATGGTTGTGGTGTTGTATGGTATGATTATTGTATTGTGTGTGTGTGTGTGTGTGTGTGTGTGTGTGTGTGTGTGTGTGTGTGTGCTTTTTATATATATTAATAAGTACAACACCATTATTGATGTTGTATGGATATGGAAATTCTGTGCATGTGCTTCTCCAAGAGTCAACGTAGGCAATATTTTTATTGGACAGTGGACAGGAGACTGAAACCAAAGCACATCACAAGTGTATTACATCTCTGGGAATTACTGCAAAAGAGCTGAGGAAAACAGGATCGGCTAATTTCCTGATCAGACCTGTTAATTAAATAGCTCACAGAAAAAAAAAAACTATTTCATTTTATGCTTTTAACCCTTTTTTTTTTCAGTTTACTGCAGTTGTTGCATGTTACCGTCTTCTTATGTCTGATATGCATGTGGTGAGATTATTTCTCTTTACAATCACCAGGCAGGCTTCCTTGGGCACAGAGCTGCTGATTAGTAGTTTTCTAGTAAAAGTCTTGTGTTTTTTACTTGGCTCTGGCTTTCTGTTGGACAATACAAATAAAGACCTGTAATATCTTCTGAAATAAGGTGAGTCCTGAGATATATAATGACAGAAAAAGCAACGAAACAGAGAGGATTGCCAGCAGAGCACTATAAGGCTTGCTTTAAACAAACCATTTTGTTCATGTCTTATTATGATCTCAGCTGGAATATTGCAAATAATTGATAGTGGTGTGTACTGCTACCCTACTGTACTATTCATTCCCTCATTATTATTTTATAAATATATGATTAACACTCATTGCAGTTGTGCGACTTCCATTTGGTGCGTCGACAGTGCCACTAAAGACAGCTCGAGCTTGAGAGATGTGGTTTTCGAGTCATTTAAATTTTACAGTTCCATTTACCCCCGCCTTTTAATTTACCATATAATGATGCTATTAGAACAAAATCCATCTGGAACTTCTTTTGGGAGCGCTTAATGTTCCGAGGCTTTTGGTGCTAACATGGCACAGGCTGCATCAACAACAGATGCCACGGAAATAACAATTACATTTTTCCCCCTCTATTACCTCCACGCCAATGTCTGTATTCAGAATAAATGTTTTAAAGTACAGTGTTTACCACTGCTTGTCTTTGTGAGAAAATATTAAAGTAAATGAAGCACAATGCCGGTTTCCTATCATAGATCTGCAGCAGGTCGAATGGTGGTCAGGGACAGCTACTTGAAACATGAAGTCAGTTCATGGTCTGGAACGGGACCCTCAGTGAAGAAAGTTCTCAACCTGAATTGCTCTGATAAAGAACTGGTAAAGGAAAAAAATAAACAAAAGCATATTAGCTTAAACCTAACAGTAAAATACAATGTATGTTTGTGTGACTTGTATGCATGACACTATAATGCACTGTCCATCCCCTCTTCCTTCTGGGTCCTTGAGCTGAGATCGAGACATGAGTGGTACGTTGGGAGCATAGAGATGGAGGTCTCATTGTCTCCAGGTGCATAGAACAAGTAGAGCATGTGGACTGATTTGGGCATCAGCAGAAAGATGGTACTGATGCCAGGATTCTTCCTTGTATTTTGAGACCTAGAAACTAAATCTTGCAGCCTGGGGTTGCAGCAGTTTATGGCAAGGGGAGACAGGAAAAGAAATGCTGACCACTTTGAACATACACATTCGGATGAACTGGAAAATCACAATAGATCTTTTTGCTAAGGATATAAGTATAGAATTACCCACACTATTAATACAGTCAATATCTGAAGTGATTCTTTAACACTTTCAAACACATTAGTCTCTTTTATGGATATACACTATGGCCCATACATTATTTATTTTTCCTGTTTTACACAGTCACTGTGATAATGTACAGTACATTGTCATAAATTCCAATCTTAATCTTAGACTTTGTGTTTAATATTATACACTTCACACACATTGTCTGAACTACTTGTCCCATACAGGGTCACAGGGAGCC
This sequence comes from Scleropages formosus, assembly GCF_900964775.1. Lineage (NCBI taxonomy): Eukaryota > Metazoa > Chordata > Actinopteri > Osteoglossiformes > Osteoglossidae > Scleropages > Scleropages formosus. Next base: position 11,240,180 of record NC_041809.1, read on the forward strand.
AGAGCCTAACCTGACAACACAGGGCATAGGGCTGGGGGGGAGAGGACACACCCAGGATGGGACGCCAGTCCACCGCAAGGCACCCCAAGTGGGACTCGAACCCCAGACCCCCTGGAGAGCAGGATCCAGTTTAACCCATTGCGCCACCACACACCCCTGCTATTATACACTTGATTACACCATTAAATAAAACAAAAATAAACACAAAACAAGAACTTCAAACAAGTTGAGTACTTGAAAAAGCCCTTTAAACTGCTTAAAAAAACTTTGACTCAAATTCCAAAGTAATTATATCACACTGACAAAATGTAGGTACATATTAAGCTGACAAATAGTTACAAAAATATGAAACATTTATTCACTTCAGATGGTTTTCTCCAAAGCAACTTCCAATAAACTCTATGTTGTGTTAACAGCCCACACACCTTATTCACCAAGGTGACTTATACTGCTTGATACACTACTTACAATGGGTCACTTATCCATGCATCAGTGAAACACACTCTCTCTGTGTCACTCATACACAGTGGGGGAACCTTAACAGCATGTCTTTGGACTGTGGGAGGAAACACACCCAGACACAGGGAGAACATGCAAACTCCATAGAGACTGAGCAGGGATCAAACCCACATTCTCTCGCACCACCCAGCTGCTATGAGACATGCAAACTCATGATTTCCTGACATCTTGATAGGTTTTATGGACAAAGCTAAAGGATGTCTTCAGTTCAGATTGTCTGCTGCCGACTGTTAAACAATTACTGGATCTATTAGATTTGTTGGATCAATAATGGTGAGCAGCCATCTCATAGGTAAACTGGGTACAGTGTTTGTAGGGTGTGGTTGTATAATATCCAGGAATGATGATGGCATTTTAAATGGTCAAGTCCATCCTGTGAACTAAGCACTGTGGACTAAACAGTGGCCACCAGATCTAAACTTTAATGTGAAGTTGTCAAGTGTAAGAGTTTATTTCAATTTCCTTCATAGCTTGAACAACTGAAATTCTTGCTTTTTGAAGAGTGATTCAGCACTCCCTTATACATGGATCAGCTCCAGACTTACAATGTATTGATGTTTGAATTTTTTTGAAAGCTGAAGGTCACCTATCATTTGTTTACAACATAATATGGTTCCGTATGTACTGTACGATGCATTGAAATACGTTGTTTTCATGTAATTGCAGCTTGAAGTTCTCTCACATACATCTATGCAGTACATATAAAACTGAGAATAACCACTGGAAAAAATAAATTAAAAAACTGCCATAACGTTGCTCCTACTTCTCTCCTGGAGTGGACTTTAATCTACCAGCCTTGATTATGATAATGATTTTTTTTCCCCAGTAATTAATGTGATTAATTTTCTGTTGCTTTGAATTACAGTCCCAGTGCCTGCAAACACTTTAAAGTGATCATTAATTACAAATTAAATCACTGGGTTCATTTGCTGGAACTGTTCTGTTCTGTACCGCTTAGTGTTTGTGTTTAATGTGCTGCGTGGGGTGATTAAAATCGCTTCTAACTGAGAAGGGATCAGTACAACTTATTGGAAATATGGATATTTTAACCAGTGTTGATTTGCAACAGCAGTAACTGCAAATTCTTGAGCTTTTTTAAATATATGCACTATTGTTGCAAAAATATTTCAGTTGTGTTTGCATGTTTTTTACTTTCATTCTACTACGTACAATCAGAACCCCTTTTGATATGATATTACACAAGTAATTCAAGTACCATAAATAATATACAGGTGGTCCCCAATTTACGATGATTCGACTTTGGTTTTTTCAATTTTACAATGGTCAGCTGGTGATAGACATTCAGTAGAAACCATACTTCGAATTTTGATTTTTTCCTGGGCAAGTAAAATGCGCAGCTATACTTTCTCACAATGCTGGGCAGCGGCAGCAATCTGCATCTCCCAATCTGTCACGCGAAGGTGTGTATTACGTGTATTACATGCATTTTCGACTTAGGATATTTTCGACTTATGATGGGTTTCGTGGAACATAACCCCATCGTAAATTGGGGACTACCTTTCTATAACCTCGGTCAGATTCAAAGTGTGTTTGGAAAATCAGTGTGATTGGAATGAAAGGCAAAAATTCTAATGTGGCAGTAACATTTTAATTTTATTTCACATTTTCCAGATGACACTGTTGCAGCAAATTTAACACCTGTATCAGACCCATTTTTGTGAGCAATTTTGGATGTCATTGATTGCACGCTTCTCAATGTTTTTGTTTTTTAAACAGTCACAAGGAAATATGGCTTCCAACTCCCATTTGCCCACACCAGAAACTGTCTAAAATCAAGTTACGCTCATCCTTACACCACTGCCTTCAGTGAATGCGGCAGCAAGGCAAGCTCTTTCATATCCCTTAGCTGTTTAACTTGGATGTACTTGGAAGGCGACTCTGATGCTGAAACCAAATTACTCTGGAACCTGTGCTCCTTGCTCCACATCTCCTATTAGGAATTTGCTGAGGGAAAGTGTCTGTCAGCGGCATGGCTTGATGGTGGTGTCAGTTACCCCTGCTCCCTACAAGCTCCTCTGTGTGGAGAACGCGGCAAGGCCTCGGGCCCAGTCAGACATGAAGACTTTCTGACGCTCCTTAATATACCAGTCAGGCTCAGCCTCAGCATTTACGACTGTCGGTTACAGAGTTCAAGAGTTTGCATGCTGTAATTGTGACAGCGTTAACAGAAACCTCAGTAGGCCTTGCTGATTTAAACCTAGTGCAGCTTTCAGCAACCCTCAGCATATTGCTTGAAATATATAAAACCTTCCATACAGGCTTATGTAGTAGCAGTTTATTAAATGATTTGTTCTATGCACTTGGTTATAAATGTGTCAAGTACATTATGCAATTCCAGCAGTTTTTCCTGTATAAAATTAAATATTATATTACTTATATTTACTGTATAATTGTGTTCATATTATTATTATTGTATATTTACTATATAATATTGAATTACTGTGTTGTTTAATTCTGTATAACACATATTAAAATACATTTTTATTAAATGCATTTCTAGCAAAAAACTAAAATGAAAAAAAAAATCATATAGACACTAATGCATTTTGACTTCTGGTCCATGTTATCTCATAAGTGAACTGCTGCCTTCAGCGTAAAGTCATATGTCTTCAGTTCTGAATCAGGACCTTGTGAAAGGTGTTACTTCAGCTGGATTTATGTTAACCTCACAAACGTATCGCAACGCTGAATAGAAACAATAGCTTTTATCATGCTGTTTTTAAAGAAACAAGGGCATCAGGATATAATTTTTTCCACAACATGTTTTTACTCTTCTTAAATCAATAAAATAAATTTGCGTTGTGTGATGTTTTACAACATGAAACATTACGTCAGAGATTGTATTGATGTCTTAGTGGGTATTTACCATCTCTGTAAAAACTACAAATAGCTATCCCACCTAAAATGATTGGCAATTTGTTAATAGTACTGAGATTATAGTTACTTCACTCAATAAATGAGAATTCCATTAACTATTATAAAAGCAACCTAAAAAATAACTGCAATGCAATCATATGCATGGTGGCACAGTGAGGAGCGCTGCTGTCTCACAGTACCTGGGTGCTATAAGAGAACAGGGGTTTGATCCCTGCTCACTCTGTGTGGAGTTTGCATGTTCTTCCTGTGTCTGTTTGGATTTCCTCCGGGTGCTCTGGTTTCCTCCCACAGTCCAAAGACATGCTGTTCAGGTTTGCCCATAGTGTGTGAGTGATGCAGAGAGGGTCAGTTTCACTGATGTATGGATGAGTGACCCATTGTAAGAAGTGTATCTAGCAGTGTAAGTCACCTTGGTGAATAAGGTGCGTGGGCTGGCAACACTGTGTAGTATCCATTAGAAGTTTCTTTGGAGAAAAGTATCTGTTCAGTGAATAAATGTAAATGTACATCTATACATCCAGTCATCCTGTGTCAGTAACCAGGTCAATGTCATGGTGATCCAGCGCCTATCCCAGTAACCTATGGCAAAAGACAGAGGGCACCCCCTGGATGGGACGCCAGTCCATCATAATGCAATGCAATTGCTTATAAACAAGAACACATCACTTTGTTATAAAAGCTATATTCTTTGCACCAACATGACTGGTGGATATCAAGTCCTGTTTCTCATAAATACACCCAAATTGTGTTTGCTAAAATAATGCTGTACTTAGAACTGTCCTTAAAGCCGACCCTTTAAATTTATGTGTAGTAGCACCAATATTAAGGGCTTTCTGTTCAAAAGTATCACTTTATAGCTGGGTACGGATATGGCATAAACATACAATTTGCACTCTGACCTTTTGGAGCACGGCAAGTGTGCCTCACTTTGCAAAGGAGCAGCCAGCGGTCTCCTCCATGGGCTCTGCAGTAGGATAACAAGGTTAGGTGTAAATCCGGATTGCCCTTTCAGGACCTCCGGCAGCATGCTTCCTCAGAAATAAATATCACTTGAGAAAATGAATTGCGGACCATTTCACAAAGCTTTCTGAGCAAACCCCAACTGGACACTCATGAGACTCCTATTCAGCAGTGACAGCAGCAAATGCACCCATCCTAGTTTTTTTTTTTTTTTTTTTTTTTTGTGGTGACAAGGAAGAGTGGCAATAAAATGAAACATATTAAGGCTAGAGACAGACACAAAATAATCAGTTCTCTCATTGCCATAACCATCTCTGTCTCAAGCACAGGAACTCAGATGAAGCCATTTACCTTTCTTCACTATGGTTTCTGTCTATTTGGTGTTTTGGTTGATCATTCATGAGGCTTGATCTAAAGCACTTTCAACAATGCAACGTGTGAATATGAACCCCATCGTTTGGAAACTGGGTCAAATTCTCATTGCACTTTAAATTTATATGTTAATGTTATGTTCAGCTCTATTTGTTTCCTTGGGTGTTTATGTAATTTGATGTTTTCTGTAAAATGATTACTCCAATTTCTGATTTTATTGGACTTATTTCATGTATTATTGTTTCTATTTTAAAGCTTGGAGGGATATCAACTCTGAAAAGCAATTTTTGTAATCCGATCACTGACTGTGAGATGTGGTTTGAGTCTTTTCAGGGATCTGAGATGTTATACAATGACTTAATTTTTATTTAGTAATATTTTTAATCAACATTTATTTCTTAGTTTATAGTATAATGCTTCATTAAACAGACATTTCTTCTAGGTCCATGTTTTCACCTTGAAGCATCAATGTCCCAGTGGAAACCTATGGAAACCAACCAACTATCCATTGTCAAAAACCACTGGTCCAGAGCGGGGTCGTGGTGAGCCGGAGCCTATCCATGAACAGAAATTGCTAGCTGTGGGGGCACATGTCCTTAACAACCTACCTGTCCCATCCTTTCACCTCATTTTTGGGTGATGCATGGCACTCACAGTGTGGATCACTTCACTTGTGCATCATTTTGGGGGAGACAATAAGCGGCACATATAATCAGTATGTTTCGCTGTACCAGCGTACACAGTGTGGCATTTTCCACAAGGAGAAGAGATTTCTAAAAGCATAGATGCATTGACTTGATTTTAAGCTAAATTCCTGCTGTACATGAGGTAATGTATACACACACTCACACACACACACACACACTGTCTAAAACCGCTCCTTCCAAGCGGGGTCGCCGCGAACTGGAGCCTAACCCAGTAACAAAGGGCGCAAGGCTGGAGGGAGAGGGGACACACCCTGGACGGGATGCCAATCCATCACAAGGCACCCCAAGCAGGAACTGCACCCTGGACCTGCCACACAGCAGCCACCAGCCAAACCCACTGCACCACCAGAACCCCCCATGGAAATCTCTAAGCTTAAGTAGCATGCAGATATGATGCTCTTTCCAGCATCCAAGTGGACAAACCCTTCACCACTAATCAGTAATTCTGTCCACAAATCAATATCAGATGACTTTGTGGAGCTTCTAGAGACCACATGACCCATTGCTCACCTTTGTTGTTCTGACATTATACCTAACATCATGCTCAGGCAGCTGTAAATAGACACAATTATAATCACCATTTCCTAGCGAACTGTTACTAGCATAATAGTGGGTATACAAGATAGAGTTCTTAACAGGATGAAGAGGGCTTTATTTCAGAGATATTTTGATAAATGTCTCGATTTAGAGTTCTTATGCCCCAATGTTCTTCTATGCTTCTCCTTCCACAGTAACCCATCATGTTGAAAGAGATGGCAACTGAGTGCAAGTTTTGTAGATATATGACAGGTACCCTAATCGTTGAGTCAAATCACAGGACTGTATATTTCTGTGCGTCAGTGTGGAAATTTAGCATGGAAACGAGTTTGATCTGTTCCTCATTGGGTCCCTCTCCTTCTACACCATTTAGCAGTGCAGGCCTATTGTGTCCAGCTCATAAACCAAATGTTCAGATCAAAGACGTAATACGGAGATTGAAGATATGCATCAACAATTTTCTCTGGTCTTTGAATATGTGAGCAATGTTTGGAGCATGGTGACGATATGGGTGGGGGGTGGAGGTGGGAGTGGGGGTGGGTGGCCTTGGGTTCTGACTGTGAGCCGATGGCATGGCTGAACGGGTTTGGGGGGGTTACAAAGGGGTCCTTGTCTGGTGCGGTGGTGGCTGCTGGGGGGCAGAGGGTGGAGACGACCAGGAGGAAATCGCAGCAGGACGCGTCGCGACAGGGTAACAAGGTAAACCGATTCTTTAAAAGGAATTAACCTAGAGAACGGGAAACAGTGGGTTCACTTGAAAGGGATCAATGGGGGTTTCACTGGGGCAAAGTCACGGAGGATATTACAGAGGAAGAAGTGACATTTTCTAGTCCGGTCACTGAAATTGCTTCATCCCGTGTCACTCATTATAAATACTAATTGAAATGCTTGTCAAAAACATTGCCTTTCAAAGAAGTTGTTTTGAAGTATTGGAATTTGATCAATAGTTTAATCATGAGAAATCAATATGCGATACAAAATATGCAGTCCTGTGATATGACTTTGAACACCATGATTTGTGTACGTGTTTCTGCAAAAATGTATTCATATATCTACAAAAGCTGGTCTCTGCTGCATTCTCTTTAGATGTGCCATGTTATAAAGTACAAAGAAGTATAGAGAAGAACTTTGGATAGTGAGAAATGTGTCTAGTCATGTAGACATGCAAAAAATACTTCCAGAATGAAGCCCCAGCTATCCAGTTCAGAAGTCAACAATTAAGGAAAATGTAATGAAATCTTATACATTTAAAGTGTAACACATTCTATATCAGTATAAACTCTGCACCATTTCATAGTGTTATGTGATTGATAATTTACTGATAACCTGATTGAACATCCTTTGCAGAAGCTTTACCCCAAATGACCAGTAATGTTATGCAAAGTTAACAGAATATCTTTAGTGAGAGAATTCCCCTTCTCGAGTCTGAAACAGCAGCATTTCAAAAAGTAATTTCAATACTCCACACCAACTGCCTACCCTCTAACCCTTATGTCTCACCCATGGGCCTCCGACTGGGGCAGTCATTTGAAAATGATAAACACATTAGAATGTAACCATGTAAATGAAGCTTGTTTTGTTAAAAAATGCAGTTTCACGGTTGCGTTTCTGCTATTTCTCTTATCCTCGGAGGAAAGTGCACTTTGCCTGAAAGCGCATGAAAGCCGACCAGTGTTTACAGTGCCCGGCCTCTCTTCTATTGCTCGTCTACGGTACGTCAAACCTTTGTTGGGCCATTAAATTCTTTTTCGAGGCACAGAATCGTTGAAATTAAAGAGCAGAAAATGCCTGTTCCAGTACAAGGAAGGCAATGCCCTCTCTCTCCACAGTTGCATTTCCCCAATGTCAGTCACAAGTATATTAATACTGCGGACTTGTGTTCTATATCGATCCCATTATAGTGCAGCTTCAAAGACTACAATGACAAGAACCAGCCATTAGTGGCTTCTGCTGGTACTATTAATGTTGTAGTATGTTTTTCCATGACAATGAAAGTCCATTTGGACTTTCATTTTCAAAGACCAAAAACATAATATCTTTGTACTATGTTCCTTAAATGGATTTCTAGTAAATATAAGTACTTCTTTAAAAGTAAGACATAAGCTCCAGATTTCGTTAGGCTCACAGTTCAGATGGTTCTCTTGCTGAAAAGATGTAAATGATCTTATTAACAAAGTATTTGGACAATTGAACCGGGTAAAAGTAAACTCTCTGCTACTCTTGAGAATGCATAAAGTATTGTGTTATTAATGACGTGAAGACGTTACATTTTATGAGAGCTCCTGAGCAAAGTGATGAGAAATGAAATAAAAACTGAACTATGAAAGCTGTTTTGAAGAAAAGCAACCAAGTAAATTACATACTGCTTTGTTACATGCTTTCCATATTTTAACATTTAAATTTCAGTAAATGTAACCTGTCGCCGAAAGTTACAATGCGTTCTTTTTTGTTTTCTGCTATAAGACCATTAACAAGAATGTCCACAAAAGAAAAAGTCGGAACCCCTTTTAAAGTAGTTTAAAGTTAACACCGAGAAGTGGAAGCTTTCATTACACAAACGCAAAAGGCATTTCTGCAGAACTCCACATTATATAATGAGACAGACATAAATCATCATAATACCAATTTAGCTTTGACATCTCGCCATCAGCACGGTATGCCCAGGCAGCTGTAAATACACACAATTATAATCGCCATTTCCTAGCAAAGCATGCAGTATGACTGCTTACATTAATATTCCGAGGCCTGGCCTTCCTAATGCGGTTTGCTCTTTACAGTCTTGCTGTACGAAAGGTATTGATGATTCACAGCAGTAATTGGGAAGGAAAAGAAAAGATGTGAATGGGCAATGTCTTTGCTATTAAGCAGAGTCTGTAGCTTCTATTGGTTGACAAAAATGTACAATACTACATATATTGCCTACCATTTCCACATAACAAGTAATGTCACACAGAAGTCTCAGTCTCCTCTTAGGTAAACCTAAGATTTTTAGACACCACATTTTTCTTCAGCCAACTATAAAGAACATCTTTTGAATAGCCAGCAAAGCAGTACTGGGTGACAAGCTATAAGTTCACCCAAGATCTTACAAACAATAACTACAGGCAGCTAAAAACAATAGTCTATTGAATCAGTTAACTTCAGTAAATCAGATGTTTGAACAAAACTATTTAAAAAATTAACTGAATATAGTATAGATGCATTTCATTGGATGGATTCCTTTGTGTCAATGGTGTTATTGACACTACTGCAGTTTACACTTACAACCAAGACTTAATTCCATTGTTCTGTGTTCCAAAAACACTCCTAGACCAATAGGTGGGGGGGTCAGTATTTAATTTTATCGCCAAATCACGTTAAGTCATTAAGATACAATCAAGACATTTTGAAACCTTTAATATTTTGAAGAAAAAGAGGAGAGTTTCAAGTAACGTCGTCATGGCACTGATTACTAAACTGTACATCATTAATTCTTCTTAGGGTATTTGAGCCTGAGATTATCCATTTTCTATCCATCATCCATTACAAACAAATTCTAATTTTGTTGTCTTTAGTGACTGAAGACTAAATAGTAAAAATGGTAAATACATACAGGCATACAAGAGCAGGATACCATGCTGATCATAGATAAATCTGTAAATACACTTTGGATTTTACATTATATTGAGACCATTCCTTGACAGCTGTGTTCATCTAAAATGTATTGCAACTAAAGGTTAAGAGTAGTTAGAAGGAAAGTAATGTATTATTAAAATACATTTGGAGTGAAGTACCTTTTGATATATTTTCACCGGTAATAAAAGCAGCATTCTGTGAAAATGTAGTAATTTGCAGTCCCATTTTACGGGCTTTTATTCTCTGTCAGTTCCTGTGACTCATCTCTACCCGAGAGCTTGGGGCTGGTATAAAAAATATAAAAGAAACATTTTCTACTAGTCAAAATTGTGCCTAAGATTACTAAGTTTCATTAAAAGCCTCCAAAGCATTCAGGGAATTTTTAGAAGACACTTTTGCTGTTTTTTTTCCTTTCTTTTTTCCTCCCCTCCCTCAACCGTCTTGTTTTATGTCATTCAGGGAATAGTCAAATGTAGTAAATGGCTGTCTTGCATGGAGCAACATCTAGGAATGATTAAAGGTTGTTGTTTGGAATATTTTTTCCTTAAAAAAAAAAAAATAGAGCACGGGTAATTCAGCTTTAAAAATAAGAGGCGAGAGAATGGAAGGATAGAGTAGGGGCTTCTCGGAGAATAGACAGTACTCGAACCTCTATTAAAAGCATCATGCTTGTTAAAAGCTGTAAAAAGACAGGAAATCATTGAGTGAAATGAAGCTTCTTTTTCCAATTATTGAATAGAAAGTGCACACCTTAGAGGTTCTTTGTACTTCACCAGACCAGTCCCTCTATCTTCAGCCGTGGCTATTGAGCAGGGTACATTAGTGATCAGTCACGGGAAAAAAAAAGCAAAAGAAAGAGGAACGTTTACAAAACTCCAGCAAGCTCATTTCGTGCTGGCTGTTGGGAACTTCTTTCATGGCATTATTCTCCAACTCCAGGGGCAATTTTAACTGACTCTATCTGAACCACTTCACTCAAACATTAATTTGTCTATCTTTTTTCTCTCTCACTCTCTCTCTCTTGCTCTCTGTGGTCCAGGAAGTAGGAATTAATCAAGGCAGCGTTTTGTAAAGGCTTTGCACCATTGCCTGGTTAAAGCACACCTAATCATTCTTTACCTGTCCTGGATGTCAACTTCTGTCTTTCAAATTTGGACAGGCTGTCCACTTTGGGGCCCAGGATCACTGATAAACCTGTGGACAGAACATAAAAATGCTCAACCCAAGTCATTGGTGACCGCAACAATGAAGGGCACCAATGAAAGACGTAATATAGAACCAGAGAGTTTTGGGTTTAAATCCTAGAAAGATCCTTCAGATTTACCATTTGTTACTTTAATGAAAATGTTTCTTTGCTATTCACATATGCGTCAAACATGAGATATTTAACCCATCCTTTTTTTTTTTGTTTTAAAATGTTGAAGAAGTTTTTTGTAGAGGGATACTAGGCCATTTTTCCACAATGAGAGCTTCCAGGTCTTTGAAGGAGAAAGGAGACAAAAATCTACTCTCCACTCTGAAATTTCCCATGCCTATTCGGTGATGTTTAGATCTAGCAATTTAGGAGCCTGTGGAATGTATTTGAATTCACTGTCACTCCATGACACCACTCTTAAATCCCTTATTTATCTGGATATCATTGCTTTGGAACATAGGAACATTGCAAGGAAATAGTGTTCCTTGCACCTACTTACCTTAAACACTTCCATATTCATTCACTGCCACAAAACCATGAAGAATAATCAACAAAATGTGGAAATTCTATAAATGACAGATCACATGTTTTAGGACAGTGTGTAATGTGACCACTGAGCACCACAAGCTCTTGGTATCACGGTATCATTTCATTCTTATTAGCCAAAGTTGTAACATCCCCTAGTCTTATTATTTAAAGGCCTTCTGTATAATTCTGTTTCTTATAGGAATGAATAATGCAATAACGTAATCCTCTCCATTCTTTGCTCAGATTTACAGTAATTGTCAGGATCAATGAAATAGTTCCTTTTTTAAAAAAATATATATATTTTTATTCCAGTGTTCTTAGTTGGGCACTCATGTGATTGGGTGGTTATTAGTTGTTAAGTGGACATGCTATTGCCTTTGGTTATCTGTTATTTTATTTCATTACACCTTTCATTCTGGTTTTGGATAGATGCATAAGGAAATCATTATGCACAAAGGATACTATTAGAAAACTCTATTACAGAAAAAGCCAAGATGGGTATCCTGCAGTTTCTCACCTTACCCATTACATCATTTTTAGCTAATCTGTCAAACAATTTTGACAGACAAGACAAGTTTCAAATCGCTCAAGGTTTTGCCACAAGCATTACTTTAATCAGATTTTCATTTGAACCTCTGTCACGTGTCTTGTGTTTAGTATTGTATATAAATATCAGATCATTTAATGGCCCTGGCTTTTGCTTAATGTTAATGTCAATGATGACAAAGTTATATTTGGGGGGTTAGCAGTGGAGGGGTCTCCCCCATCATCCATGCAGTAAAGCGTGCTTCTGACAGCTATTTGCAAGGTTAATGTAGTAGAAAACAACATCCATCTTTCAAACAGTTTCATTAGCCCCATCTCACTGACCTCCCCACATAATGTTGTCAAATGTGACACGCATCAGACTGAGAGCGCAGCGATCAATAAATATGCAACGGTGGTGCGCGTAGCGCTCCTGGCATGGCTGCGGAATAAAATGGCATCCGGCACGCCGGCGGCTGCTGTCATCTGTCACCAATCTTTTAATAAATGGACAGGCTAAAGGCGAGGCCTATCAATAATAATAATAGAGCGTACGGGTGATGATGAATTAGGCCCCGGCATGCGGGCCGGGGCTTTGACGCATTGCTGTTCTAAATGAACAGGCAGTAGACAAACACATTGAATCTGGGGATTACATTAGTTAAACAAATCCGTGGCTGAATCAATGCGACATCTCGTCGTAGCCGGCTTCCGTACCACCAGACAACCTATAATCCAAGCAATTGGCGGTTAAAAGAAGCCAAGAACATCTTAATTTCTGTTCTGTTAAAACAAAGAGTTATCCTCGGTGCAGTCACCTGATTTTAAGTGGAATGCACAATAAGAAGAATGAGATCATGCGCATTCATTAGAAGAGTGTCATAATAACTGCCATCATAGCAGCATACTAGACCCTCGGTGGGAACATACTTTATATGCTTTCTGATATTATACACATTATAATATTATATTTGCACTTGGCCAAAACTGAAACAAGCATTCAAGATGTTTTCTGCAAATGTTTTCTGTTTCTGTGACTGTCAAATGCCTACGGTCTTCAATACCATTACCCAAACAATTTCTATAACTATTGATCTTAAAGTGTGCGTGATTTGCTAAATGGAGTGCACATAAAAAGCACAGCACATCAAATGCAGGCATAGATAAAGTATGCTAAAATCTTTTGCATCCTTATGCACTAATGGTGCGGGATACATTTATTTTCAACAGCCATACATTCCATGGATTTGTATTTTGGGCTACTTCTTCTGTACAGTTTTTAAATTCCATTAATACAAATACGTTCCTGCACAGACCATTTTTACAGTTGAAATTAAATTCACATTAAGAGAGTTTATTCAATTACAGACAGAATCACATGACAGCTGTAGTGAAGCCAAATTTTCCACAAAAATTTTGAAAAAATGGGCCATGTGCAGAAAACAGACACTACCAAAAATATATATGTACTGTACAGTAGTGTTTTTTTTTTACTTTAACCTGTTGCAGTGGCCTGCAAATGTGGTAATTTTCTAAAAACTTGATAAATCATTATTTATACAATTAGAATTAGTTATTAATTACAAATCTCTTCTGTTTACATCTCAACTAATTCAAATAATTAATTTCTGAGCTGCAGAAGTGCATCTTGGTAAGATGTTGTGTGCAGAATTGCAAAACACACTTTTAAAAGTGAGAGGAATGGATGAATGTAGTATAACTGTTACTATAATACTTCTTGTTTCAGTGAAACAATATTCAGCTGGTGCTTCACCTTTCTGATAATTTTTTTCCTGATTACCATGAAGCCAAATTTTGCTTTCCTTTTGGCAAATTTTAGGTCCATTAGACCACCTGCATGTAGGTTATGTTTTAGTTCAAAAACTAAAGATAACCACATGTAAAAGCTCCTGCTAGGTGAGGGGACTGATTTAATGCTAATGGGGTGGCAGGGAGATCACCACATGAGACTTACCATCAGCAGCAGCCAGAAGGAGGCGTGTTGGCCTTCTTGGACTCTGAGAGTGAGGGGTACTCAGCTCCATCTACGGCACGGCAACATTTTTTAAGATCAGAGAGAAAATGATGAGAGCACAAAAAACAGCTAAACAGGGCCAGTTCTATGTCCTTTTGATTACTTTTACAGATGTCATTACGGTGTAGATGGCGTCTGAAGTGGTCTAGACAAAAACAGGTGGTAAAACAGGATCAGAGCTTCTAGAGCTTCTCTGAGCCACTTGGCGAACCCCAAGACATGGAGTTCATTTAGGTCACACATGAGCAAAGGGCGGACACTCAAAGTGGAATGAAACAGCTCGAGAGGACTGCATAAAAATTTGACATGAAATACCTACCATGAACTAATGTCCCTTCTGCAAATGGAGGGTTGAAAGCACTGGATGGATAGGAAAAGCATTAAGAAAATACTACGCGGCAGACATAAACCCTAACTATATTATATTAAAATGAGGTGTTTCCCATACACTGTTATGAAATCTTTCAGACCCTGCCTTTGTGCAAATACCTGCGCTTTCACATTGTAGCATCTGGATGACCTTGCCACTGGGATACTGTGCACAGAAAGCATTAAAGCTGGCACTGACTATATTGCTCAAAATGGAAAGCATTGAGGGAATTTCTTTGAATATTTTGTCATTCCCCAACTGTCAGCACTAATCTCACCATAATGAGAATTGATTCTTAAAAAAAAAAAGAAATATTTGAGTATTTCCTCTCAAATAGCCATACAAAGCTACATCGTTTCCATGCTGAAAGATGTCAAGCTAATTCTATATGCAGCACACATAAAAATGCCAAGGGCAATATCCTGGGGTATTTAGAGACACGTTAATGACTGCTTGATCATACAGATACTGCCTAGTTCATTAGTTTAAACCATAATTTTAAAGCATATATTAACTGCAGTGGTTTTTCACAAAAGGCGTGAACACAATATTGCAAATGCGTAAAAGTTATTATTCAATAATCTCCTAAAACGAAACAAAAGAGCTATACAAATAATGGATTAAATGAGATAAAATGTGTGGTAAATGAAATAAGGCAGAGACTCGAGCAACAGAACAGGGAAAATAAATAAATTTTTTTTAAAAATCTTGAAAGCATGAATGCTCTCAATGCGAATCCCCTCTTGAATTGTTGCATTTTGGGAGATAAATGGAATCGTACATTAATGCGTGAATGTGTCTGACTTGGGGAGATGTGCATTTTTTAATAGAAGACCATTCAGCTCTGAAGCGAGAGTATTGCTGTGCTTTCAGTAAAAAGGCCTCTTCTGGACCTCTTGATCAATCTCTGACCTTTAAGTACATCACCATCTCATAAATAGAAGGTGCGCTAACAGAGACTTCAAAAGGAAAGGGGTCCCGGTAATTCAAAAATGGAGCAGCGTTGGAGAGGCTTCAGCGGGGAGTTTATAAAAGCGGCCTTGTTCTCGGCACACCTCCTCTCCGGTGCACAACAGCCAGTTAGGGTAATAGCCGAGGAAAAAGCATAATTACAGGTAATCATTGGCCGGGAAAGAGCTAGTGATCATTACAGTATAACAGATTGGACCGTTCCCTGTTGAAAACACAGTTGGCTGGCTTCTGGTGCAGCCGGCAGGTAACTATGGGGAAATTATCCCGTAACCTTAAACCTTGCACAATCACATCCGTCTCTCCCGTCATCTTCCTCCCTCTCTGCTGTGTCGGAGAGAGCGGAGTAAAACTCAATATTCTGTGCAATACAGAAATAAGCTGTTCCAGCTCTCTATTTGTTGACTTTATTTTTTGCTTGTCTATTAAGTACAACAGGAAAAAGGTTTTACGTAAACAAGGTAACAAGCTGCGTCCAGCTTTTTTTTCGGCTCTTATTTCAGAGGCATTTCTTTAAGCTTAGCTAAAGAATTTGGGAAAGTATTTTGCAATTCACCTATGAACTGTCCTTTAGTATTTACAAATGTTTATTATGGCTAAACAGTTATTGATGGTGACAAAAATACAAACTGCCAAAAATCATACATCACAGAACAAGTAGTTTTGCATTGAAATGTCATACATTCATTTTAAAGGGTTTGTTAAAACTAGTCTTTTATAATCCAGAATAATTGCAAACATTATCAGAGGCACTGCACTTACATTATCGATTTTCTGCTAAAAACCTTTTCAGTAAACAGGCCCAAACCACATTCATTAAATAGAAGTGCTTCAAGCTCTGCTGGGAAATTCAATTCCATCATTACCATGAATTACACTGATTATCAGTCATTATTTCTCTTGGCCAAACAGTGAATTTCAGTCTCTCGCTGTTGTTATTGAGCACAAGAGTACGTCTGCGTTCAGCTGCCTCCACATCTACATTTTCTAGCTCCTTGGCCCTCTCCGTGGATCTGTCTCACAGGGTTGGGAAAGGGGGGTGGAGGGAGGGGATGAATCTGTGTGTTGTGGGCTGGACTGATGAGCACCAGAGACTGAAACCAGCACTAAGACAATGAACTGAGGTGATGGAAGACATGGAATACCATACATTGTCCTACAGTACTGTATTCATACATTGCTTGTACTGTCCTTTATTAACACAAAACTACACAGTATAGAGAATAATTCAAAATTAACAACCACAACATTAAAAATGTGATTTAATCGAAAAATTTAAAGTAAAATAATATCAGCCTGGAAATGCAGGTTGTAGCTCTGATGGCCAATACTAACAGTAATCAAAATTTCATTTGTTCTGTTAAAATTAATTGATACTACCCTGCTATTCATTTTAACCAGCAAACCTGTAATCACTGTGTGTTTATTTATAGACTAAAGTTTCAAATTGTTTCCAACTGTAAATTACGAATAATTTTTTAATCATCTCTAGAAATAAATTGAGGGGGCGCGGTGGCACAACCGGTTTGGCCGGGTCCTGCTCTCTGCTGGGTCTGGGGTTCGAGTCCTGCTTGGGGTGCCTTGCGACGGACTGGCGTCCCATCCTGGGTGTGTCCCCTCCCCCTCCAGCCTTATGCCCTGTGTTGCTGGGTTAGGCTCCGGCTCCCTGCAACACCCGCTTGGGAGAAGCGGTTTCAGCAAATGTGTGTGTGTAGAAATAAAGTGTTCAATAAACAGTTGTAAAATTTTGCAACCTGTCATCGTACGTCATGACAATTTCAGAAAAACAAAAAAAGAAGTTAGAGTATAATTAACATGCACACTCACATCCCCATGCTTTTTATGGCAAGTTATGGCAGTTGTCACAAGCACTGCTGTGCAGATATGCCGTGCACATTTACAAAGTTATGAAGGTGTTAAAAGGCATTCTTTACATGAAGTGCAATCCATCCAAAAACCTCCATCAGAACACAAAAAAGGACAAACATGAAATTTTAGTTCGTCACCATTTGCACTCAGGCCAAACATTTTGTGCCAAAGGAACACAACGAGAGTGTGCGGTCAGGGAAGTTGAACAGTGTTTTCCCTCCCATGCCACACTTCCTGTAGTCCCCCAGTAGGAATCCAAACACATAATAAGTTACATCCTTTGCAGTGAATGTGAACAAGGAAATTTTTGTACAACATGCAAAAAAAGTCCTTTTGCACTTAAAGCGCACTTGAGGGACTTGTGACACCTGGCAGAGACTTCTCCCTCGCTGGCGTGCTGTCCCTGTCACTCAGTGACAGGCCCTACAATTTCACAGGTGTTCCCCCTTTGTGTCCTCACCCTGACAATAGGCAGGCACATTCAAGCACCCCCCAGGATAGTTTTCACTGCATGCAGTTAACGTAGAACAATTAGCACCATAATAGCTCTTGATAAGATAAGCGATTTGTGACAAAATCTGAATAAAATTGCATTTTCTTTCCTTTAGGACCAAGCAGATTACTGTTGAGATCCCACTGAATTTTACATGAAAACAGAGTCAGAAATGAAAACAAAATTATATAAAAGCCATGTCAAGTCAACAGCAGGTTTATTTATTGACTTCAGTCCATGGACTGGAAAAACAGCAAAAATAATGGCTAAATGCTGGAGCTGATCAATGAAAAGCATTAATTCCAGCTTGTGCCTGTCTGTATTTCGTAATTATTTAGATAAACCAGCTGAGAGAGCAACAAGTGGAGAACCCATTAGCCCCAGGGCTGATGATAGTATCAACTTATTTCCCATCTTTCTCATTCATAACATCTAAACAAACAAACCAAAAAAAAAACATACATTTTGCAAAATGGAAATCTGGGTAAGGTTATCAGAAAGATTTAGCAGTCTGGAAGTCTAATATGCTGTTCTTTATTCGTAGGATACAGCAAATGTCTTTTATTAGCATGAAATAAATAAAAAACACTGAATATTTGAGAGTATTTACTGCTTGAGCTAACGTATTCAGCACTGTGGGTATAGAAAATTTGTTAAATGTTGTTTGTCACATTAGTATCAGTGGTCTGTATTAATCCTAAGAGCAGCCCTGAGGTACCAAGGCATTCATGTCACTTAAGATCCATGAGACCATAGAAACTTCCTACCAGTGCCACAATGGTGTCAAAGTAAGCCATTCTGTTTCAATGAAAAGCACTGTGAGATCATTCCGTCTTGACCTAAATGTTAAAGAGCACACCAGAGGTGTTCTGAAAAGAAGAAAAAACTAAAATAATACCTGGGGAACATGTCTTTGATGAAGCAGGATTCGATTAAATTAAGTTTTCTTTGTAAAATTAACCAGCCCAAAATCAATACTTAGAGATAAGTGCCCTGCATAACTTCCAGGTAGCTGCTGTTATATTTTCTCTATTCTTGGTATGCTTAGAAATAAAATCATCATAGATGGATAAATCATGCCAGTATAATTCTTTATACAAAATAAAGTAAAAACCCTTCTTATGGATATTATACTTATATTAACAATCAAATTACAGCAGCTAGGTTTGTGATGCAGTGTTTTTGTTGATGTTCTATTGGAATTACCAATAACAGAGTCAATAACACACGTTGTAATGGAAATAGGGGTTTGTCATCTCTGTAGGCTATAATCTTCCCTCCAGGTATGCTGAAGACAGGAAACCCAAGCCTCAAAGATTTGCCGCATTAGTTCTGCTTAGTGAACCGTGAATACTAATTGCAGGAAGGACAAACTGCAGCCCCCTGCCCTGTAGCAATGAACACATTAAATGACACTAGAAGTTTCATTGCTACGGAAGGTGAACAAAGAGGGGGTGGGACGCCAACCGAATTTGTACAGAGGATACACAGTGAAGGTCTCAATGTATTCCCCTGAGTTCTGTCTCTCTGGACACATGACAGCGGTCTACAGAAGCTGTCCATCATTCAACAACCTGACGCGTCTAATCCCCCGAGTGCAACAAGTTCCATCGCTTCCACTTGGAATTTCTTCTTTTTGAACGCGGGCTCCGGCCTCAATTGTTCTCATATTACCTGAGAGATATATATTTATTGGCATGAAAGCACTTTTGCAAAGGTTTAGAAGTCAGTCTTCCTCAGCGTAAGCTTTCACCCCAATAATGGGGTAAAAATTATATTTTCAGAGTTTGAATTGTCAAAGTTTTATTATTTTTTTTTTTTAGCTAGTTCTGTCACTGTTTGAAATACAAAATTGTACATATAGTACATCGTTTTGCAGACCCAAGTATATTTCTTAGTTATTACGTATGTGTCTCCTCTACACAGATTACATCCAAGACAAAAGTATTTTTATTTTTACATCAGTAAGTTTCTTACATAAATTTTCCTTCGGTAAATCCAAAAAAAAATCAGTCTTAATTCTAACCCCTTGTCAAATTATTCAATTTGAATAATACTGAAAAAAGCTGTTAAAAAATACAAATTCCTTACTTTATTAATAAATTATTTATGGCAAAGTCACATTGCATTAAACTACAAACAATGTATATTTAAGATTACCACATACATTTCCACATACTCTTACTTTTGATTGATTTAACTGATTACTTAGAAAAATGATTGTATGTTGTACAAAGATGTAAAAGGAAGAATATGGTTTGAATTAGAAATGTCAGAGAAACACAACTTCTTTTCACTACTTAATTTCAAACCTTTCAAAAATTGTATGTCCTTTTGAAGAGAAGCATATATCATACGTGTGTGTGTGTCTGTGTGTGTGTGTGTGTGTGTATACATATATATATAAACAAAAAAAAATATATATATATATATATATAAACATGTTACGGCCTTAACATGTTTGACACTATATGTTTTCGCCTGCTTTCAAACTATGTATAAAGAGTTAATAATGATATGCAATCGATAATTCTTTGTACATAAACCTTATTTTCTATGAGAAAATTACTGTGTTTCTTTAAAGTTTTACATTTACTATTTGGAATTGAACTCTTTTTGGTAACATGCATTTACTTCGACCACTTGCGTTGCATAAGGTGAAAAAATTCGGAGGTGTTGTGCAAATGAATAGATTGAGCTGATAAATGCGAAAAAGAAAAAGTGATACAACTCAAGGTTACAGAGCAGGTTTCACACCAACAGCTAGAGAGCTACGTTTCTGGCATCTCTGAGCTGTTATCTTCTTATGGTCACTGGCTTGTCCTCTTGGTCACTATTCCCAGGCCCACATAGCCTCCAGCGAGCAGAACTATCACATGACGACTGTACTACCAGCTCCTGTTTTCACTCAATGGAGATTTATTGTAATGATAAGATACCTTTACAAAAGTGAGTATCATCGTTTCACAGGTTTCCCACAGGGCAGCCTTTGATCACTCGCCTCTGACCTGTTTGGTTAAGCCTTCCATATATTCCTGCTCCTAACCTGACAGCTGACTTCCTAATTGGTCAGTTCCTCAATGCTGTTATTAATTCCACAACTGTCCAACATATCGGTCTTTACCTTGCAGCGATTTCTTTTTGCTATATTAATTTTTGTCATTTGTTTGCTTTAAGTGTTTTCCCCACATTTCCAACTCGAAGACATGTCGAAGAAGACAGTGGTAAACCACTTCCATTCCCACTCTTACCAAGAAAACCACGAATGATCTCTGAAAGTTGAACTCGGCTCTCCAGACTTTCCCACTTGGTCTAGTTGCTCAGCTTCAATTAAATTAATAAATTAAATTCATATATTAATTTAATTTTAATATATTTTTAAAAATGAAAATCAGGATTGAACATAAGTTATGTGCTTTAAAATATGTTCATCAAGCTTAAGGTCTCGACGTACTTTGGTAACAAAGCATCATCAGGAGACTGGAGGCAACTGGGGACTTTTGAAAGGCTAATAAAATATATAATTAAAAAAGGTATCGTGAGTTTGTTGTGGTCATTCATATCGCAGACCAGCTGGTTGCTGTTTTCCGGTCCTCTGTGTTTTTAATGAGTATGTGACACTGGGGATAGAGGTCTTAGTTCAACCCAAGCAGACTGTGTGTTAACTGTGCTCAGGGAAACCCAAGCAGAGAACCCCACACATGCTGGGTCTTGGCCTGGCCCCTTGCCCCAGCAGGATGAATGGAACAGGTGCCGCATCTAAAGCCGCGCAACTGAAAATGGGCCTGTGCTTATCGAGGAAAGAGCGCAGCATTTAAAAGTCAGAACATTTAGTGCAGCCCAACTCAAAAAGGCTACAATTATCTTGTCTGAGTGCACTAACCTTTACAAAAACACAAATTAAAGTAATTGTCAAATCTTGAGCTGAAACAGCTGCTTTTAAATTTCAATGTCAATTCCCACATATTAAAATTTGTATTTATTCAAATAGAAAAACCAAGTGTTAGTCCATACTGTATTAAAAAACCAAAATAGCATTTTTTTTCCTGTCTGCTGACTTCAGTGGCTTCATTTCTACAGGGACCTTATTATGGCAAACAAAAAAGTTTTAACGAAAGACTTAGTTAAATTTGAAGCCAAGCTACTTTTTGTGTATTCATTTATTGTCTTACATTTTTTTCTTTTTTATTTTTGGGGATAACACACAACCTAGCAATCCACAGTATTTTTGTATATTCTCAATATATTATGTGGAGCCATGTTTAAGTATAAGTGAGCGTGCTGCACAATGTACAAACTACCGTGCTTATCTTATGTCACTTGGCAAACTTCCATGGAGAAACCAGATCGAGTCCATCATTGTTCTGCGATGTTCTAGAATCCCACAAAGATTTCCAATGTCGTAACCAGTGGAACCCAGCCCAGCACTGTCTCACTGGCAGCCCAGCTCAGAAAGAGATTGTCTGGGGGTGTAAAATTAGGCAAGGCGACCCATGGCTCTGAGCCTGACTAATTAGTTTAGAATGTAACTACAATTCTTTTGAAGAGATGTTTTCACTTGCTAGGCAGATCTTTTTAAAAGCATCCCTGGGGCAGGAGTGAGGCCACACCAGGGCGGGCGGGGACGGTTAGGGAGGGGGCTCAGGTTACACCCCGATGTAGAGTCTGTAGGACGCCATGGTTCTGGCACCTGGTCCCTGCAGCAATCCTCCACATCTCTGCAGGGGGAGACTCTGACAGCATCTCACAGACTGTGTCCTATACATGAAACTCAACACGTTACTAATGGTTACAAACGTGTTTTCAAAGAGAAAACTCTGCTCTTTTGCACTGCCTGTCGGCCGGGCAGGCCACGTGCACAACACGCTGATACAATTTTATAGAAACCCTGACAAGTACAGAAGCTTAGAAATTGAAACATTTATTTTTTTTTTCCCCACTGAAGAGGCCTTTCAGTCAAAGTCTACAGTGACTTAGAATTCATTCTGCATTCCTCCGAACTGAAATGTATTGTTTCATTAGTTATTAAAAATTACTATTTTTTCCTTCAGTTGACATTTTTTTCAAGAGCAATTTACAATGTGCAGGTTTGTACACTTCTTACAATGATTCACCCTTTTATTCAGCTGGGTAATTTTTACCAGAGCAATATGGCTTAAGTAGTTTGATCAAGAGTACTACAGTAGGAGGTAGGATTCAAACCTGAGTCTTTGCTCACAAGGCAGAAGCACTACCTGCTGCCCAGTAAACTTAACACCCAACTAGTCAAATACTTCATTAAAAGAATTTAGACTAAGGGACAACATTTTAATTTATAGGACACATCACCTTGGAGTAACATCCCATTAGGGTGATCTGTCTTTTTTTAATTTTCATTGTAATTTAAATATTAAAATCTGGTGCTATACTTCATCAATATTAATTACTGAGATATCATGTAGGATGAAGATCTTAAGAAAGGATATAAGGCAGATGTATTCTATGTAATTGGTTAGTAGGGAGCTTGAAGTGTAATCATCTCAACATGAACTGAGAAATGTAAAAAGAAAAAGTAAAAGATCTCTTGCAAAAGCACTTTTTGACAAAGAGAGGGGAAAGGACACTGTTCTGTCACTGAAAACACATCAACATCAAAGTGATGATGTTCACATTTGGCCATGTGAACCACATGTTCCATCAGTTGGACATGACATATCCTTATAATTACTTTTCATATGGAGAATAATATACAAATAAATTAATTATTCATTATGTATTGATTGAAACACGTTGTCAAGAGCGCACAAGCCCTCACTGGGACCTCTCTGCCCCGCTTTCGGAATACCTGGACGAACAACTCTACATACCCTGAGGTGGACACTAACCCCACACCCACCAAGCAGCTCAGGATCTGTGAGGCATTGGCTTTACGCATTGTGCTCCCTTATTTGAAAGACCTTACACTCTGTACTATGACCAACTTAAGGTAAATTAGTGCTTCCTCGGAAATTTCTAGCTGGTGTTGTCTTACGTGCATTTATTATCATGTCATGTAATTTGAATTATTGCAATGTGTGGCAATTGGCTGATTTATGTTACATCTACACCCGTGCAAAGCATATTTCATTTGTTCTCTACACCTGTGTAAAGTGAAATAACAATGAACATTAACATGAACTTTGACTACACCGTATCTGTACTGGTAAAATATTCTACATACAGATTTTGAAACAGAAAACTGTGAACCTTTTCCATAATATACTATATAAGAGTTTAGAAACTGCAGTATGAAATCAGCACCTGTGTACATCACATACTGAATTGCAGTATCAGATGGGTCTGCCTGTTCTCTTCTGTGGGAAAAAAATACTCTATATACACCCCCCCCAACAGACATACACACACATTGAAGTGTCCTATGAATTCTTCCTGCAGCACAAGTGGTGAAGGTAGCAGCACAAGGCTCCTGAGCTAATTGAAATGGTCTCGAGAAGTCAGGATAACTCTGGTGAAGGTCAGAGCACCACAGCGGGGTAAACACGAGCTGTTTCTGCGGTTTCGGCTGACATGCATGAGTGCGCACGGGAGCATATGGCCCCCTGTTTAATTGTCATGTAACAGGCTCTTGTCTGCCACACTGTAGGACAGAAAATGAGACTGAAAATGAGACCCCTGCCACCCAAACACAGTTGCAGTTAACTGTTCAGAGCATAAAAAGCACTGCAATTTTTTTTCGTCTGGTGCAAACCTGTAGACCTACTCGTAAATGTCTTACACAGTAATTATAGCTGCCTTGCAACAGGAATTAATGGGAATTTTACAGTATATCTAGGCTTATCTTTACATGTTTAAAATTTGGATTTTCTGTGACTGGGATGAATCTGCTAGTACTTCAGCATATTACATCCACACAAATAAAAGGTTTATCAAACCATGACACTTCCAGTTGTGTGTGTTTTTTTTTATTATTATTTCTTCCTCAAAGCATTGCAATTCTCATTCAAGTTATTACATTACTACTATAATAGAAAAATACCCACTGGCTCTTTGGCATGAATGCGGCTAATAAATGCTCTAGCGAAACACTGATGTTAAAACCAGGAGTGGCCTTGGGTTTATTTTAAAATGATGGGAACGCTCACGTCACACTTCTAATACTTTGCCGAAAACTTAATTTTCCAATTTGCCGGGAAGACAAGATGGCAGGAAACAAGGCAATTTGCCATACGGCACACAACAAAACCCCAGCCTCTCTCCCTCTTCCCTTGGCTTATGAGTGGTAATTATCCCTAAAAAAGGATGCCATTTTATATTAAGATGAAGTCGCATCAAAATGAGAGAGGCTGCCTCATTACAAGTAATTATCGGGGAATTAGAAACATCATTTAACTAAACGAGAAAATAATGTCCAGGATATTGAAGACGCTGCCTGCACTTCTGCCGACTGCTGCAAGTCCCATTACAAAAATTGTAGCTCTTTAATAGAATAATTGCGAGCTTTATCTTCTCCGGATCTTATTGTTAAAGGGCTCAGAAAAGGAGGGGGAGCAGAGAGGTGGTCTTCAAACAGCTGAAAACAACTGTTGCAGACCAGCTCTTAGACATTAGACATCTCCTCTTTTGTTGGGGGTGGGGGGTGGGGGGGGGGGGGTTTGACTGGGAGCACGAGACTCAAATGGAAAATGTGTATTAATTGGCCCTCCATGCACTGAGATGGCTGTCATTAAGTTGGTGCATTAGTACAGTGCTGAATGTAAAGCATATACAATGCAAAAGTAGCAAAATGCATTAATCGTGTGTATATTCAACCTTCCGTCTGGGTGTTTTATTTTAATTCATTACCTGTGTGGTGGCTGAATCACTGGAAATTGCAGAAAAACACAGAGCTGTAGCCATAAAAAGCTAAAAAAAAATCATAAATAAAAAAATACAGTACTTTTGATGTCACACATTCATCCTGCAATACAGGTAGGCTACATTATAACATTTTACCCTTTCATAACGTTTCACAGATTTTTGCCATTTTGATTTACCTGGTGAAATGCTGCTCCATTTTTTTCCACAGTTCTGGATTTTTTCATGAATTACACCAGGCATATCGTGAAGTTTTGAAAGATCTGGATATATTCATGGCTGGTCTTATTCAGGTTATTCCCTAGCTATTTAGCTACATAATGTTAGAAGGGCCATGTGCTACTGCTTTGTAAAGACTATTTTTTGCATTAAATTATACATTTACACATTTGTCTGAATGGAAGGTCTGTTTCATGTATAGAAATTCAATTATCACAGCAAGTTATATTGCTGTATTGTGTTTTTTTTCTGACTAAATATTGCATTTATCATGTGACTTGAACATGATCACTTAAAAAGTTGCCTAAGCGCACCAACAGTAACAAAGAAAAAATATGAAAGCCCACACAGTATGGCAGTACCTTCCTTTTCAGCTTGTTTTACTCAATGTTCTCCATCTCTCAGCTGCTTTCTTTAAGCCACAGAGTTGTATGCGGTAGCAGAATTATTCACATATGTTTTATAGTGATTTTAACGATGCCTTGAAGGCTTCCTGCCTATTGGAATACTAAGATTAAAATATTCTGCTCAGTTGTGCTGGATGCAGTATGAAGATGTGAATGAAGCAAAATAATTTTCATTAGCATGCAGAAAGTCAGCTGCATACACCAAACAAAGAAAAAACAACGTGATTTTCCTAGGAATATCACAGCATAATGCAGAAAAAATGAAAGAGCTCACACACTGTCTGAAACCTCTTGTCTCAAGAAGAGCTGCAGCAAACTGAAGCCTAACTGGGCAACACAGGGAGCAAGGCCAGAGGACACACCCAGGACAGGACACTCTTCTGTCACAGGGCACCCCAAGCAGGACTTGAACCTCAGATGCACCAGAGAACAGAACCCAGTCAAACCTGCTGTGCCACCACACCCTCTCTACAAAAGAGCCCTTGCAAAATATATTAATATTCTCACAATATTAAAATTTTACATCATCCATGAAGACTGACCATCAGTGGAGAAACTCATGAAGATGTGCAGGTGGAACTAATGAGATAGGTTCTAAACAAAAGCAGCAAATCAGGTGTATAACAATAAAAAATGCGTTTCTGAGGATGAATAGAATGCAATATGTCCTGCTATTGAGTTTATCGGTGGAAACTTACTCAATTTGAGAGGAAAAATTACAAAACAGTCCATCACAACTGTCAGCTTTGAAACTTTCACCATCCTCTGTACAGAAAAAAGACATTGCCTAAATGGACATCATTATTCATTCTTGTGGCACATGGTGTTCTCAGAGTCTTCTGTTTCTGGAAATAACTAGAAACGGCTAAATATTCCCCCATGTAGGCAGCAAAGATAGGGGAAGCAAAACCCAAAACCTCCCTTTCCCTTCTTAATCTCCAGATAAGCAACAAAGTCATGAAAAATCCCTGCTGGCACAACATTGCTTCTTAACATTACTCAATAAATGAAGAGGTAAAGAAGTTATGAATGACACGGTAGCATGAAAACCTTGTTATGCTTTTCTCAAATTAATTTAAGAGCAGAAACAGGTCCAGAGAGTTGCCTGCCTTAATGCATTGTGATTGCTTTAAAATTATTGTTTGTAGCAGTTTCAGAGCTCTGGGCATTTTCACTGGATTACCTTGGCACTATTCTAGCCCAGGGCAGCTGCTGATGTCGTTGTTGGAGCAGCTGCCTTTGGTTCCACCGGCTGCCAGTTCAATCCCTGCCTCTGGCTGTAGTGCCCTTGAGCAAGGTACTTGTCCCACAGTTGCTCCAGTACCTTTGTCTGGCTGTGTGCTTAGATACCTAGCTGTGATCCTGTGATGGACTAGTGTCCTGTCCAGGGTGTGCCCTCAACCCCTTCAGCCGTGCGCCCAATGTCTTGAGGATAGGCTCTGACTTACCATGACCCAACCTGGGACAAGCGGTTACTGAAATTGTTTGGTTGGTTGTTCTATCCCATCAGCTGTTTGCTCAGTGGTTGATTTATTTGGCCTTTCAGTAAATTCAAAACTGGCTTTTCAAAGCTACATTTCATCAGTTATACGTTAAACTGGGGGGTGGCGTGGTGGGTTTTACCGGTGCATCGCTGTGTGGCTGGTCTGGGGTAGGAGTGTTGCTCGGGGCTCCGTGTTTCTCCCTGCATTTACCTCCTCCAACCTGGAGAGGAAGGATCGAGCTACCCACCTCTGTTCCTCCCTTGATTTGCCTTCAAAACCATACGAGTCGTTGCTATGGGTCAGGTTTGACTCGGCACCTTGCATGCATATATTAAACTATAGGGCATGTTTACAAGCACTACAAGTGTGATTAAGTTTGCCATGATATGAACTTCGCACTGATTCTTGTCCCAGTTAAGAATTCAGATTCAGTTAATTACTGTCAAACATATTTGAGCAAACATGAAATATCTTTTTCCCACAAGTACTAGAACTAAATACAGCCTGAGCTTACTTGAACTGTATTTGCTTATATTTAGCAATGATGTGAAAAAATTCAGTGAGGACCATCCTATTTACATTCGTGAAAAAGATCACTTTATTTCTCCCAAAAACGCAATGCATGATGAAACATAGTTCCACGCAATAAATACCATTTAAAGCAACTGAAATCACCCTATGCATTTGGTAACTGCATATTTAGGTAACTTCACAATCAAGTGAAGCTGGTAGAAATGGCATGTAATGGACTCTTCACTGAAGTGTCAAGAATTATATAATTAAATAACGGGAAGATTTGATGGACAGTAAGTATGAAGCGGGGTTTCCATTACGCTTCATGTCATCCCTGTTGATAAAACATAGTGTAAAGGTTAACTTGAGTAGAAGCATGGTTTAGCCAGTTGGCTTAATAAGAAGCCAGTAACGTAGCAAACTAGGAAATAATCTTGGAGCAGTCACTGAAAATCCAAACATTCTTGCTTCCCTTTATTACATAGCATTGCAAATACAAATAGACTATTTTTTACATTTTGTTTTTTATTACCTGCAGAAACATTGCACAATATCATAAATCCAATTAACTATCAATCATGTGCATCATAACTACTCACTTCATGACCAAAGTTCGTGGGGCAGTATATGACAGTGAGGGGTTTACCTTTTTAAAATACTTTATTATCAGTAACATTAAGTTACCGACCAACTCATTATTAAAGGGCACAGATGCAATGTTCAATTTCTAGACAGCTTATTATATAAAACAACATATGGCAATTTTCATTCTGTCCTGTTTCACTTTACTGTTCCGGTGGTAATAGAGAGTTAGCTCCTGTTTCAGTAGAGTTTACCAAAAACCGAAGTTTTAGGCATGCAAGACTGTAAAAACTTATTTGCACAGAAATGAGGAGTCACCATTTATGTCTCTAGTTTCCTTTATTTTACACACACATACACATACATTGTCTGAGCCGCCTGTCCTATATGGGGTTGAGGGGAGCCGGAGCCTAACCTGGCAACACAGGGCATAGGGCTGGAGGGAGGAGCGAACACACCCAGGACTGGATGCCAGTCCGTCGCAAGGCACCCCAAGCGGTACTCGAACTCCCGACCCAACAGAGAGCAGGACCTGGGCCAACCCACTGCACCACCATGCCCTCCTTTCCTTTATTTTAATAAAGTTTCAATTTATGCTGTAATGGAGAGAAACTAAAATTCTTGATTTAAATGTTTAATTGCTTAGAGCTGGTTATGTTAAGGGGGGGCGCGGTGGCGCAGTGGATTGGACCGGGTCCTGCTCTCCAGTGGGTCTGGGGTTCGAGTCCCGCTAGGGGTGCCTTGCGACGGACTGGCGTCCCGTCCTGGGTGTGTCCCCTCCCCCTCCAGCCTTACGCCCTGTGTTGCCGGGTAGGCTCCGGTTCCCCCGTGACCCTGTATGGGACTAGCGGTTCTGAAAATGTGTGTGTGTGTGTGTGGTTATGTTAATTTCTCTTTTGATATAAGCCTCCATTTTGTACATGATACTCCCAGTAAGACACAATTTTCTCAGTCTGCATTTAAATGGCATACAGAGAGGGAGGCCAGTGTGAAGCTAAGACTGGTATGTAAACAATGTTTTTGGTTTTTGTTTCCCTATTTCCAGTTCCAGTCATTTAAACAGGAAAAGATCGGTTCTGTCACCATGTTCTTGCTGGTGATTCTGGGACAGGATTAGAAATCTGCTACATATTTACTAGTAAAAAACAACTAATTGTGTGATATACTGGATAATATTTCACAATATACAGCTGAAAAAAGCATTTCTTGAACTCACTACTATAAGGTACATGTCAAGAGTGCAGCTGTATCATTTTATAAAAATAAAGTGTCAAATGATTCTGTTCAAATTTAGCTACTATTAACCACAGCCTCACAAACCTGAAAAAGTGCTTTATTAAATATGAGGAGCAGTTTCATTGGTAAAAATAACAAAAATTATGCTCTTCAAAATAGAAAGAACTGGTTTTAAAAGTTTCAAATGAGATCTTTTTTCCTTGACACAAAAGATAAGCCTTTGTCTGGAATTTCCTGTAATAACAGTTCTGTCATTTTACCTGTAACACAGTAATACATCTGTGTTTTTCATATTCTGTTGACATTGAAACCCAACAAAATACTAACAGTGTAATTTAAGAGACAACAATTTCAAGAGTGATTTAATTTCTATTGTCGTATGTACCAGCAAATTACATGGTAACAAGTCTTTATGTGTTAGCATTTTGCGACATCTGCAACCATAAAAATCGTGCTTGTTGGTTGATGCCAGCTTTTATTTCCTGTATGTCTGCCTCATTATGTTGCACATTCCACGAGAACAACTGTACCATGACAAAAGGTGAGCTCTTACCTGTGGCAAAGGTGTTGTAAGCAGTGTGCAATGAGATAGCATTGACCGGGTAAAACTGCTCTATGCCATTTTCTTTTAGCCTGTGGCATTTGATAATGTACTACTTCTGCACGTCCAGGCATGGATCCAGGCACTCAACAGCAACCCGAACTTAGATCAAGCTTCGGACAAACTCCTGAAAAGGAGTTTTCATTCAAAATGAAGTGACATCATCTGGGCTCTAAAACACTGAAATATCAAATATGCAAGTCCCCATGCAAAAAAAACCACAAGTATTAGAGTTAAATTATTATTCTATAAACTTTCAAGAAATCAGTATGGAAAGTGTATGACAGTGGTTTTTAATTAAAAAGAAAATGATGATGGGTGTAGCAGAATGTTACTTTGAAAAAAGGTCAAGCTCATGTGACCAGTGCAAACGTATACTGTGTATTGTTCTGTGCCAGTTTGTTGGGACAGCTCACGATGAGCCTGACAACTTCAAAAACTGACTAGCATTTGTGCTCTTCTGAAGATTCAAACACAAACACTAGACCTTCCTAACCATAGTTCTCAAAATCAGTCTGTCTGCCAGCACAGAAAATGTGTAACCCTGAAGCTAAAAATTATTCATTCTAACTAGTATAATCCCATCTCTTTGGTCTTCTCCAAGTAATACTAGAGATATGTCCATGAATAGAAGGAAAAAACTATGAATCAGTTTTCAGTTTATGAAGCCTATTTTCACCATAATCCAAAGCACACAGTGAACGACACTTGCTTTTCACTTACCTGTGAGTTTCATTAATATTAAAACACAAGGAGGCATCTCAACACATCTTTACTGCAATGAAAGTAGTCTTTGTCAACTCAACCATTTCAAATCGTTTTGACTGCCTTGCCATTAAATTCTGTAATCCAGACCTGCCATTCAGACTATGCATAACATGCTATTCTTCATAAACATTGCTTGTTTGCTGGGAATTCTGATATACTTGGCACCAATTAAAAAATAAAAGTTTAAATTTCAATTAAAACCTATATGTAGCTCTTTTTGTAATGTACACTGGCTTGTACAGTGGCATGTGACAAATGGACTCAAGCATCAGGTATCTGGATCCAAATCTCATCTCCTGTTGATGTAATGCCTTCTTTGTATTGTTCTTCGGAGAGCTACATGTCTTTGAAGAAAAGCATTTGCTAAATAAAAAAATGTAAATATAAATCAAAGGTAGATGGACTGACAGCTTATGCAGATTGTTAGCAGACTGACGGTGTGCAAAAATCCATCCCAAAGAATAGTACAAAGACTGATTACATAACTGATGCCATAATGGCCCCATTGTGGAACTAATAAACAGCATCATTCGCAGAAGCTCTTACATGCTCTCCTACCTGTCACAGATGCACCCATAATGTTAACTGTGTCAAAGGTGCTCGTAGTTCACAGCTGTTAATCAGTCTGATGTATTTGCAGGTGGCACTTGACTGTTGCTGAAATTGGGTCAAGAATAATCGGGAGATGTAACAAGTCTTTTTAACCATAAACCTGTATGTGATGTGGCCAGTTCCAAGCCTTATCTTTGGGCAAGTAAACAAACAAGAATAACTTGCTGATTACATCACTTTTTTTCATATGACATTTTTACAGAACCTCTTTTGTAGCTGTGTTGACAGGCAAACAGGAAAAAAAGTCACACAACCCTATCAAGTTCAAGTTTCAAGTTTATTGTCATAGGTACAAGTACTGTGTACAAGTATCATGAAATTCTTCTTGAATGCTTCTCCACAGGGGGGGTGCGGTGGCGCAGTGGGTTGGACCACAGTCCTGCTCTCTGGTGGGTCTGGGGTTCAAGTCCCGCTTGGGGTGCCTTGCGACGGACTGGCGTCCCGTCCTGGGTGTGTCCCCTCCCTCTCCGGCCTTACGCCCTGAGTTGCCGGGTAGGCTCCGGTTCCCCGTGACCCCGTATGGGACAAGCGGTTCTGAAAATGTGTGTGTGTGTGTGTGTGTGTGTGTGTGTGTGTGTGTGTGTGTGTGCTTCTCCACAGACTATGAACAAAAACAATAGAAATACTGCACAAAACAATAACAATGAGTAATGTTAATAAACAATAACAATAAATAACGGTGACAATAATAACAATGAATAATAGTAGACAGCCAGAGAACTCAGAAGATGAGAATGCTTAAAGTGACAGTTTAATCTACCAATGTGCTTGGAAGAAGAAGTCCAACTCTAGTTACAAAAGGTGGCACATTGGTGAGTGTTGTATACTCTTAGAGCAGTGGGGTAAAAGCTGTTCCTGTACCTAGCAGTGTGGGTTCGAATAGACCTAAGCCGTTTTGCAGTTGACAGGGAAGAGAAAAGTGCCCATGCGGGGTGACTATGATCTTTCATGATGCGCATCATCTTTCTGAGGCAGCATGTGGTGTAGGCGTCCTGGACTGCTGGTAGCTGTGTGCCGATGATTTCCTGAGCTGTTTTGACCACCCTCTGTAGAGCTTTCTTGTCCTGTATGGAGCAGCTGCCACATCAGGATGTAATACACCCTGTGAGGATGGACTCCACAGCACACCTGTAGAAAGTTCAACTGAGTTGCATATAAAAGTCCACTCTGGAGAAATTTGTAGTCAAGAACATCGTAGCTAGCGTGTGGCAGCCATCAGGAATACATTTGTTTTTCCCATTTTATTCATTTTTCCGTTGACTGCCAGAGGTTTGCTTTAATGTACTTTTTCACAATGACAAGATTACCAGTCTCTGGACATAAGCAAGCACAACTTTGCCATTTAACCTGCTCTTGCACTAAACTGCGGGCCAAATAATTATATCAGTCAAAAAACAACCCACTTGGATTGTAAAGTTTCTTTGGGTTTCAGAGGTTATCTGAGTTGTCCCAGCTGCAAATGACCTTGGACTTGATCTCCAGGAAGTACTACATTCCACTGATGGGAGCATCCTGCACCGTAACTACAGTCTTTGTAGGAGATAGCCACAGCACCACCAGAGATACTGCTTTCTGTTTACCATGCAGAACTCTTTAGTCAAACCAGAAGAAGTTAAAGACTCTGTACCACAACACTATTACAGTTAAGCATTATGTGGATATTTCATGAGTGATTTTATCAAGGCAAATGTGAAAGTAGATTTAAACAGCCATCTAACAAAGTACTACATCTAGAAAACACAGTGTATATAAAAGTGAAAATACTATTTAAGAAATCTTACTCCAGCTCTATATGAGCAAATTTATATATAATTTTTTATATCTTATATATATTTATATAATGTATATTCACCGTGTTTTTGTAGGTTGCCTCTACATTATGAAAACATGCTGTTCATGTTCATTTCAAATGTCTATAACACTCGACTAAGTATTTACATATGCATACAAACATGTTTCCTAAGGACTCCAGGAAAAACGTCCTAAAAGAAATTAAAGTATAGTTGCCATCACGTGAACTTACATAATTTTCTGACTAAACTTTTCAGAGTACATCTGGGCATTGATACTTACATTTGTAAATTATTTTAATCTTACATTTCTGTCACCCAGTTCTCATTAGTTTCAAATTTTTCACACTTAATATTGATATAATTTGCCTCACAATCTGTCAAGTTACATTTACTATTTGCAACAGCTCCTCATTGACAGCGGACTGTGAACCATTAATAATTGTAAATAGACTACTGCATATTAAGTGGTATATAACAATATGTTAACATTACTGAATACGCTGGTTAAAATACTAATTAAACTTGCTCCGCCAAGTTTCAGCAAATGTGTATTGTATTTTTGGGGACTTCTTCATTTTAGTGAATTATTCTTCCGCCGTTACTGAGAATGGCTGCACCCAAAGACGTGTTAGGACAGATGTTCACTTATGATATGAAAACTAATGTAAGAGTGCTTATTCTCAAAACTTTGCCACTTATTGTAATTTCAATGTTTTGAATACTGTAAACACTTTTCCCTAATATTACAGAAAAGCTGAAAAGTGCCCCCAGTGGGGGTGCGGTGGCACAGGTTTGACCAGGTCCTGCTCTCTGGTGGGTCTGGGGTTCGAGTCCTGCTTGGGGTGCCTTGCGACAGACTGGCGTCCTGTCCTGGATGTATCTCCTCCTCCCCCTCCAGCCTTGCGTCCTGCGTTGCTGGGTTAGGCTCCAGCTCTCCGTGACCCTGCATGGGACAAGGGGTTTCAGGCATTGTGTGTGAAAAGTCCCTCAGCCCCAATGTCAATCTCTTTGTACATGAACAACAACAAACAAAAAAAGGCAGTTTATGCCCTTTTCCTGTTGTGAAGCTAACTTGCGAATTATTCACTCACTAGGCACCAAGCTTTGCATCAACATTTGCAGTAAAGCAGAACTTAAACAGTTAAGTTAGACTACATTAGCTGGCTGCAATAGACTAGCTATATGTTTTTAATGCCATGTAATTACATACATAGCTATCATATGTACTCAGCAGACAGTAAAAGCTAAGTTGGCAGGTGCACGCTCATAGCTGGCTACATTTTTTTCATATCATACATAAACATTGAACTCCCAGTGCTCTACACAGAACATGTAATGGTTGCACATTATTGTGTGTTGCTCACCTATCAGTACTGTTTACTTTTAGGCCTGGTCAGCACCTCCTGTAGAAGTATTGCTAGCCTTATATACTGCCTGTTTCCTTCGTACATGTGCTCAGTTGGAGCTGGATTGGAAATCCAGTTGTGAGGAAAACTTGCATTAAATTGCTTTGCTTTTGATTAACATTTAAAGAACATTTAGAATATAAAAGTTGAATGATGTCCACAATTAAAATTAGTTTTAATATCTAGATGTACAGTATAATTTGCCCTATTTTACTGGAATTAAAGATTTACTTGTTTGATATCTGTTTTAAGATACACTTTAGTGTAAATGGTTCAGTCTTCTAAAGGCAGAAACCAGGCTATTTAAAAGGTTCACGTCCTCCTTGTAAGTCTGGGGCAGCTGCCTACTAATGAAAAAATTGTAGATTACTTACATAAAGTATGGAATACATATGTAAATATTGTATGTGGTACCTGCTCCTTTTTGGCAATAATTTTTGGTACACGAAAAAAATACCTTTGGCATTGCTTATTATTTTAGCTGTTGTAACATTCCATCAAAAAAAAAAAGGAAAATGCATGTGAACCCTGCAGCAACACAACAGGTGTTACAGGCAGCTATGGATAATGATGTGAAATTCAAATGTTTTATAAGTAATGGCAGTTTTACCCAGGCTTTTTTTTTTTTTTTGACTACTCAGCACTGATTGCACTTAAATTTGTAACATTATAGTCTCTATTTAATTAAAGAGCTTTCAGCTGCCTGCCCAGCTCACAACTCCACACAAGGACTGGACAACAGAACATGATGGTCAACATTTGAACTTTATCATACACAGGAAAGCTCATAGTTACAAGTCACAAGTCCAGTCTAGGAAAATCATTTGCAGTGAGTGATACCATCTGCAAAGCAACTATTGTGCTATGACTATGTGCTATTAAAAAAGTTCCTGTGCAGACAGGGCAAGAGATGCACATGGCTCAATTAACTGCATTTCTGCATTTTAACGGCCTAGAAAACAAGAACTCAAATCCACAACCTTAAGGAATGCGACCAGTTCCTCCACATCTATTCTGTAAGTGCACAGCTAAATGGTGACTGCTACATCTACCTTTTAACGCTGATGTACTAAAAACAGGGCAGAGGCCTGCTCCTCGTGCTCGTCTGACGTCACCAAAAAAAAGAGCATCTTCCACGCGCACTTCAATTGCACCAAACGTGGAAAGAGGACAACAGGGAGAGCCCAGGTCGCAGGTGTGCTACTTTTCACATTCACCGCAAAAACGCTACTGTCTTCACCCTGCTTTTGTTTAAACCTGCTGGTTCCTCCTGTACTGAAACTGAGAGAAGCAAGCACGCGCAGTCAACCCAAAAAGTAACTTTACTTCGCAAATTCCAGCCCCCTAACTTAACAAATTTAGAGACGTTTACAATCACTTTGGTAAATAATGATTTAGAAAAAAATAAATATCAAAAAGTTATTTGTCCAAGATAAAGAAAAAATCGTATTTATTACGAGCAGCTAACACTCCCCTGTCTAACTGGGGATATCCACCATGAAGCTCTAGCTTAAACGAAAGAAAGTGCGCATGCGCCCTGTGCTGATCTAGTGCTCTTCCCGCTTGCCCCCATTGGTTGCGCTGTTCTTTTTCTGCTTACAGTTCCGGTACACTTCCGATGCGAGTTTGTTAGTCACGTGACACTGGACAAGCAATAACAATCTCCCTAATAAAATTTAATTGGGACAGGTGTCCTTATTATAACAACCGGGTGTAGAGACAGAGCAAAGGAGACGTTACTTTCAAGAATTAAAATAACGTAAAAATTCGCATATGGAGGTATCAGGTGCAATCACTTGTAATAAGACAATCATAAACAATAGTCCCTATCACGAAATCATGCAATAATCGCATATTCATTGGCTGCTTGACATAAAATTAGACACCGGCAATTTTCAAGAAATTAATCTCTGTGAAGCTCACAACGAGCATAACTCTTTCAATATGATGTAAGTAATAACAAAAGGAAAACTGTTTATACACTCAAAAATCCTCCCACCTTGATTTTGGTTTTCTCATATTTAAGTGATCTTACAAACATAAAGTATGCATTCAAGTTTGGCATATATTAAAGCAGCTTCAGGGGGTGATTTAAACATACATTATGTAACTATAAAAACGTTATTTAATTATTTTGGTGTGAGCCTGTTGTATATACTGTATTACTGCCTCCTTAAAGGTTGCCTCAGATCTCTGCACAATACTCTCTGTTCTTTGCAGAATGGAGACAACTTTTTGAGTGAAACATTTAGATGTTGCCAGTCAACAAGACGGAAAAATATAACCAAAAAGCAGGAAAAAGCTGAATACATCAAAAAACCAACAAAACACCCGATTTTTAAATATTCGGTTTATAGAGATTGTTACAACTTTTCGGGTTCTTATAAACAAATGACAAAATGTAGTGGATGATAGTCTGTTACTACGTTGCTCAGTCAAGTCAGCGCACTGGAGAACAATTCCGACTTTTTCGTCAAGAAGATAATGAGACGTTAAAACAGTAGTGAGCGATTTGACATGCCCCTTATAATTTTCAAAATATGGTTAAACATACTATACATACATAACACATTAATGGATTCCACACAGAACTCATCACATAGCTGTTGCCTTGAACAGAAAATACACTCAACAAAAACACTGTATTGGAATTAAAGAAGGTTTATTGAATGAACGACGGGAATTTGAAAAGATCACAATATGAAGGCAATGTTTTTAATACTTGTGAATATTTTTTATTAATGTTTTTGTTTTATATTCAATTATTTCCAAGAACATTGTCTTAACTAACGCTTAAAATTCTATGCTACTTAACGAATAAATGAATCATGAAATGCGTCTGTTCAAGTCGGTTAACTTTTTTAAAATTAAAAGAAGAACAGGAATAATATGTTTTGGGGGAAACGATATGCAGTTGACTATCTCAACATCGAAGTAATTCCTCATATAACATGTAAAATTGGTTAAACAAGGAAAGAAAAGGCCCTAAATAAAAAAGTAAAAAATATTTTATACACATGGTGTATTTAATACATTTAGAGAAGCACATTGCTTTCTTTTGTACACTTACAGTCGCTGCATAATAAGAATATAGATATAAATCATGACGTAATAGAATATAAATAGACGTGTTATGCTCGACAAAGTTATGCATGTACTTTTTTTAGGTGTAACTGTTTTTTCGGTGTTGGGTTGATTTCCGAAATCAACGTGGAGTCAGTAGTCAATCTTGTTGTAAAGATTGTAGAGGGGCAGTGCTGGGAGACTGCTGCCGGGGTAGTACAGGGGCGTGGGGAACGCGATCGACCTGGGAACTGGAACCCGCAGCAGGGAACTGTCTCTGAAAACAAGGGGCATCCCCACCAGAGTCTGCGCAGACGCATGCGCCATGTTGGCCGCTTCCAGCTCGGCCGACAGCTGCCGCTTCCACTTGTTCCTGCGGTTCTGGAACCAGGTCTTCACCTGGGTCTCGGTGAGCTGCAGGCTCGAGGCGAGGCACGCGCGCTCCGAGCTGCTCAGGTAGCGCTTCACGTCGAACGTGGACTCGAGCTGGTACACCTGGCTGCGCGAGAACACCGTGCGCGTCTTCTTCTTGGCCGCGTGGCCCTGCTTGTCCGCTCGGTCCCTTCGCCTGTCCTCGGGGGCGGGTGACATCTGGCCGCACGCTCTGTCCTCGTGCTCCTCTTCCTCCTCCTTGTAATCCTGATGGAGGGGCTCGGTTAAGTGCTGTCGACGCTCTTTTATGTCCTGCCCCAGAACAATTCCTTTTGGGCTGTCTGAAGAAGAAAAGAGTATTGAAGAAAAAGTATTAACAGTCCATATTTCATTCACGATTATTCATATAAAGAAACACTTGGAAGCGTTGACAACACTGCCATTCCGTCGTAATATATGCAATCCAGGGGCTATGTAATTGCAACGTATTTATAATGGGGCGAGATTATTTTATTATGAATATAAATTCAATTCCATTGCATTGCTTTGTATTTTTATTTCTTATTTTTGTGTAATGGAATCAGTTGTAATCAAAGGTTTACTTTTTTTTTTTCTTTAATTTACCAGGGCATTGAACATGAACGACGACAGTAATTACACAATGCTCGGTTAAAAAAAAAAATAAAAAATAAAAAAAAATAAAAAATGAAAATGAAAATCAATTTCAGGTAGTTTTCAAACTTCACCTGTTTGTGTGTTCAGAGCAATTTACTGCAGCCTTTCTGTGTGCTCCATCGCAATGCTTTATTAAAATATAACACTTTATTGGATACTTTGCACAAGAGTTAATTAAATCTGAACCCTGAGTGTCTGATCGACTGTTGAAAGGTTATAAGTACCCAACGAAATAAACAAAGTATAATACGACTAATATGGGCGCATGATACTAATTATGAAAAAAGGGTTACAGCGAGCGGTCAATTGAGAAAAATGTAACACATTTATTCTAAAAGCTTTGCTTAATCAATTAACGGCCTGGACTGAATTTTCAATAAGAGCAAAATAAATTAATTGAATTTTCATCTGTTCTCCGACACACCAAGTAACATGCATTCCACTTATTGTACTGCAGTGTGAGATTTTGATCCTCAAACAAGCTATAGAAAAAAAAATGCGCGTGCAGAAAAAAAATAAGAACGATAATACATATATGCATTCATGATCAGGGGCATTGTTGTTTACTCACTCAGACAGGAAAAGTTAATGGGTTTGTGCTGGCTGCATGGGTCGCTGCCCCCGGACTCGGAGCAGAAACACTCAGCAGAATCCTCCCCTCCGCTGCACTCCTCCTCGGACGACATGGACAGCGTGCGTTTCCGCGGCTGCACTCCATTGGAGCCCTCCTTCACAGCCGATCTCGCGCCCTCGGACCTGGTGCCCAGTATGGACTGGATGGTAAAGCTGGAGATCGGGGCCGGCGAGCGCCGCTTGCAACCGCTGTCCTCTGTCGCATTCATTCTGTATTCATACCACCAAAGGAGAACAAAAGTTTTCCGCACATGTGCATGCGTGCGTCTCTCTTTACTCGCGGTGTGTGTATGAGTTGGTGGCGCACACACGCGCGCTCTCCAAACGTTTAAGGTTTGTTTTGTTTTTTAAGTTGTTTTTTCTCGGAGCTCAAAGTGCGCGAATGCACGCCCGCCCGCTCGCCACGCGCTCTCGAGCGCGCGAGGCGCGGTGGCGTCGCTTCATTTGCATGTAGGTAAGCCTCTCTCGAGCCAATCACAGGCGCAATGTATACCCCGGAAAATTTCAAAACTATCTTCGAAGAAATGAGGGGCGAGAGCACACCACCCACAGAAAGACCGCAAACAGTGAGTTTACTTTAAATACACGCGCGCTTAATTCGGTGCGCAAAAACCTACAGCTAAGCATGTGTGCGCTCGCCACAAGCTTTATACTGCAGTTTCTTACTGCCAAGTTGCATCCATTCAAAAGTCATTTTTAAACATCCAGACACTTGGTCCATTCGTTATATATAGTATACTATAACTTACTGCTAAAGGGTTAAAATAAAAAAGTAATGGCCTGTGCTACAATTGCCACCCATCTGCTTCGTTGCTAGATAAATGCAGAGAAAAATTTGATTTACTTTATCGCTTTACTTTCATTTGTAAAAGTTATGGCCATACGTACCACATTTTGTGAGAGGATGGTCAAATAATATTCTATTATTATTATTATTATTATTATTATTATTATTATTATTATTATTATTATTATTATTTACACCACGCGCCCTCGCGGCGCTTAGATGGAGTGGACCCCTAAGGCCTCGGTCATTACATGGACACATGTGTTTGAGAATAAAATGAGATTGAGCTTTCGTTATAGACTGGCTGACAGTGACCATCCTTCATCGAATAATGTTTTTCAAGCTGCTCTGCCGCTTTTCATGCTGTGTTTTCTAACGTTATATTTTTATTTATAATACATGTATAATTCATAATTGTAGCCCACCACAGAATTCAGAGCTCACATATAATAAGACTTTTCTACAGTTTACATATACATGATAATAATTTGACACATTTGAATGTTTATGAAGCAAAAATAGGTATTCATTTGGGATAATATATGTATCTGATTTCATTATGAAAATGAATTTCAGAACGATCGCTGCAGTTTATTTTCCCTCCATTTTAAGATGTGATTTAATAGAGAGTCATGACTTGGATCTCTCCATCGATGTTGGCGTTTTAAAAGAGAAAATGCATTTTCAGCCGATTTAAAGTTCTGAGACATTTCCAGCGCTCACCTACCTTGGAATGAGTGCTGGAATATAAACTTCATATCGTGTAATAATGGAAATAAAAATCAACATCGTGTGTGCGCTAATTTCAGGTGTTTCTCATTAACATATAGCGCCATCACTATGACAACCTTTCAAGATCCGACTGTAGCACTAAATGTATATATATGTAATGAAGAATCTGAAGTATAAACACACTGCACGTGAATTTCCTGGGATTGGAGTTACATTTAGCATTGCAAGGTAACGTCCTCCATCCGCAGACTCGTGCTGGATACCTAGTTAAATGACTAACTAATTGCTTGGATGGGCTACTCTGAACCCCCCCCCAACTCCCCACCTTTTTTTTTCATTTCATGGGAGGGCGGGAAGTTGTAATGGATCATCCTTTTCGGCGCATCAATCCGGACACGGTATAAATGGTATAAATGGTATAAATGGTCAGCTTCGCACGCAGTGACAGCGCGCGGACACGGAGCGCTTCAGAAAGGTGGAGAAAGACGTCTCCAGCCTTTTCGTGGAAACATTTTTAACTTTTCAATCTGAGAAACTCTGTGACTAAAAGTGCAGTCATCTCAGCAGATGAAATTAAAATCGGCATCAACATAATACCTTTAAAATAAGCCCTTTGCCAAGGTTTGCCACTTATGAGAATGGTTATGACGATGACCGTGTTTCAAAATCGCTCCTTTTTCTGTGCTTATACGTAAGGCTAATTAAGTTAACATATGCGTAGACACACGAGCATTGTGTCGCGCACAATAGAAATACTGATAAGGCGTGAAATCTGAAATTAAAGTTAAATGGGTAGATTTATACGTCTCTTTTCAAAGGCGCACAACTGTGGACCCCACTGATGCATCACACACAGGCAAATGCTTAGCACAAAAGTAACGGTAATTTCCGAGGCCAAATATATGATCAATTATATAAAAATTCTTAGAAAAAAAATCTGTTAGGTGATGGAAAAAATGTCATTAAACGATAAAACTTATGTAAATATAAAACGAGTAATGTCAGAGTTGTTGCATGTGTTCTGTTGGTGTGAGATTTATTTGCATATCATTTTATGTTTATTTGAATTAAGTCAGAATTAAATACCATCTTGTAGAGTTAGAGTGACACCAGAATCAGGACAGAGGAGGTTCTCCTGATTTCTTATATCACGGTGATGAGGTTGCCTATATATTTTCAAAGCTTTTCCTCCTGCAATAGTGGATAAAGTCATAAACAGCTCCGATCTTGAAATAAAGCTTCGATAAATATTAAACACGGGCCATTTACACGCGTGTACTGTGATATATTGCTCCTCCAAACTTTAAGACAAGGAAATTATTAGAGAAAATGATACCAATAGGAGTATAAACGATTATGTTTCGATTTCCATTCAAGGGTTCGAGCTTGTGCTTTTCATTTGGTTCAAATGGCTCAGAGAGAGAGAGAGAGAGAGAGAGAGAGAGAGAGAGAGAGAGAGAGAGAGAGAGAGAGAGAGACAAAGGAGGAGGAAGAAAGAAAGAGAGAGTAAAATGGATAAAGACAGACGAAAAGAAAGAGGGAGTGAAAGATAGATCTTGAGAGAGAAGGAAGGAAAGAAAGTGTGAAAGCGAGATAGAAGAAAAGAGAAGGAGTGCAAAGAGAAGAAGGAAAGAGAGAGGGGGCGGACAGACAGAAATATGGAAGAAGGAAAGGCGGAGGAAGAAAGTGAAAGGGACAGAGAAAGAGAAAGAGTGAGAAGGGAAAAGAACGCCCCGGAGGTGTACAATTTATGTAATCTGTGTCTGGAAATGAATTGGATAATTTATTGGAAAACAGAAAGTCAAGAAGATTGGATCAGTACGGCCTATCCAAGGGCTCCTATCCATCAAGTTCCAATTAACAGCCTAACCGTTGAGCTTTAATGGCTTTCCAATCTACTGCTCTGATAGACTCATCAATTCCTCGGGGAGAAATTAAGAAAATCGACCGCCCCCCTCGGCGTCGCGGTGTCATTCTTCTCCGCAACTATATGTCAAATTAAAAACACAATTAAAATTTAAACTGTTCCAATCGGCGCGTGCCCCGCAACCTATGTTTCACTTAATGGAACTTTGATAAAAAATCTGATGCTCGTGTTCAATCACGCAGCGGAGCGCTGTGTGCTGTGAGGAAGGACAAGTTCCATTTCCCAAAAAAGACCGCAGAACCCTATTCACAGGTTCGTGGCAATGATGCAGTCTCTCTCTAAAGGACTCATTGCGGACTTTATGGCTGTGATCACTTCAAACAAATCCACGTGGAAAGGAATTCATCAGTCATAGGCGAGAGTAGCTCTGAAAGAAGAGTGTATCACTTGAGAACAGGCTACTAACTGTCTTATTTATACAATCACTATATTGCATTTTTTTAAAATGCCCATAATTATATTATTGGTACATATTATTGCGAAAATTCGGCGTCTTCTTCAGTGTCACAACTTGGTGGCATTGAACTTTGGTGGAATATTTTATACCGACAGATTTAATTATCAGGACAATAATTAAGCAACTTTTTTTGTTTCGTAATACTGGAAAAATTAAGTGGAGTGGATAATAATGTATTTCTTGCAGCCCATATTTGTTACGTTTCTCATCTTTGCCTTAATCTGGTGGCAAGAGGGCACAAAAATGATGAAGACGAGAAAGTATCTGAAAACCATCTATGCTAACGTGATTATTACT
Organism: Scleropages formosus; assembly: GCF_900964775.1. NCBI lineage: Eukaryota > Metazoa > Chordata > Actinopteri > Osteoglossiformes > Osteoglossidae > Scleropages > Scleropages formosus. The sequence goes on from NC_041809.1 coordinate 11,284,169, forward strand.
CACGAGTTAAAAAACTTGCTCCCTAAATAAAGGGCTATAAATATATACCGGAACAACATGCGCGCACGTGTGTGTGAGCGTGCGTGCTTGCGTGCGCGCGCGAGCATTTTGAGCACCAGTGGAAATCAAAGAGTTAAAAGGAAATTACTTAAGCTATTGCCCACTTGAACTACAAATAACTGGCACTATATTTTATAATGGGGTCTGTTAAAATCAGGCACTCAACTTTCCATTTTAATGCAATAGGCAAAGCAGCCCCCGGTCACGTCGATGTCTCCTTCCCTTTCTACCCATCTCCCCTCTTTCTCTTTTACATAAAGTTGTGATACAGATGGGAATTATCGAGTGGCGTTTTTTTTTTTTTCCCCATTTTAATGCGAGCAAAATCAAGGTCATCAACGCTACCAAAACTGGCCCTGAACAATGGCCTTTATTTGAAACAATATTTCACAGACGCTGTGCGATCAATACCGGCTGTAGAATTATGTTTTACCAATCTATTAATGCTCTGTAATGGGCTCGTTTTGAGTTTGCATGGTAAATAAGTCAATAGGTAAGTGATTATCAAGGCGGTATTAGAATGCCCCTGTTATTTGGCAGCGCTGCTGTACCTCCGCGTCTCTCCGCCCCTCTCATGTGAGTGTATTTACAGTACAGGCGCTTCTCTCCGCAAACTCATCACTGCTTCTTCTACCCTTCTTCTTTTACTTCTTTTCTCTGCACTCATTTTTTTGCCAGCGAGTTCTGGTAATCGTACTGTGGCCTGCACCAGACAATTTATTATTATTATTATTATTATTATTATTATTATTATTATTATTATTATTGTTCTTGTTTACACTTACAATGTAAATGCAGGTATATTTTCAATGTCTAGGTCATTCTTGGTGGTGATGGTGTTAAACATATTAAAAGTAAAATTACAAAGGAGACCTCATTTTTCAGTCATTTTTTTTCTCCGATTAATTAATCGATTAATTAATTGATTCGTTTATTTATGTCATTTCATTAACTCGCTTTGATGACCTCTCTAAACCAAATGTAAAGGAACTCAGTTGATGTCCAGATTTGCAAGTGACTCTTCAATGTGGCTGAGAGCCTATGAATAAATGGGCTTTTGATTTGAAAGACGTTTAATGAAAACTTTTACTGTTCGCGGAGCTGACATTCAATTACTGTGTTTTAGGTTATATCATACTGTGGACTAATCGATGGCAAATAAAACAGAACATTTTAAATAAATAAAATGTCAGTCATATCCGCTGCACAGTTTCTACAAAATATACCAGTATATATCAGTAAAATTATATTTCCCATCTAAAAATCATGAGCAATTATTTCATGAAAAATTAACAGAAATTCTATTTTGTAATTCCATTTATGTTGCAATCATTTAAATTGTACAATAAAACGTATGTATCTTATTTGATGTGAGGAATTAATGTGCATTAGTAGGTACCTTTACTTACACAAAAACTGTACTTATATCTGTAGCATCTTGAAATAAATAAATGAATAAATAAATACAGCTTGTGGTTATTAATGTGTCGACGGGAATTTACAACGAAAGTAAGTTAGTTTTAATAACTTTTTTTTTCATACAGATTAAATTTGAGATGAAATTCGTTTTATACTTACTGAGCACCACAAATAATGACTTGTGTGTCTAAACTGTTGGGATTAGTGCCACAGGTGAAGAGTTTTCTATTTAAACGAGTTCTTACATTTCAGATTCAGTTAATAATCGGTATTACATCTTACTTTCAGTTAATAATCAGATATTTTGTATGTGGCGCAGTTCTTATGCAGAGATTCATATTTGCGTCGGTTATAGGAAATTATGATTAAAATACCACTGTAACCTTGCATTCCAATATATGATTAAGCAGTGACCTCCCACATCTATGAAGGCAGTTAAAACAGTCTCTTCTCCTGTAATTGTTCTTTGCAATGTTTTTTCGTCGAAAGACAATACAAATACGAAATATAAACCGGCTAGTTAGACTGTCTGAACCATTTAAATTAAACTAAAAAAATAATCCATCATATTGCACCTGTTCACTTGTTGCTTTAAAGCTTTTCAAAACTTACATGTGCTGGATGGAGAAGATTTTCATGAAAGTTTCGTAACCGAGTAAAAAGCACCTCACTTATCTGTTGATACAGGACACAGCTATAATTACTAAAAAAAATCGTGACTACATATACACATGAAATAATGCAAACAAATAAATGAAAAAAACAAATATTAACATAGTTTACCCGAAATATTCATTAACATGTAGTGAAAACTGATTTCTCTCTCATATACATAGCCTCAATTGAGGCTAAAAAAACCATTATATGAGAGAGAAATCAGTTTTCTGTTTTAACAGAAAATTAAAAATCAGTTTTATTACAGCCTTATTACAACACACACACACACACACACACACACACACACACACACACACACACACGCGTCCAGCGGTGCGTTAACCTTAGCAGGGAATGCGATGCAAATGCAATGCAAAACAGCACGTGGGGAGCAAAAACAATCCGCAGGAGCGTCTTCCTCGAACCCTTTTCCGAAGAAGTTCACTTCCTGCGCGCGTGCATTCCTGAAGCACATGTGCTGCACCACGAAACACAGTTTTATTTTTTTTTCAAACATCCTTGTAATGTAGATACAATCCTCTGGAATATAATAATAACTGCGGTCGGTTCAAAGACATTTACACACTGCTATAGAAAGGCATATATCTATTTCTCTAACTTTACTCTTACTCGAACTAAGTAAATAATAAAACAAAATAAAAGAAAATTTAAGAGTGCTCTGCTTCCTTTTGTCCTTTTTACATTTCATTGTTTTATCCATACGGATACACTATATATAAATACTAGGGAATTGTCTGTTACTTAGGTCTTCTCCACCTATGCTTAATAACTGAAAGAAAAAAGTAAAAGCAGAAAAGTACATCAGCTTTTATATATTTTTAAAGTTCAGTGACGGACTACATTAAGGCCATGTCTTTGTGAGGTATACAATTAAAATACCATCGTTGCTGGTTATTAAAAATGAAGCAGAGTTTTGTAGGCATTGACATCATGTCCCATCAGTGTGTGGAGTAAGGAATGCTCAGTTTATTTCACAACATAGCTCGAGGTAACAATACAATATCAAAAAAGGTCCTTCTTACTGTACAAAGTAACAAGTGGTCTCCAAACTTGTTTCAATAATGTTATATACAGCTACCTTTGTACAACATTTCGCCCATTTTACAAAAAGGATCAACTGATGAAAGAATTCAAGTAAATTCCCAAACGGTCAGTGAAACAGAAGATTCAGTACATCTAGCTCACACATTTATTACAGTGAAGAAGAGAAAAGAAAAGAAACGTAAAGAAATAAACCTTTGATTGTCCCACGGTTAAAGCGCTTAAACGTGCTTAAAAGTGTAAATGTAAATGTAAGTGTACATTGAAACCGAGACAGGGTAAGTGCTGGAGGTTTTGTCCTTACTCCCTGTATCTTATCCGGCAAAACAGAAATGGAAAACAAATGAAAGTACAGTAGTTCGCACCACTTACTATACAGTGCCATAGTTTACAATATTGCACAAATAGGAACAAAAATATATATATATATATAATAATTTACAGCTTACGAAACAAAACGAACCCATTTCATCACGATTCTTCAAGGAGTGCACTGAAGCAGTTTGTACACAACCACGTCGCTTTTTGCAGATTGTACAAAGTACATACTTACAAAGTACATCGGGACGATACCAACAGCCGGAGATCTCAAAATAATAATAATAATAATAATAAAATAAAATATAAAAACGCCGCAGGGCCATTTCCTGAACCATTCTCACTTTTTTTCGCAGACATTCCCTACCCTTAATTAACTGAAACACACAGGTAGAAATATTCTCATGGAAAATTAGTGTATTCTTAAAAGTTGCACATAGCACGGTTTAACAGTTTTCAATAATAATAATAATAATAATAATAAATGTGGCACGCGTACTCATTACCCCATGACAAAAAAAAAAAAAAAAATCTATGTCAACTTGTAAGAAAGCCAAACTTTTTATTTTGTTATTATTTTCTTTTATTTATTTTTTGTACAAAAATAGTGACTTTAGCGTTAGTTTATCTCAGTTAGGTTTCCTTTTTGTATATGTATATGTATATGTGTAAATATATAAGGTATATAAAAAAAAGTTCCCTCCCCTCGCCCGTCCCCCAGGAGGCGCGGCGCTCACACAGGCCGCAGCAGCGGCACGGAGCTCACTATGGGGTGCGAGTAGTACACCGGGTGCGGGAACGTGAGCAGCGGTTGGCTCACAGGCGCGTTCCCCGCAGAAGCGCCCGACGCGTCCGACGCCGTGCCCTCGTGGTACAGAATGGGCACGCGCACCACGCGCTGCGCCGCCGCGTGGCTCAGGTTGGCGGCCTCGAGCTCGGCGGCCAACTGCCGCTTCCACTTGTTCCTGCGATTCTGGAACCAGATCTTGACCTGGGTCTCGGTGAGGTGCAGCGAGGCGGCCAGTCCCGCGCGCTCCGAGCTGCTCAGGTAGCGCTTCATGTCGAACGTGGACTCGAGCTGGAACACCTGGCTGCGCGAGAACACCGTGCGCGTCTTCTTCTTCCTGCACGGCTTCTTGTCCGGACTCTCGTCCCGCTTCTTCCAGTCGTCCAGGCCGCCCTCCTCCTTCTTGGCCTCCTCCGAGTCGCTCTCCTCCAGCACGATCTCGTCGGCGCTCTTGTTCTCCTCGTCCTCCTTGGCGTCGGGCTCCGATTTGAGCCCCAGGTCGGGCGAGTCCCGGTCGGTCCCCGACGCCGGAGAGGAATCCCTCGCCGCCGCCTTCTCCACAGCTGAAAGCCACGTGGAAAACGCGTGTTACAAAGCTCGCGCGTGCATCTCCAGTACAACACTTTATTGTCGCGTGTAAATCCCATAAAAGCATGAAGAGTCAGAAACCTAAGAATCTATCAAATTTCATTGCGCTGTATATGAGCATTCCATGAAATACATGAATTACTTTTCTCTTTTTACATTTCTACATGCCTGCGTCCCATAAGAAATTAATAGAAAGCACCTTATTATAAACTGCAAAACACTGACTCAACGCTGACCGTACAATATATCTATATATATAGCGATATATCATTTTATATTATTTTATATATTCTAAATAAAATTTCCATGCAGCAACGGCGGCAGATCAATACACTCTGAAATACTGAACCTATTTTACTTTTTCATTTTATAATGTCTACACCCCATAAGAGTAACAGACCCGCAAACGCCGACTCAGTTTTGACAAATGCAAAACAATCCAAATTAAAACTTCCTGAAATACTGAAAATATTTTTACATTATTTCTATTTTCTTTTTTTTTTTTTTTGCATTCAGATACACATTTTTGATGAAGAAGATCAAACAGGTTAATTAGTCTACCGATTTTTGGGCCTCTGTTTAAGGCACGTAAATCACATTTCTTTATGGAACAGTGCAGCATTATACGGAATAATAATGATAATTATTATTGTTATTATTATTATTATGTGTTCGTATAGATATGGGGGTTTTTAGATGGTAAATGGACCCCACAGTGAATGTGATTCATGGCATGTCGCAGCACACTTGATGAGATGCAACACAGGTTCATGGGCTCCGCACTGAGTGCATTGGAAGCTGAGAAGAGGTGCGCTCCTTACCTTCTGCCCGGTGCAGGTGGTGGGCTGAGGAGCTCAGGGTGTACGGGTACCACCACGCCGACGCTCTCTCCAGATAGTGGGCCGGCAGCGTGAACCTTTGGGTGGGCAGCTCGAACCGGGGGAAGCCCAAGTCCCCGACCTGAGCGACGGAGAAGCCCGAGTCCAAGGTGGCTTTGGGCGAGCTGAGCAGCGCTTTGGGTCTCGACGGCTTGCTCTCACAGTTGAGCAGGTTCTTGATGAAGAAAGGAGAGTCTTTAGCCCCAGTACAGGTCTCCTGCGCCGTCTCGGGCATCGCTGCTGGGTGCCGGCGGTCCGAGAGCCCCAGACCACAGATAACAGTAAAAATTAAAGTGAATAATAGCAGCAGTATGACACGGAATAGAAAGAAATAAGGTGAGCGAGCAGCACTTGGCAGGAAGGGAGATTCGTTTCGCGCTGCGCTTTTCTCCCCTTCACCTCGCTGTGCCTCTTTGCTTCTTCTTCGCTAATTGTCGGAGGCGATGAGGAAGGAGGAAACTGAGAGAAAACAGGCAAAAAAAAAAGTGAATATCTGTGATCAATGTTGCATCCAGGTCATGTGAAGATCCTCGGCGTGAATGTAACCGTGATCAGTGCGTCAGTCTGGCGCTGGATGCTAATGATGAAATAAAAATGTCATCCAAGTTAAATGCGGAGAGTATACGGCGATTGGGCACGTACAATGGCAAATGGGGGAGGGAGGAGGGAGGGAGGGAGAGAGAGAGAGGGGGGGGCAATAAGAGAGATAGAAAAAGATGGCAAGGAGAGATGAGAGATGGGGGAAAGAGCGGCAGACAGAAAGAGAGAAAGAAATGGGAGAGACAGAGAGGAAGAGAGAAAAAGAAAGGAAGGGAAATGAGATTAGAGACCGAGACACACACACAGTGTGTGTAGTGCACTCTCAGACTTTGCGCTTTGGCTGTTGGCGGATCACATTCACGTGTTATTGGGCTTATATTGGTGTTCTGTTCCTCCAGTGTGGGCTGTAGTTCGGCCCAGTTGGGCAGTGAAACGGAGAGCGGCTGTGCGCACGCGCCGCCTCCTCGCAGACACGCGGACGAATGACATGTACCTGTCCGATGTGCATTTCACTGAAGAAGTTGCGTTATTTCCCACACTTTATTCTCACTACGTGGAATTTAACCTTTTCAGTCTCTTTAGTGCCGCTTGATTTTTTTTTTCTCCTCCAGTGAATTGTCATTTTTTCGTTTAATTATTACTTAACTGAAAACTTTTATATCTCAAGCTACCGTTAGCGACCTGGGGAACTTTCCACAGAAACAATTTTAGAACATTAACCTTTTTATTATATCGCGCGATTAATCTTGTGCTATATATTATATTTTAAAAATAAATGTTTGAAAGCGGCAACGAATCATAGGGAAGGTCAAGGGGATAGTGGAGTGTTAAATGTTACATTTATTGTACTAAATACAACTCCTTTCATTTTTTTCCTCTCTTTTTCTTCTTCGACTACGTTCATACTTTGTTCTTCCATAGCACTACAGCACTGAACAAAACTGGGGATTAATAAAAAATGAATTCCACCCTTAACACCACCACTCAGATGTGCAGGAAATAAACTGTAGGAGATGCTGCTGAAAGGCTCATTTTATGTGGGAATTTAGAAATGGGAAAGTCCCCTTAAACGGAGCTGATTTGTTTTATTTATTTAAAAACAAGTACATGGAGGCTGTAAAAGTATAAGTGGAACACACCACATTCTGGGATGTCATATGATCAGTTCTAGACATTTGTGTGTTCAATGTCCCAATGTATGTTTCACCAAACATTATCAGGACTGGATGGATATTGACTCAGTCTTACTTTTTTTAACCTAGTGTATTTTCATAAGTAAGTCTAATAAGTAAAATGCAGTCTTCAAAAAGACAAATTTGGATAATTTTATTACTGAAAAACCAGTTAACTGACATTTTCTTTTTCATGTAGGCCCACAGCTTCCATTATACTAAACCAAAATCAATCTAATAGTCTTAAACACACACACACAAAATAAATAAATAATCAGAATGTCACCCTTCCCCCTTATTTTCTTTGTTATTCCTCAATATTTTAAACTTCTAAGAAGTTCAACCAACAGAGGTTTCATTTTCCAACACAATTATATTCTCACTATGCTTGAAGCACAATGACATTTTATACATTTTATTGATAAATATAGACTAAAATGCTAAAAGTCAGTCTGCAACATTATTGTGACATTGTATAATGAACAAAGGTTCAGAAAACATGTCGCTCCTTCCGGGCTTGAAATACCCAAGTTCTCACAGTGAACAAACAACCTTGGAGCCCCAGTAATCACCAACTCTGCCACCAAACTCTCACATCATCCTTCCATATCAGTATTATCAATATTTGGCCCTTGGACACCTTACACAGCTTCTTTTTCCTTATGCGGTATATCAGCTCTCCAAACATAGCCTATTTTCCTTCTAATTCTCATCCTCTGAATATAAGCCTTTCTTTTAAAAGGTTTTTTTTTTTCTTTTTTATTCTTTGCTCATATTGCATTTCATATGGAAGTTTGGTGCCATTGATTAATAAACAATGAGGAACTGGCGTCCCCTGTAGGTAAAATAATAATAATGAAAAAACAACAGAGACTGACATTGTTTACTTATTTATATTCATTTTTGGAAACCTTCATGACAAAGAAACTATACCGTATATCAGCAATATTTTTCTGCTAGTACTGTCATTAGTACTGTTACTATGTATATATATATCATTAAATGTTTAACAAAAAAAACATTTTACCAGATACAGGCAATTGAGTTAAACTCAAAACTTCTTTGAAGGCATTTGCCAGTCAGTGAGCACGTGAAGCACATGTGCACACACTGCTCCTTTAATACCCATAATGTGTGGGCTGCAGGAGGTTATTAACCACAGCATATTCATTGCCCATGTCTTAGGAAACATGGACAAGGTACATGGCCCATTTTTGCAGCCACACATGTATGCCTTTGTTGCATTGTATTTGCTGAGCAACATTATTATTATTATTATTATTATTATTATTATACACAAAACAGAGGGGAGGTCAGTGTGGGAAGAGGCTGTTTGAGAGCTCTACAGTTGCTGGTAATTTCAGCCATTAGATAGGGTTTCCGTCAATCTTATTTCTCAGATCCATCGTGGTGTTTGTGCACATTGTTTAATAAAGAGTACCCTTTCATACCTTAAAAAAGTACACCTTGTACGATACCGCACGTACAGGCACTTCAAGTTCCCACAGGTGACACGCCGTTTATCTTCATGGTGCAGGTGACACAGATCTGCCAAGAAACCAGATATGTCAAAGTACACACACACGCACACACACTTTTTTCATTAAAAACGATAAAAACGTAACCTAATTATATGCGGTTGCATCAAACTTGCATCCATGTGTTTTGTTGTTATCATTCAGCAGTTGTTATCTTTCCAGTGGCTCATGTACAAATCACAGCACAAATAGATATATTACACATACAGGGAGCATTTCTAGATGATGGCAGATAAAAAGAACATGAAGAGCAACCGTGGCATGTGTACTTATGACAATAATCAGTTTTTTTCCTATACCCATGGATTAATGTGGCACCCTGTTCTGTGTGTTACAGTGAACTGGAGACATTTAATCCACTCTTGGACTTCCCTCAGCGCCCTGAGCATCGACGCTCATTCCTGCACTTCCAGCTTCTCTTAACACTGCAGCTATATTTTAATAAAGACACAATGTTTCTCCAAATGTGAATTTAAATATTAGAAATTTTTTTTGACAAGGATTTAAAATTTGCAAAAAAAAAAAGTACCTTTCAGCTTTTACGTGCTAATATGGGTATATGTGTAGCCTTCTGGGGGGTCTTACGAATGTCCTTCAGTATATTGCAAAATTTTATATAGCAGGTATACAGTGCAATTTAAACTGTGACCTCCTATAGTTAGTAACGCATGTGTATTCAGCCACTTTTTCATCTGACATCCATATTACAAACTGAAATAAAATAAAATTAAGTGATATAGCGCCCCCAGGTGCAAACTTTAGGAATGTCAGAGTGTAAATGGCATTTGGAGAAATGCTACAGTATTTTTCTGAAATTAGACTTTACTCGCAATATTCACATTCACATTCGTGTCTCTTGTGTCACTGTGCGTCCAGTTAAAATATAGAAAAATGAATCCTTTCTGTTTTATTCCTGAAGGTCTCAGACACTTTAAATTAATGACTGACTCAGTTGCAAAGTATTGTACAGTTTTTTCGCATTCTTTAAGCGTTACAGTAGTACAGAAATGCCTGCATGTATTTCAATAATTGCTCTAATTTTCTACCCTTTTCTCACTTGCACAAGACAAGTGCAGTCAGTGTCTGGAATTACAGCAGTATCAGCAATTCACAGAGACATTACCTCAAAATATTCTCCATTCTCTTTGTTTCTCTTCAATTTAAATTTTAACTATCACCAAAAAGTGACAAAACATAATTGGATATAATATAATACTGAAAAAAAAAAACATTAAAAGGAAGATCCTCTCGATATAGAGCAATAATTGAAGCATATACATACATACATACATACACACACACACACATATATACATATGTAGTACATGCTATTTTTAACTCAGTTATGTTAAGTTGAAGGTTTAAGTATACTTTAAGCATATTTCTGTTTCTCGCCTTGAACATCGGGGAAATATGTAATATACTGTGACTTTCATATTATTTACTTCAAAGCCGTAATATTGATTATTTCACACAGAAAATGACAAATGGCAGTGCCAAATGACACAGTCAGCAAGTTCTATTAAAGAAATGATGGTACTGTGGCTGGTTTGTTAAAAGGTTCAGTTTAGACGCTCTATAGGTTTACATCCATCACCAGCTAATGACTAATATGATGAAAAACATGCACTTGATGGCAGCAGTTTCAGGCTTCAGTTTCTGTTTTTTGTCTGCCTATAGTGATATAGATTTTTGTCCTTTTATTTATTTTTTAAAAACCATATCACAGTATCTTTTACTGCTTACATTTAGATAGAAACATGGGAAAAGCCAAAGACAAGAAAATTGAGCAAGGTCATTGAAAATATGCCTACTAAAGACAGCATCTTATTCACAGTTTTCTAAAAAAAAAGTATTATTAGAGTGTAATGCTGGATTTGCCTTATATAACTCTCCTGGGCTGTTTCAAACAACTTTGAAAGCATATTTTTGACCCAAAGCATTGGTATACCATTATTCTTACCTTCACAAAGGCCATTATTATTGCTATTTCTTTCATGGCACCTTTGTCCAAAGAACCTAGACATCTTGCCAGTTTTTACAGCTCCATTCATTCCTCTCTGAAGGGTACCACAGCAGGACACTTCCTCGGTCTTAAACTGGACGCCTTCAGTTTCAAAGTGTTCTTCATCACTGCTGTACCCAGTGGCACAAATCTAGAGGATGTCAGGTTTGGTGTATTAAGGTCATAGCGTAGGACTCAGGTTTGAATTCCATAGCCACGGCAACTCCCACTGTAGTACCCTTGAACAGGGTATTTACCCTGAATTGCCCTAGTAAAAATTAAACATATAAACGGGTAAAAAAATCGTAAGACATTTAGCACACAAATATAATATCATAAGATGCTTTGTTGAAATCTGTCAATAAAGTGAATAAATGATTATTTTTGTGCTTTTTTGTTTGGATATGACCTTTCAGTAACTTTTCCCTTCTTTGCTTTCTTTCATCTCCAGTTGTTTCTCTGAATTTCTCAGTTAAAACACTAAGTTTATGTGATTCTGGTCACCTTGGAAGCCGTTTGCAGCCCGGGAGGACGCTTTAACCGTGTTCCTTCCAGCTACATTGGTAACAGCTGTGTTTGGTGGCAAAATAGGCTGCATTCTGAGACAGCTGTGATTCATTGCCAAAGGATGAAGACCTGAGTCTTTAAAGATACCTGCAAGGGCCAAGGAATAAGAGAGAGAGAACAAGGCAGGCAACATGGGTGATGTAATACATTCAAAGGAACTACGGGTTACCATGTTTTTAATTAGCATCACATTTATTGTGGCATGTTTCTAGTATTTAGGCAATTATACAGTGTTTATTAGCATTTTAAAAAATTAAACAGTGTTGAATGACAGGTTTAAAAATGGGCTAGTAGTTAGGGCTCTCACCTTGCAAGCTAAAGGCCTGGGTTTGAATTGCGGCTCCTGTTGTAATGCCCTTGGGCAATGTACTTACCCTGAATTGTTCCAGTAAAAACTGGTAAATAATTAGGAGTAACTTTGTATACAAACCTAACACTGTAAATTGATTTAGAAAAAAAATGACGGAGAAAAGAATGAATGTTCAAAAATGTTTAAAGTATGTGTCCCCAAATCTGTGACATGTAAAATTCTATAATTCTATGGATTTGCCACCCATAATGGAACCCATAAATGTACATAAGTTAATAGACATCTCATCTTTACATTTGCGGGATGTTACATTTAACTTGTAAAGGAGTTTGAGTGGCCTCTCCCTGACCCAAGTGTCCTAATTGTAATTGTGTGGGTATTGATTGCTGGAGGTTGAGTTACAGCGTGATTAGAATCCAGTCAGCTATTTATCTGAGGCTTGAGTACACTGAGGAGGACTCATTGACATTGAGAGGGTAAGGAGCTGCAGTCTTCGGTGCCGGAGACCTCCCACTGGTACCTGGAGGAGCATCTGGAATAAGATGCATTGTTACACCCCCCCCCAATACCCCCGCCCTTCCATTTTTGTGCCATGGATTCTAGCAGCGAGTTCCATTCAGGTGTGTGAAGAAATGGGCGACCAAATTTGCGCAGTAGGAAACCGCTGCTTTTACAAATAAATAATAACCATGCTCCATCATCAAGGCAGGAGATAATTGGATAATAGCCCCTAGGATGACCAAATCTGGCATTAATATTTTTTAATGTAACTGAACTTCTTCATATGACACGTCTTGTGGAACTCTTGGGACGAAACTTGGAGCCGATATGTACAGTAAGTAAATATGAAGAACATAGGGACACCTGAAGAATTACAGAAGATCTCTCTTCCTCCTTTCCATCAACCCTCCTTCCAGACCAGTCCTTTCACCTACACCGAGATCCAGTATTCAGAGCACATCTTGTCTGACTGATGGGAGACAGATAGCATATCCTAATTAATATAACAATAATTCTAGTTTGGCTTTAAGAGCTCAATAACAGAAACAACAGACTGAAGTCACGGGGAGGTAACCTGTGCCCAAAGGTCCCAGGCTTTCGTCTGCAAGGAAATGAAAAGCCTTTATTTGCTTGAGCAAGGAAAAGATAAAAAGCATGCTGTACAAACACATTATGGCTGCGTTTATTTTTTGCTCCTGTCAATCAGTATCTTCGGATTTACTAACTACCCCTAGCTTTTCAAAGTCCCTCTGATTCTCGGGCGTCTGGCTTTGTTGATCTGCTATGGTGAGTCGGTCAGTGGAAAAGAGGCACAGATGGTGAGGGTGAGGTTAACAGTCTTTAGATCTGTCATGTAAAGCCTCGATTCTGAACTGGAGGACAGACCATTCTAGAAGCACTCTGTCTATGTGGTCACCAAGAGTCCATATCGACTTGGCGGCACTTAACAACCGCTCCTCGAATCAATCTTTTCATGCATCTTTCCAGCATCTTTAATTAAAGCTCATTTACAATTCTCTGAACAGTTTTAAAACCATTTTCTAGTGGTGTAACGCTGAATCCACGAATTGGCCAAGCTGTGACGACCATACAAAGCGTGCAGAGTTCACAGTCAGCTGGGCGTCTGAAATTCATCGTAAATCAAACTAGTACCGGGATGACAAAAGTTTAACCCCGTTTGACCCTGTCTCACCATAGATCTTACCACAGGATCACTTAAAGAAGATACAAGTCTCCCTATAGGGAAATATTGAAAACGTGCATAATGGATAGTTATTGCTCTATTTTGGGATACAGCGCATACCGGGTGTGTAGTTTTCTCTTTTTTTAAGTTTGCACGTAAATATAAATATGAAAAAGTAGTACTGATACCTATATATGTAGGAAAGAATACATTATATGACAATATTATATATTTCTTTTATCCACCTTTTACATGGAATATTTCTGTGCCAGGCTTGTCTTTCATGCGAAACTGTTTATCCTGCAGCAGAACGTGTAAGAGGAGCTTGTTTTTCCTGTCTGCAGTTGTCCGGCATCGTACACCTCGAAAGTGAAACGGGAGAGGGGACATTTCTCTGCCGTAACTGTGCCAGAGTGGCCAGAGCAGGTATCGATTTCCTCTTGGCTCGTGGGAACGCAGGAGACCCGGGTGTTGTGTTAGTGTGTTTCGCTTGTCGGTATGTCGCAAATCCACAAAACAAAGGGAAGGCATGACATCCAGCAGAATTTCAGCCTCAATCCAATGTGCCTGCTGTATGTAGTTATTTGCTATTTATTCACTTAGCTGACACTTCTCTCCAAAGTGACTTACAAGTATTTTCCCGTTTGTACAGCAGGGTCATTTTCACTGGAGCAAAACTGAGGTAGGTACCTTGATCAAGGGCAGTACAGCAGGAGGTGGGATTCAAACCTGGATCTTCCGAGTACAAGTCGGCAAACTCAGAGTGGCAACTATAACCGTTACTGCACCTAGTGCCACGTGACAGAAAAAGAAAACATGTATGAGTGCTCCGAATATTCACCCACTGTGTCCATTTCGAGGCTGAAGTCAAATAAAGGAAAGGTTCTACCTGTGCTCATTGGGTGGTGGAGGGGGACTCTGGAAATGCATATTTCATCATTCCCTCCATCTGCTGTGAGAGGGAGCTATGCGGATTCCTGACAAAACACACTATATGGCCTTTGTGCCACTAATTCACAGATTAATCAGGCAGCCTTGTGCTCGGAGCTGCGGGCTCTCCACGTCCCCACGAACCGCCTTATATCGATGGCGGGCCTGGCTCTGTCCGAATACCACCTGTCTCAGCATGTCATTACAAAGTGTAATCTGGTCCCGGGAATAGAAAGGTTCTTATCAGTGTCAGGCTGAGATATAGATATGGGCTGGGTTACAAATGGCCAAACGTGCAGGCAGGAGAGCAGGCTATCAATAAAGCAATTTCTGGTGTCATAACAGCTACGCTTTTCGCAAAGCCACCTTTCAAAAACTTTTCCCTCTGCAAATCGCTGCAGCCCGACCATTAGGGTCTGCCTTGTGAATTTAATGGATTCCGTACAAATAATATTCCACCATAATGGAAAAGGTTGAAGTCACTGAAGACAGATGAAGTCATAAACACGTATAATTGAGAATCAAAGACCGATAAATTTTAAACTGCTATCCATTTTCTCCTTTTAGATGGTGATCTATGTCACGGCCACGGCTGGAAAATGGAAGAGATTACAGGGGAAAATTATAACAATAAATTTTCTAAACATACACCTTGATTATGCTTCGATTTTTAGGGAAGGCCGGGATTGCTGAAAGCTTGCAGGGCTAAATGGCACCATAAAATAGGTTCCCCGCTCTTTTGCCTCTGGAGCACAGCATGCCTGGAGGTGTGATTTTCTCTCTCTAAATGGAGGAAATGAATTGTGTAATTTATTGCAAACTCGAGCACAGTGAGATTAGATCAGCATATCCCATCAAAGGAACAACAATCAATCAGCTCCTACTTAACAGCTTGAGACGCATAAACCAGGGCAGCTAATGGCTTTCCAATTTAACAGATTGATAGACTTATCCATTCCTAGGGGATGAATTAAGAAAATCGGCTAGTTTCACACTTTTGACAGGGCTTTTCCCCCCTCTGGTTCTTAAATACAGTGATACGGTTAAAGTTCTGATGATCCTTTTAAAGCCCTGGACCAGCATTTGTTATTCAGATGAGCAAGGAAGTGTGTCACATGTAGGCGAACGGGTTCATTTAAATGACCTGATTATCGAGGGTCATTTGGAACTGTGAAATTGGGTCTATTCAAAGCCACTTAACAATATATAAATGTGACCTGGGCGACCTATTCAATTGACTGTGGGAAGAGTCTCCTTTTCAGCGCCCTTTAGGCTGCGAAACGACCTCCTATTGAGCAGTTTCCGTCATGCAAGTATGTCGGCTGATGAAATACCAAATTGCTGCGACAAAATGTGGAGTGACAGTTTGTCTTCCAACGCAAGAAGCTAGGCAGGTCCTTTACATCGCTGGGACTGCTGCGTTAAACCCAACCCAGATCTTTACATAATTAAGGAGAGGATGGTATCAGGAATGTCGGCCTAACAGGATGAGAAAGTGTTATTTTAGACAAGGCTTTATCAGCGCTGGAGGTCTGCCAGCGCTGGGGAGAGTGGTGTCAGGGCAAGGCTCGGGTGAGTTCGGTAAAAACGCTCCAGCTATTGCGAGTCAAAAGTGCACGATCTCACATCGGTCTGATATCCTCGCCATTGAAGAACCAGAAGAATCATCCGTGCCAGAGTCATGGAACGTACAGAGCAGTTTTAGCTTACCTTCCGCATTTTTTACTGCTAAAGCAGGCTAAGGTACTTGAATTGATTAAGAATAAACAATGGTTGGATGGATGGATATATGATAGTCCACAGCTGAGAATGAACCAGTGTCTTGAAGAATGACGAGGAGATGGAGCCCTGGCGTTTTGTAACGTTCATGTGGGACGAGTGTTGAGGGTGGTCTTACCACAAGGAGACACCTCCGCTGACCCCACTGACAAAGTGTTGACCATCAGGGGCAAGAAGATGCCCAAACATTTTTGCAGTTACATTTGAGACGGTTGCTGTTTGTTTGCTCCTTTTCCACCCCACCTGGATGTGTGCTCTTAACTTGCCACCATGGAGGGTCATACGTGATTCCTGCTTTTTGGGTAGCTGTTCGCGAATAACTAATGAGCACAACTCGACCCGGCAGTTCCGCATCACATCAAACCTCCAGGTGTTTTCACCAACACAAGGAAGACTGCTCACAGCTGACCATCATGGCAGTGTCAGTGTAACCCATCAGCAAACAAATGCAAGACCATCAGCGCAACATACACGGTGGTGTAATGTGACAGTAAGTGTAGGCACATCTCCGGAAAAGCCCACACACTGCACCCGATTCCAGCGCATTTGCAGTCTTTGAAAACGGCCTATATTATCTATCACTCTCTGCCCACAACTGGACAGGTCTGCCGAGCTCAAAATCTGATTTGCAAGGAAGTCCTAAGGGCAGCCAGCAAATTAACTATCAGCCATTTTATAGCCATAAATTACAGTTCTGCTTGGAAGGGCCACAAATCAACTGGATACACAGTGAGGCCCCTCGCTCCAAATCGCCACTGGAGAACGCAATTAAGGATTTCATAAAAGAGGTGACAAGTCATATGTTACAACAATGCGTCGCACATACCAACAACATGGCAAAGCGAACCGTGCTCTCCAGATCCTCCAGTATGAACCGGTCTTCTCTATCTCACTCCAAGGGTGTCTTCCAGGTACACGGCCTGTGAAGAATCACAACAAGTCCTTTTATTGAGTGTAATTATTGTCGATTAATTCAGCTTTTACTGTAGTTTTCAAGTATGTGTTACATGACGACGGCTGAATGATTACATCATTTCAAGGTAATTAGTAGTAACTTGTGTTGATAAACCTTTACGCAGCTACACCTGTAATGTAACGCAAATGTTTATATGTGTCTTCAAAAAAAAAAAAAATGACTGGGAAGGTGATTTGGAATTGTGAATGTTCGGATAGTTTTATGTAGTTACTCGTGTGATGAACTTGGTTCATATGGTGGAAAGAAGCAAACTAACTGTACTTTAGAATTATGCGTCTGCATCTAAGTGTCTCTTCCTGCTAATGTGATGTACACATTGTATTTTCTATGAGATTTATGTCGCTTTGGAGAAAAGCATTTGCTAAATGAATAAATGTAAATGTTAATGTTGGGAACCTAGTGATCAGTTCTTATACCTGTTCTGCAGAAGGAATTTTGGATAAATGTAAGCATACAAAATTTTTTTCCCAAGGAGTTCAGTCTGTCTTGTTTACACTGGTTGACCTTATTTTAAAATCTCCACTTCGTTTTTTTTCGTTTTTTTTTTTTTTTTTTAAAATTTGCTTTGCAATTCTGGAAAGAATACGATAAAGCTTGCCAGCCTACACACATGCTCAGTGAAGGAAATCATTTCCATTTCTTGCTTTCTTCCAACCCCTTCTCTCCAAAAGTGCATTTATCCCATTCTATTAACTGGTCAAAATGAAGCATTGATTATGTGTGGAAAAATATAAGTGCAAAACAAATTTGCACTCCAGAAGGACAGATGAGAGGTGCTTACCTGTAAACACACGAAAATGCAAACAATTATTAACCGATTGATTTTGTGGATGGACATTCTTTGCTTGTCGTTAAGACATTTACTGTATTTTCATTAGCTTAACAGCTCCCTCAGTCTCCTGATATTAAAGAGAAATTTATTCCCTGGGTTGGATTGAAACTTTTTTTGCTGCAGCCTATTATATATTTTGCTTTCTATTTCAGTTTAATAGCAAAAAAAAAAAAATGGTTACATACATTTTTTTTTTCTTTACAACACCCTATCCCATTATTACTCTGTTGTCATTTGATTATTTATAGAAAACTATTTCCCGCTTACTTACATTTGCCACTTATTTCCCCGTTGTGACCTGCAACAGATTCAGTCCATTTCAAAAGCCTTAAAGCCAATTCTTTACAAGTCTACAGGTCGACCCTTGCAGTTGAGCGGGGATTGAAATGCGGTCCTGTTCGGCAGAGGTATGAAAGGAGAAGGCAGGAAGGTGGGGGTGCAGCAACACGCACCAGGAAAGGAGGGAAAATAGTGGTAGGGTACTGAGGGGTACTGATGAAAGCTGGTACAAGCCACAGTGAAGTAAAGGTGATGGAAGAACAGTGATGTGGCAGAGGCTGTGAGATTGAGAATTCAGCGATGGACACATTTGGACAGAGAAGAACAGTGGACTGTAGGGACAGCGAAAGGGTGTGTGGAGGAAACAGGTTGAGAAGAGACGGAGGAGAAAAGCTCAGCGCAGCTGAGACAGACAATGAAGAACAGTAGAATGCTGTCTGAGGGGCAGGTCATAGTATGCAGGTGAGAACGTGAATCGGGTTTAGTGAAATGGACAGTGACCAGTAGCAGGACACTGGGAGTGGGGTGAGGGAGGAGAACAGGAGCTTCTGATCTATGCAGAGAGGAAGGGTAAGATAGAGATGGACAAAGGGGGCACAGTTTGGGTACCTCATAAGGAGCTTCCAATCCATCAGGAGAAATAACTTGTGCCTATCGAACCCAGTACATCTGGAACATTTTCTCTGTGACCATTCTGGCCCAAAGTAGGGTAGGTGGAAGGGTAGGGTAAGTTACTTTGATTTCCTTCCAACATAAAGTGCATGTCAAACATGTGCAGGTTTTATTAGCAGCAATTTGTTGTCAAATTTTCAGCAAGGATAATGTTCAAGATCCTTTGTTTTGCTCACAGGTCTAAGGATGACTACATATTTGTATATAGATTTATGTACACTAGACCTTCAAATACATGGTCCTGCAGTCATACTGGACAAAACTGTGTTTTTCTTTAAATGTTCATGTGCCAAAGGATAAGATGGGACAGGACAAGGCAGGACAGGACATTAATCCCTGCCGGGAAACTAACTCACAGCAGCTCAACATAGAAAAAAAGTGCTGTTATACCAACAAATGATTTACAAAACGAATACATGTAATACACTGGCTTTTCTATGTTTCCTTAAACAACTATAATTCAATGAAGGAAGCATTTAAATTAAGCAGATTTTAATTTGCTTGGTGTGCTCTGGTCTATACACATACACGCACAAGTCTGAAAAAATTGTAAAGTTTTTTTTTTTTTTTTTTAAATAAAAAGCCTGTTGAGTATCTTTATTTGGAGCATACAGTAAGAAATCTCAATTGAATGTGCATTTCCAGAGAAATTCCTGCCTCACTGATCCCCCCCCCTCAGTTTTCCAAAGAGCTCAGGATGAATTTTTGGGGGGATTTGTCAGAGTTTTTTATAGTGACCCTAATAAACGGCAGCATGGCGCCGCATGTTTGTCACTGTCATATGTGAAAATGGAGTTAATGATGCTGGGGGGGCAGGCAGCCATGCACATTTGCCTTTAAATACCTGCTCCAGCTGACTGGGTTTGCCAGGGTCCCAGCTGGACCCGGGTGGGGATCGATAAGGTCAGAGGTCAGCCATGCCTCCCATTATTTGCTCGGCCATTGCCCATCATCTCACAAGCTAAACGATGCCTACGGGAGGGGTTTGGAGGGGGGTGGGAGGTGGCGGTCGGAAGACCTGGCCTCACGCGCTGCCACCTCTTGCTAACAATCCTCCAGGAGGCCTCATATCACGGCCCCCTTCCTGACACATGACCAACGAGCCCCTTGAGCCGTGATTACAGACAGAAAACATGAAGTGTCTCCTCTACCCAGACTTCTCTCATTTCCTTTGCAGCTCCTTCCACCTTAGAGCACTACAAGCAGTCGGAGTCCTTCACCAGAGAAAAAGATGGCAAAATCAGTGATGTTGTTACTGATACAGGAAAGGCTTCGAGACAATGCGGCTTCATGTTCGGTGCATTTCCAGCACACATTTACTGTACATGTATTCATTCAGCTGCTGCTTTTCTCAAAGTAAGTTCTAATGTTCAGCTGTTACACTTATTTACCCACTTCAACAGCTGGGAATTTGTACAATAGCCAATTTATGGCAGGCACCTTTACCAAGAGTACTACGACAGGAGGTGGGGTTCAAACCTGCACCTCAGACACCAGCTTTTGTAATCTTAGATAATTTACTTTACAATGATTCCCCTGTTTACACTGCTAATTATACTACGCTTGTATCTTTTAGAGTAGGTACCTTGTTCATGTGAGCAGAGCATGGATTTGAACCCAAGTCCTTCAAGTAGAAGACAATAGCTCTAACCACTAGAGACCCTGCTGGGCCCAACTATTCTACTTGGAATCCTTCTGTGACACAAACTAGTGTAAAATTCGCATATATTATATACATATTAATAAATTCATTGCAGTGTTTTTTTTATTTTTATTTTTACTTTTATTAATAACGTGTCACTTTTCTTCAGAGCAACTTCCAATATTAAGCCAGTTCCACTGATTTGCCTCTTTATACAGCTGGTATAAAGCAATGAAGGGTAAGGACCTTGACTAAACATGGTGCTGCAGGAGATGGCATTCCACCCTGGGTCCTTCGAGTGCAAGGAGGCTGTTCCAACCACTGCGCCCCCTGTTGCTCACATACAAGGGTCAGCTACAGACAGCGAAAAGACTTCAGGCACCAGTGGGACACAGCAAAATGTGACAAAACGAAAGGAAGTCTTTGAAAATGAAGAAAGTCTCATGGTGTCATTCTGATGTATACCTCACATATGCTGAGTGTGTAGCCCCTACATCTGTACAATCACACCGGGATAAAGTGTGTCCAAAACGTCGAGGGAAATTCACAAGGGCCGATAGTCGGCTGAGAGTTCTCTAAATTATCTCCTTACGGACGGTCCAATCCATTAAACTCTTCTCACATCACGAGTGAAAAGCTCGTAATAGGGCAACTGTGCGTTCAGAGATTCATTCGAGAGAATGAACTGCAGTCGCCGAGTGACAAGCTGGAGAAATGCCCCCACTTTTCAAGCTGTACAAATGACGTCTGGCCGCGATAACTCACAACTGGACACTTCATTTCAAGTCGAGTACGACTGGACCAGTCACAAGCTATTATCCCATCTTCTTTATTTGTGGCCTGTGGTTTTGGTGTTCGGAGTCTCAAATAAATACCGGTAAAATGCCACTTCAATCAAAAATATTGCCTAATCCTTCTCCTGTGTGACGGAGTCCGGATGGTAACCCATTCCGCATGACATAAACCTTTTCTTGAGTCACGTGACCTGGCTGTCGTGCAGGATAAGGGAGATCAAGTAACTGGAGTTCACAGGTTACAGATGTGTAAATGCTCTCAGCAGCAAATGAGTGTATTGCAAAGTGTAAGTCAGGAGATCATAGTGCATATCAATTAATTTTACGGGACACAAGTCTACCTTTGCCACAAATAGAAGGAAAAAAAGAAAATATAATTTCTCAGAGCAATGTGTGCATTATGAGTACTTAATTTCTCGAAGTTGTGCAGGAAGATGTATTCATGAGTTTGCAGTTGGTGAGGCTTTAATAATTCCATGAATAATCTCAATTTTACACCACTTGTAAAATTTCAACCAAGAAAGCCATAACGGGCATCAAAGGGGACCCAGATATAATGATCATGACGCATACTTGCTTTATGTATTTGAACGTTAAGCAGTGTTCATTTATTTATTTCTTAATTTATTTATTTATAATTTATTTAGACATACAGTATTTCATTCCACTGGGAGAGGGGTCTAGGAATTCTTGCACTGCCTTGTCAATACTTGTCTGACAGTCCATTGACGTGGCACATCTGTCAAAAGATGAAAGTTTGTCTGGTAAACCTGGATAGAAAAAGTGGGGTAAAAATGACTTTGGCGTACGCAGGAAATTAATCAAGGAAATGGGTTTTGTGCGGCGCATATTACACCTAATCTGTCCTTTGTGCAAATGTAGCTCAGTCCAATTCTTAGCAATCGAGGACAACACGCTCCATTGTGAAAAGCCACTTGTTCCCTGCATAATTAGAGATCTCATAGCCGCAGTGAAAGGCAGGCGGTGTTGGGGGGGGATCGGGGGGTGGGGTGTTGTTTGCCCATTTAAAGTGTGATCCAGATAATAGTATTTTCATCAAAGGCAGCAATTACATTCATTAGACAGGGTCCGCCATAGTAGCACGGAAATTAAGTGCTGCGAGAATGAAAAGCTTAATTTGTACTTTTTTATTCTAATCCCCTCCTTTTCTCTCCTGCTTTCAAATGCCCCGTGTCGAGCAGCAGATCTCAAGGAATAAATAGTCTCCACCAACAAGGAGAATAAATCCCAGCAATGTCCTCCACCAGCTCTCGGTGGTAATGACTAAGCGGCTGGGTTTCTGACCGCCGTTACTATAGCTGCACTTTTCAAGAATTAAAGAACCTTTCTTTAGGGCTAATACCCAATGCAGCTTTTAAATGAGCCCAGCATATGACTGGAGTCTCAGGGAAAAAAAGCTCCAGGGCTTCTTGAAATTAATTCCCAATTCCTTTCAGAAGGAAATTAATTGTTTCATGTCCTATAAAACTGCAAACAGCACATAAATCAGCCAGTTTAGAGGGGACAGAGGCCTTTTAATTCCAGCCCTTTAAATGTGAATTGGGGTAAGTGGATAACTCTATCACTTCCTAAAAAGCAGGTGCAATTTGGGGAGCAGGGGGTTATCCTTTCTGTCAGCTGGTTGAATAAAAAAAGTTTGGAAAAAAATGACACTTTTCTTCTGTGGTTACAATGTTTATAAAATATATAACAATACTCATATATATATAATGCGACAGAAGAAATGCACATAATAAAACAATGTTAAAATAGGTAAAATAGTATGAAAACTGGCAAAAATTGTTAAAAAAAGCTAGTTACGCTAAATATGTCCTAAATTATTGACTGAATACTTTAACAACAACTGCAATAGTAGTAGCAGTAATAATAATAATAATAATAATAATAATAATAAAGATATCAAATTCTACTGATGATAAACAACAGGAGTTAGTTATTTCCTTTGATTAGAGATTTGTGTGTGACAAAATCTATTCATTTCAAAGCTTTTTGCATCATGTGATGACGTAAGATGAATAAAATGATTAGTTACAAAACAATATCCAAAGCTTCAGCACGTACAGTCAATAGTGAACGATGTTGTGTGTTGCTGCGCCGCCCGCGTTTGAACACCCTTAATGTCATTCTGGACTCCCATGTAACCTTCTTGAAATCCAATTAATATAAGCTGCCCTTTTGTGGCAGAATATCATGGAAAAAGCCTGCCGTTAATTAGGTTAACATGCATGGGATCGTGGCTAATTACTCTCTCTGCGAATCATTTGAGTACCCCCTGTGATCCGAAATGCGTAATTAAGCGGGTCAGGAGGTGAACATCACCATCAACTTTCACTAAAAGCAGCGGCAATTTCGTGCATCAAAATCTATGCAGTGCTTCCAATTATTTTAAAAAATCATTTTTATAACATGTCACTAAGTCAACTGTTACAAGAGCTGTAACTCTCTACAACCGCAGGCTTGAAGAGAAAGGATTTTTTTTTTTCGTTCCAAAAGACAATAATCAGAGCTGTAATTAATTTCTGTTTCGAGCTGTTAGATTATTGTCACTCAGAGGAAATATTCATATCTACATCCCCCCTTTTTTGAAATCTGAGCATAATTAATGGCAGTAAGACAACATTAGTGCTGACAGGCCGCTATACGTTCATATAACTGACAACATACTTGGTTGCAGAGCTGGTTAAACAGCATTATTACATTGTGTCAGCTTATTGCACTGCTGTGGTTCTTTTTTTTTACATTGGGATCAGTCTTATTATTTTGTTTGTTTATCTCTCAATGTTACATTTACATTTATTCATCTAGGAGATGCGTTTCTCCAAAGTGACATACATCACAGAATATCTACATGTCTGTTTATTTACTAATCCATTTATTTAGGTACTTTTGTCCAAGGCAACTTACAATATTGGGGTTGTACAAAGTTTCAAGATTACGGACAATGAGAAACCAGGATGAAATATTGTGCTACTGTTACAAGACTTACTGAGGAGCGCAAATACATTCACTGGAATAATAATAATAATAATAATAATAATAATAATAATAATAATAATAATAATAATAATCCCTTTCTTCTTGTATGATGAAAATCTGTCTGTGTTGCAATGAAAAATTTGTAAAGCTTGCATTTTGGAAACATTATCAAAGCACTGAAAGCCCTGTGATGTCATGGCCTGTCCTTGCCTGCCCTCTGGCGGTGACCAGTGGAAGCGCAACGCAGAAAATTCCTCCCACTGTTCCGCTATTCGCAGGAGTCATTGTTCACATCCCGTATGTGGGGTACTGGGTAAAGCAGCAGTAAAGCAGCAGTACCAAAAAAGTAACATTACCAATAAGTAGCGTTTGTGAAATTAACATTTTTTTTAGAACTCTGGTTATATGTTTTTTTCAGTAAATTGAAGAAAATATCAATTTTTGTGTTTTGAGTAAGATTAGTGTAAATGTGATGCTCATGGTACTGTTTATGAGTGCTATATCAACCACACCAGTCTAAGCCACCCATTGCTAAATCAGCTCTATATTTCTATTATTTCTGAAATCACTGTCACTTGAAACGTTTCAAGTCCTGATTTTTGTAAAGTATTAGACCTTTTGGAAAAGGTCTACTGTACACAACAAATGTGCCATTTTTACATAGTTCTACATCATCCTCTATTATTTTTTGATAATCTGTGTTGCAACAAGCAGGAAATTTCAAGTTTTTGAATATGACACTCAAGTCAAGGTACTACTGGTGCTTCACCATGGTCGTCCGCTAGCACAGATCTCTAGTGCGACCAGCATTTTCAGCACCTTTGGATGATCACAAAAATCCTGCCCATTGCCTCTAAAGCCTGGGTGGTCCTGATCTGAACATGTCTGTACATTGCATTGTCAGCTGCGTAATGATTATGCTGGAAGTGTTACTGCAATTCCCATATATTTTTCAAATCTTACTTTGAGCAATTTTGCTGGTGGCCATGCCAGCACTTTCAGAATTACGTATAAGCTAATTATATACCCGTTATAAATTGAATATGGTTTTTTTACTTAAAAGTCACCATTCCAGAATTTGAAGTAATATCACTGCATTTTGTATTCTTGTCTATTAACTGATTAAAATATAATTTAATCGGCATGGTGGCACAGCGAGCAGCGCTGCTGTTTTACAGTGGACATGAGTTTGATCCCCGCTCACTCTATGTAGAGTTTGCATGTTCTCCCTGTGTCTGCTTGGGTTTTTCCTGAGTGCTCTGTTTCCTCCCACAGTCTAAAGACATGCTGTCCAGGTTCACCAGTAGTCTGTGAGTGACATAGAGAATGTGTTCCACTGAAGTATGGATGACTGACCCCTTGTAAGTGATGCATCTAGCAGTGTAAGTCACCTTGGTGAATAAGGTGTGTGGGCTAATAACACTACATAGAATTCATTGGAAGTTGCTCTGCAAAAAGTGTCTGCTAAAGAAATAAATGTAATTACACACACACACACACACACACACACACACACACACACACACACACACTGTCTGAACCGCTTGTCCCATACGGGGTTGCGGGGAGCAGGAGCCTAACCTGGCAACACAGGGCAGAGGGCTGGAAGGGGAGGGGACACACCCAGGAGGGGACACCAGTCCGTCACAAGGCACCCCAAGCGGGGCTTGAACCCCAGACCCACCAGAGAGCAGGACCTGGTCCAACCCACTGCACCACCACGCCCCCCTGTAATGTTAATTGCAGCCAGTTTTAAAAAAATCAAATCAGTTTTAATTCTATAGCTAGTCTTAAATAAAAAATTCCAAAAATTCATGAGTAAGTCATTTATAATGTCATTTGTATTGTCTGAATTAATTCCTCCTGTCTGAAACCGGTAATAGACCCAGTGAGAAAACAAAAGTGCTTAACCTATGTTGTACTGTATTAAGTCCACCATGCACTTATAGTAAAGGATTCTTCAGAGGGTGTTTTGGTAAAATAGTATTATATGTTCGTTAGTTTTCAAAAAGTGGATATTTTTAGTCTTTATGGTAGTTTTTCAATGTGAGCGCATAGGCAGAAACATGCAGGTTTGCACTAATATGAAAAGCACCAGGACAAGGTCTTTGTCGATGCTTTTAATTGTGTTCAGTATGCACTGAAGTGCATGGAAGAGAAACAATTTATTGAAAATGTTGAAATCTCTCAGGGATTGTCTTTAACTATATTTCACTTTGTATGGATTTCATTAGTTTCGTTGACTTTTGACAGAAGTTGAGTTGGAAAGTAAAGAGAGGCGGATTGCGGCCCATTCAGTCCTTTGCCTCGGCAATGTCCTTCGCCTCGGCAATGTCCTTCTCAGGGGTCTTCTCCTTGTTTTTTTCACTGCCTGCAAGGAACAAGAGTCACTCATTTCTCCACTCAATGGAATCTGGCTTCGACTACGGTGCGTTTCCCAAAAGTGCTGCTGCACTGCGTTTATCGGGGTCATGTAGAACATCAGTGAAGCAGTGCAACTCTACATTTACTGGTGAAGCCTTTGGAAAGCAAACAGCACGATGAGATTGACTGTATTGATCAATAATCTTCTGCAGAGCCAGACCTCAGGACAGTCACAGTGGGATGGTTTTTGGGAAGTACGTACACTATCAGCATATGATGCAGAACATGTTTCTCCAATAAGTGACGATACACTTATTCCCCCCCCGAGCTTGCAAGCACAACTGGCACTGGAAGTCCGTTCATAACCCGATTTGTTTTTAACTCCAACCGTGGCACACACCACACACGCACACACACCTGCAGCCACCATGCACACACGGGGCATACCTGGCGCCTGGAAACCTGTCTTGGTTACAACTACCCTACAGTCTGTTACCATGACCACCCTTATGTAAGCCCCTTCTGCCCACAGTTAGACCACGTATACAGTTCTGGTATCCTTCGCTCCTTGCCCAGCCTAACATAAAAATACAATGAAACTGAAAACCTAAGTTTGCATCCTCTTGTCCCACGAACAAATACAGTCATCAATGTCATTTTACCACTAAGTCACAATAAATAAAATCTTAACAACGTACAGACTTATTTCAATTTAATTACAAGTTATGTTCTGTAAAAGTCACAGATGTAGGTATAATATACTTTGTAAGACAATTTTAATATATGAACTCCAAGCAACACATACACTTTCTGAACTACTTGTCCCATATGGAGTTACAGGGAACTGGAGCCTACCCAGCAGCACAAGGCTTAAGGCTGGAGGGGAGGGGACATTGAAACAAAAACAAAATTAAAAAAAATAAAAATAAACAAAATCTTAAAGCACTAAAAAACATACATGCCTTCCGCTCTGCTATTAAATGCCGATCGTGAATCAGTTCTGCCCATAAATACATGTTCTGTTCATCGTCTTGTTATTCGCCAACACACACACGCACACACACACGGTCTGAACTGCTTGTCCCATACAGGGTCGCGGGGAGCCAGAGCCTAACCCGGCAACACAGGGTGTAAGGCTGGAGGGGGAGGGGTCACACCCAGGACAGGACGCCAGTCCGTCACAAGGCACCCCCAGCGGGACTCAAACCCCAGACCCACCAGAGAGAAGGACAAGGTCCAACCCACTGTTCGCCAACACATCAGACACTAAATGTGAAATCTGTGGAAAGGAGTTGAGTCAATGTGATCCCTCAGTTTTACTCTTTTTGCCTGCATTTTGCTGCCAACTAGTGGCTTAGCAAGGAAACACACAGGTCGTGTTTGGCTCACAACAGACAAAAATTGTAGCCCATAAGTAAGTAAAGAAAATTACGTGGAAAATGTTTGTATCTTCAAAAATATGAACATTTTGAAGATTTGCAACAGAGGAAGCCAGTGTGCAAACAAATGGACCATGGCAGTTCACAGGAGGACTACAGATGAGACTGCTGGAATATGTAGTAGTTAGAGCTGCTACCTTTGGACCCACAGGTTGAAGTCTCATCTCTGGCTGTAGTGTCTTTGAGCAATGTACTTACCCTAAACTGCTCTGCTAAAATTACCCAGCTGTATAAATGGAGGAGTAATTGTAAATTGATCAATACTGTTTCTTTGGAAAAAAGCGTCAGCTAAATGAATAAATGTAAATATGGATTTCATATGCTGCTTTGCAAAACAAGCAGCAGAACTGGTTTGCTCATATTTACTTCACTCTGTACTCTTCTGCTCTGCCAGCCAGAGGCAAAGGCATCAGGAAGGAGATTTATAGAGGTAGGAGCCTCACCTTTGAGCTGGATGGGTCCCAGCACCAGAGTGGCATCCTCATAAGTCGATTTTAGCGATCGGGTCTTCCGGGAGCGGCAAGGCTGGGTGCAGACCGAGTTGCTCTCATGGGCTTTGCATACATTCACTTTACACTGCAGGTACACCATGGGGTGGCTGCGCAGGAACTTGAAGGCCCGGAACTTAAATTGTGCCACGTTCCTGTTGCCGTATGTGAAACTGTAGTAGGTCCTGTCTATCACACAGCTGGTCAAAGGCAGAAAGAATCGGACGAGTGAGCAGGCACATGAATACAAACAACTCATTTTTAGACTGAGGAAACAACAACAAACAACTTAGAAGAACTCAATATTGGACATATGGCTCAGTCAAACTGAACTGCTTTTCAGGCAATTTTTCAAACAATCCAGATGCAATTCACCAAACCTGGAGAAACCAGTTTTATCCAAAGACCAAAAGACCCACAAACTTCCATAGCTATTGATGGCTTTGTTCCTTCACTGTACCTTCAGTCTGTTTCTTGAATTTGGTGTTTTAGCAAGATGAACCTACAACCTCACACATGCAACCAAGTGAGATTCCTCAACTGGATCACAAACTAATGATGGCTGTACTTACATTCGCATTGATCAATTTCAGCACAGCATTTAAAACTCACATGCGCAAAATGGAATGTCTCTCTCATGAAATAACCCAAGAGTTGAAACAAAAACTAAAGAGGAGTCTCACCCATTGCGGATCAGGTCGTAAGAGCGGGTTGAAAAGTCATGGGGTGAAGGTGAGGCCACACAGGTGTCCACAGACAGCACCAGGCTGCTGTCATTCCTGAGCAGCTTCACCTGCACGTACAGGTCCTGGTTGAGGGTCACTATGTATGGGGAGCTGTACACCGGGGTGATAAAGCTAGAAGAGGTGTAGAAATTCATGGTGGCATTGAAACGGCCTGTTCCAGTGATGGTGCTGTTTATGTCCTCCTTGGCCTGGTACATGATCTGTGCCGTGGCATCCTGGTCCATGTAGCAGCCAACATGCAGCTGGAAGTTGGACTGGCGTGTGATCTCACCTCCACTGGAGTAGTATGCCCGTACATCATTGCTGTACACCACCCTTCCATTGCTGAACTATGGGATGAGAGACAAGGAGATGATTTCTCAGAAATGTGCACTTTACATTTATTCACTTAGCCGATGCTTTCGTCCAGAACGATTTACAGTCTGAAGCTACCTACAATTATTTACCTATTCATACAGCTGTGTAATTTTTACCGGAAGAACTTTGGGTAAGTACCCTGCTCAAGGGTACTACAACTGTAGGTGGGATTCAAACCAGCAGCCTTTGGATCCAACCATTCATTGGCTCTAACCACTACCTATTGTAAACTACTGTAGTAGTAAGATCTAGGTACTAAGATCTGTAGTATGCATTAGCTCAAAAAGGTTAGGGTTTAATTCAGGTCTCTTAAAAGGTTTGTGTCACACAAGCTAAAGAACAGATTTAAATCATGGACTGACTCATTTATACCTGAAATGTCACATCTGAGTCATTAAGAGCTGGAAAAACTAGAATGTATCATGTTCTACAACCCAGAGAGACAAACTTGTATACTTACAGGTCAGGGTTTACTAATTGATCGTAGCTCTATTTTAATTCTGACCACTAACTAAGCACATTGTCCATACTGCACTAACATTTTACCTGCTACAGCCTCCAAAAATCCAGTAGAAAAGGTTATTTTGGAAACATTTCCAGGATTTCAAGGATGTTTTTAACCCCTACTCACAAACAAGAGGTCTCATTTAGGACTAAGCGCTGTAGAATCTACAGTTTGGGAGATACCATTAAACACACGTCCTCTACAGTGGACATAACTGAAAGGCAGGGGCTCAGGAGGATAGTACAGGAGGCAGTGCAGTGGCTGAAATTCGCACTACTGTTTGTTGAGCAAGGTACTTACCGTAAATTGCTCCAGGAAAGAAAATTACCCTGCTCTTCAAGTGAGTATTTACTCACTTTGTGTTGTAAGTAGTTTACTATACAAAAAAGTAAATTGTCTTAAACAAAGGTTTTGGCTAAAGAGAAAAATGTATTTGTGTAAGAGATATAGCAGGAGTGAGTAAATGAAGAGTTTCTTTAGTTAAGGGGATGCCCTACCTCTCTCAGGGTACCGCACGTGTTCAGTGGGAAGTTGAAGACCACCTGGTAGGAGGAAACTTGTGGTCTGCACCTCTGATCATTCAAGTATAGGTCGTAGCCGCTGTAGCCCACTGAGTTAAGGAATGAGGAAGAGATGACTATGTTCATGTTGTCTGAAGAACAATCCACTCGCCCTGGAAGCAGAGGTTCAACAGAAGTACTGAGATGAAGCAGACCCAAAGAGACACACCACAGAACATACAGCATTGATTGACTTTTTAAATGTGGACAGAGATTCAGCAGTTCTGAGTGAGAGGGGGAGGTCACTCCACCTCACTGGATCCAGAACCGAGAACCTTCGTGCTTTTACTTTTGGACCAGCTTTAACCACTACACTACCAGCTGCCCCTATATAAAGGCCGGACACCCCAAACTACACCAAGGGACAGCTCCTTGCTGTGCAGCACTCTACAGTTCATGTAGGGGGTTTATTTTACCTTTACAGTGATCTCACGGCTGAACAGACCACCATGGACAGAAATAAGAACAGAGTCAAGGCCAGAGCAAAAAGAGTAATCCTTATTACCTGAGGATTCAGAAAGAGAAGTGGTGAAAGTGGCGTAGAAGCCTGTGGCTGCTATTGAGTAGTCAGACCTGAAGACAATGGTCATGTATCTGGAGGAGGAATGGAAGTTCCTCATCTCTGAGTTCTGGCAGACCCTCCCGAGAAGAGGGGAGCTGGTTGAGTACCCATCGTGCACGGCAATGTAGTCACAGTTGCAGCAGGTTTCCAGGCTGTTGCAAAATGCAAGACACGCAACAGTCAGGATTTGAGGAGCTCTGAGGAAATAAGGCTTGCTGTGTACTTTAGGTTTGACCACAGGTCCACGCACAGCCTGCATTCTAATCATCTCATTTCAGTGGAAACAAGTCCTAACACACTTACATTTATTCATTTAGCAAATGTTTTTCTCCAAAGCAACTTACAGTAAACACATGTAAAGCTGACATTCAAGGTGAGTTACAATGCTACAGTACACTACCTAGAGTCAACCACTCATCTGCACACCAGAGCACATGCAGAAACTATGGACAATTTACAGTCCTCAGTTCACCGAAACATGTTTTTGGACTGTGTGAGGAAACCAGAGAACCCAGAGGAATTCAAGATGAATACAAGAGGAACATGCATACTCCACACAGACTGAGTGGGCGTCAAACCCATATCCTGTCACACCACCCAGGTGCGTTGAGACAACAGCACAGCTCACTGAACCACCGTGCCACCCATACTGAGCTCAGCTGCAGAATTCAAAGTATGAAAATACTGTTACACGGAGTAATACCATAATAATACAGAATCTTGTTAACTGAAAATATGTCATTTGAAAAGAATAAAAAAAACATGAGGAAATTTTAATATTTACTTAATCTCATGGAATGTCAGGATGACTCTTTGCCCAGATGGAACACTAAGGTACCACACGCAGTAGGAATTGTCAGGGTAGTAGTATGGGAAACCTGGGCTGTAGATCGATCCAGAGTCGCTAAGGTACCCTCCACAGGATGACGCTGTTTTATGGAAAGGGGTAAAAGCATGAATTAGAAAACCTTCCATTTTACACTTTGTGAAACTGTGAAAACATGTTAACTCAATAGGCATTTTTGAAAAGATAGTGTTCCCATAACAAGTGCACCTGAAGTTTACACTTTTTCAGTGGTTTTGTTGAGTGGGAGACTGAACCATAACATCATGTGTTGTGCTCAGTACACTGAAGGCTTTTTAATATGAATATGAGAGAACCTTTTGTTTTCCACTTTTGCCTATTTCAATATTTATGATGAAATGTAGAGGAATACCTGTGGTTGTATAAATTCCTGTGGTCGTCCCACAGTAATCTGTGACAAATCAAAGAATGACAATGTCCATTATCACATGGCAGTAGCAGCAACGATAATCTGCTGTTCACATAAAGGTGCTTCTTGTTGACTTTCACAGATTCCCCCCACAACTGTGCTAAGCTTGCCCCCCCACCAACAAATAACACAGATTTTTTTATGAAAGTAGCAATTCTTACCATTGTAATCAGGACAACAGTTGCCAGTGTAAATACAGTTTGAGTAGCACGAACAGGTACCAATGTAGTAGCCACAGTTGTATCTGCAGGACCCATATGGAGTAGCTGCAATATCAAACAAAGAAACATTTTGGCCAAACTCAGACTGACAATATAACCTGACTCTGCATTCCTCTCCATCGGTAATAATCAGTAATTTCACTGGTCCATTGTTGAACCCTTTGGAGACAAACAGTCGAAATACTGCAAAGTTAGTTTTAATCTTTATGAAATAATTTTAAGAAAACATGTCATACTTATTACTGCTGGTGTGGTCATGCTTTCCGAAGAGCCGTAGCAGTATTCTGTGGGAGAGGGTTTAATAGTTGTGGTTATAACACACAACAGGTGCATTTGCGGCAATCTCAGTTTCGTCTTCGCTTGTCGCGTTCTTACCGTAGTTGTTGTAGGAGCAGTAGCTGCAAAAGTCGGGACAGCAGTTTCTGTTCCTCTGACAAGAGGAGTAGCAGGAGCAGTTCCTGTGGCTGTAGCCGCAGTTGTATTTGCAACTCTCCTGGCCTGTGTTGTAGACAGCATGAAAACCCCTGCTGGTGACCGACGAATCACTCCTGAACAGGATGGTCATGAAATTGGAGGAGGAGAAGAGTGGGCGTCCAGTTGCATTTCTTTGGCAGAAAAAACCCAAACGTGGGTAGCTAAGTGAAGGGCCATCATACACGCTCACGGTGTCGCATGTACAACAGCCCAGCTCCAGCCTGAAAGATACGGAGCAAAAATTTCATCAAAATTCATCCATGGCATTTCTCTTTGATGTATTCATTTCATGAATGCTGCTACACATAAATCCTTGGACTTACCACACCAACAAGAGCACCGTGCTCTTCCACCTCTAGCTGCTTGGTGGTCCCACTTACAAGGGATCGATAACTAAAAGTC
The DNA here is from genome assembly GCF_900964775.1 of Scleropages formosus. NCBI lineage: Eukaryota > Metazoa > Chordata > Actinopteri > Osteoglossiformes > Osteoglossidae > Scleropages > Scleropages formosus. The sequence goes on from NC_041809.1 coordinate 11,318,047, forward strand.
TGTAGTTTAGTGATTTTTGCTCAATGTGCCCAATCAAACTCAATCTCTCCCTCAGAACTGCTGAATCCCTCTCACCATTCAAGAGGGGCCTCTTTCCTGACAGCCACACATTTTTTTTTTTTTTTAAAAAAAAAGAAAAACATCTACAATGATTCTCTGAATACATGGTATTTAATTCTCACATCATTAGTAAGCGACTTGTAACAGAAAGGATGTTTCAGAATGTCAAACTTAGCTTGGTTCAGTGTGCCTCTATCCAGAGGTCTGCATCTGCATCATTTTTTTTTTTTTTACTATGAATTACACATTCTTTTGGGGAAAATCTAGATCTCCTAAATGACTAAATATAAATCACTGTATACATTTACATTTATTCATTTATCTGACACTTTTCTCCAAAGCAGCTTTCAGTGGTAAACTACTTAGAATTATTTACCCATTTATACAGCAGGGTAATTTCACTGGAATAATTTTAGGGTAAGTACCTTGCTCAGGGGTATTAAAGCTGATCTTATATCCAAAGGCAGCAGCTCTAACCACTACACTACCAGCTGTCCCCATACAGTCCTTTCATGCATAGCCATAAACTTCCAGCAAAGTACAATATCAATTACGTATACATTGTAAATGAAGTTATCCTCTAAAAAATACATTTTTTAAGTCAAAAAGGTATTCTGCACAATATTACATAAATAACAAATAAACTGGGTTAAGAAATTAAAGAAAATCTCTATTATAATAAACAGCAAAAGAAAAAAGGTAAAAAGTTTGCAGTTTATTCTTTCCACCATACATTTTCGCATACTTACTGGAGTTCTGTAAATGCCAGAATGATCCTTTGTCCATAGGGAACTCTGATTTGCCAGGTACAATATTCATAGTTGAAATAATTTCCAGGGTAACCAGGACTTGAGAAAGACCCTGACGTGTCTGTTAAGGCTCCACCGCATCTCGCGTTACCTGAAAAAAAACAGATATGATTAATATTAAAAAGAATTTGCTGAGTAATGTATAGTGTATGATTCAGATGAATATGTAACTATTGGGAAAAGGTTTAATACTTGTAATTTCTAAGTGGGGCCCAGTAGTTGTTACAGCATTGCAGAAAACTGTAAGAAAAAAGTTTACATCTCAATACAGAGATTAACACAATAAATATCAAGATTATACATTCACAGGTTAGTGAAAATAAAGGTGTGAATTTTTTCCCATCCAAGTTCAAGGACACTGCAATCTATCCACAAACCCCCAGCAGGTAATATTGGTGAAATTTGCAGCAACACAAATCGACATGTATCAGGAGATGGGTTTTGCTAAGACTTCTCTTGAGACAGCAAACTGGAAGACTTATAAGGACTTTTTTTAACCCAGAACACTTAAACAGTTTATTATGGGTTGAGCTTAGATGAAGGTGTTGAGATGAAGAATCTCTGACTGTGATTGCCTACAAAAAATGTCCTCCAGGGATGGCACAACACCAGCGTAACCTTTGGTGAAAACTTACCGTTGTAGTCGTGGCAACAGTTGCCGTTGTACCTGCAGCTGGATGTGCATGAGCAATCGCTGGCATAATAACCACAGTTGTACCTGCAGGACCCCATGCCTGGTAAAGCAAAGAGAAGAGTTTCTGTCATTTTTGCCACTTGTAACAACTTAAAATTAATTGTATGGATGAAGCAGGGTGAATTTAAATAAACATTTTCAGTTGCAATTCTGCATTGCTTAATCAAAGCCTTTGTCTTTGATGTATGGGCATTTCTCAGATGAAATGGCTGAGGACTGTTGAGATGCAATGCAAAGGAGAGACCTACCTGACCCATAATCAGGTGTGGTGTACCATCGTGAACCATCTCTGCTCTGGAAAAGAGCATCTGCCGAATGAATGAAAAATGTAAATAAAAGAAAGATAATTTAGATTAAATTGATGAGGATTTCACAGAAATTACCGTTAACACATTTACTAAGCAGCTGCTTGCTGAGGATGAAATTCAGTTCAGATGTAAGAATGATATCTAGTAGGTCACTCTGGGAGTACTGTACTTCAGGAAGCAATACAGAGTAGGTCTGAAGAACATGTACTTGCCTTCAGCATAGCCCACAGCTAGAAAGAAGCACAGCAGAAAGCCCATGATTTGGTTCTCCATGGTTTACCTTGACAGGCTCCTTTCATCTCACCCAAACCTAGCTGCTTATATATCTGATGCCATTTCCCAATTCTTCACCTGAGGGGCAGCAATAAAGTGGTGAAGGATTGCCGGGGAGATTGACTGCAGATAGGAGTCGGTGATTAGCGTTCTTGGGAAACATTGAGCCCGGGCCACCTAATAAAACGCTCAGTTGTCATGAATCTGGAATGTTTTTGATAAGCTGAGTGATGTAATCAGCTGGGAAGGACTGGGGACAGTTGTAAAGTCATGTCATTTATGTCAGACAATTGTGTCAAATACGGATGTTCCCATGGTCTGAAACATAGTCTCCCCGTTCCTGGTGTCTCACACTTCCTCTGGTCTCTGGACATCCCTCCAGCAGGTTCAGAAGGGCTGATGGAAAGACTAGGTGCACTTTGCATAGTTAACATGATTAGTGGTGTACAGCACCAGTGAACAGTGTGAGTACACTTGCTAGGAACTTGTTTACCCCCAAGACACTAGGCTACTTTACCAGGAAATTGACGTCTTACATTTACATTTATTCATTTAGCAGATGCTTACATCTACATTTAGATTTATTCATTTAACAGACACTTTTCTCCAAAGCGAGATACATCTCAGAGAAAATACAATTTTTGCATTACATTAGGAGAAAGAGAGAGACAGTTGCATAGTCTTCCAGCTTCTATGTCCAGTTCCTCCCATAGATATTGTCCAGACTGCCAAGCTGTACTCAAACTTTTGACTGGTATTCCTGCCAACAGAAAGTGCCTTTATAGTCCTGGTTCCCAGCAGCCTCTCTCTTTATTGTGGTGGACAGTAAGCCCTGACTGGTATATTAAACTGTACATCCGCTGATTTATTGTGTCAAATCAGTCTGTTGATAAATGTCTTGTAGTTTGTTTTATGTGTCATGAACTGCAGCCCTCGCTAATATATTTATGTAATTCAATGTAATAAAAACCCAGTGTCACATTGGTTAGAGTTTGACCTGCCAGGTTGGTCACAATTTTATTTAATTTACGAAGAAATAGTTGTACTTTCTACAGCAGAGAAGATAAGGAAGCAGAACAAAATGCTTTAAAGGCTTATCAACAGGGTTGGAAAACATTCCATATACACACACACATTTTCAGAACCGCTCGTCCCATATAGGGTCGCGGGGAACCAGAGCCTACCCGGTAACACAGGGCGTAAGGCCGGAGAGGGAGGGGACCCACCCAGGATGGGACACCAGTCCGCCGCAAGGCACCCCAAGCGGGACTCGAACCCCAGACCCACCGGAGAGCAGGACCCGGACCAACCCACTGCGCCACCGCGCCCCCCATATTCCATATATTGACACCCAAATTCTGGAAAAGGATGTCTCATGTTAAAATGTTTTCATGGTCTCCTTCCATAACGTTCTGCAATTTCTCTACAATAGAAGTTTAATTAGCATAGTGAAGTGCTAAACAACAGAGGATAGCTGGTAATGTAGTGGTTAGTGCTACTGTCTTCAGATCCAAAGATTGCAGGTTCAATCCCCCTCTCTGGTTATAATACCCTTGTGCAAGGTATTTACCCTCAATTACTCCAGTAAAATTACCCACCTGTATAATAGGTGAATAAATAAGGGGTAACAACCTTAAATTGCATTGGAGAAAAGTGTCAGCTAAATGTAATAAGTCTGACAGACTGTGTTACAGTTCTTGCTCAAGTAAGTGCATCTTTAGGTTCAGGATGATGAGAGTGCAAAGGGAAAACCATCCTCTTTCCTCTGGGTTCTTCCATCCTGCATCCCCTGAAGATCGCTGCGATCTCCATCTTCCAGTAGGCTTGGGTTGAAATCGCACTGTTGATTCTAATTTGTAACACTAAAAAACTGCACAGAAAAACGTTGAAAATTACACAAGTGACACAAAGAAAAGAATATCATAAAGAACACATAACTGGACAAGATATATGTAGTAGTTTCACAGGGAAATGTTATGGTAAAACTTTGTGTAATTTTTGCCACACAAGTGAATATATTAGGGGATGAATCATATTGTATCTTGGTAATAAACAAGATTGTACTATATGTACTGAATATTTAGGATATTTTATGTATCTATATTCATGTATATTTAATGTCTGCCATGAGCACTAATGAGAGTAACCACCAGACGTCTGGTCCATGAAGTGTACATAATCACTGAATTAAAATATGTACTCTTGCAATAATTGAGCCCCATATTTATTCAAAGCATATTCTAATTGTCTTTACTATGGCTATTTTACTGAATTGGAAAACTAGGCACACACCCAGTGAGTCACTGTGAGTAAATCTTTTTAGAGACTACATCTCAATGGAGAAAATGTCAGCGTCTGCTAAAATGAATGAACATACACCAATGAACATGTTGGTTTGTATCACCTGTGTTTCTGTGTACCTGTAGTCACTGATTTTATGAAATCTAGATGGTGTGGAGGGCTCTAACCTTGAAATCTGAAAGCTCCCTCACCAGCTGCACTATCCTTCACCAAAGTACTTACACTGATTTTCCCAACTAGGATACCCGGCTGTATAAATGAGTAAATCATTGCAAATTAGACTAACACTTTGGACAAAGGTGACAAATTAATAAAGTTAATATGTTTTTATGTTAGAAATACTCCGGAGTATTCGAGGCACTAATCATTCATTGTGCGCGCGCAAAAGAAGGTTCTGCAGGAAAATTCTCGAGCCCGTTGTGTGTTGAAGTGTAGTGGTGAGGTCATTCGTTGTTTGTAATATATTGGAGTGTATTAATTTGTGAAGTTTGCGTTTTCTTTATGTTTTAGTTGTTTGCAATTGATTTGTCTGACTGATGGGATTTTATGGGTTGTGTATTGGACACTAACTTTGAATATTTCTTTGAGTTTTAATTATGAGATGTTTGGAGAATTTAATAAATGTTTGTTCTGTTGCTGAAGTACTTGAGTTGGGTTATAACATTTTAGTTAGAATAGAACCCAGGGCAGCACCCTCATAGTCAGGTGAAATGGAGGGTGGCGCTACACATTGAATCTAAAGATGTTCCCTGCTGTCCTCATAATTATCTGTAGGACAACATCAGGTTACTCCACTACATTTTTACATGATTTACATGAGAAAACAGATATAGTTTTGTAGTAAAACTCAGACATAGACACACACACAGTCTGACGCCGCTTGTCCCAAGCAGGGTCACAGCAAGACAGAGCCTAACCCGGCAACACAGGGCATAAGGCTGGAGGGGGAGGAGACACACCCAGGCACCCCAAGCAGGACTTGACTCCAGACCCACCAGAGAGCAGGCATAGGCCAAACCCGCTGTGCCACCACACCTCCATTGCAGAAAAACTGTTTTATTTAAAACATTATTCTATTCCCTAAAGTAATTACCCCAAAAATATTAGGTTAGTATACTATATTTTTATATTAACTTAAACATTTTTTCATTTCAGAACCGCCTGTCCCATACAGGGTCGCAGGGAACCAGAGCCTACCCGGTAACACAGGGCGTAAGGCCAGAGGGGGAGGGGACACACCCAGGACGGGACACCAGTCCGTCACAAGGCACCCCAAGCAGGACTCAAACCCCAGACCCACCAGAGAGCAGGACTGTGGTCCAACCCACTGTGCCACTGCACCCCCTAACAAACATATTTATTATATATACATTTAAACTGGAGAAGTCTCTAATTTTGCCTACCTCCTCGGATAAGAGCGTGGGAGTGATGATTGACTGAAGACTATCTTTCTCTCAGCACATCAAAGCCACAACCCAGATCTGCAGATACATCCTGCATAACATCCGCAGAATCCATCCTTACCTCGCAACTGACTCTACGCAACTACTTTTCCAGGCCATGGTGACATCTCGCCTGGCTGGCCTTCCTGCTACTGCCATCAAACCTCTGCAGCTGATACAGAACGCTGCTGCATGAGTTGTGTATAACTTCCCAAAGCGTTCCCATGTATCTCTTCTACTCGTTTCTCTGCATTGGCTTTTTTTAGCTGCCCAGATCAAATTCAAGACCGTGGTAATTGCTTACAAAACATCAATAGAACTGCTCCCAGATATCTACAAGACTTGATAATCCAGTACACTCCAACCAGACTGCTACACTCTTCCACATCTGCTCGTTTGGTGGGCCCATGCACAAAAGGTCTTAAAGCAAAAACACAAAGGTTCTCTTTTTGGTTCCAATGTAGGGGAATGACCTCCCCCTCTCATTCAGAACTGCTGAATCTCTATCATAGGGACTTCATCAACTGCTTCGTGATAGTCTACCTGGACGACATTTCGATCTTCTCTCGGATTCAAGAGGAACACGTCAACCAGATACGGACAGTATTACGATGGCTGCTCCAGCACCCTTTGTATGTCAAGGGTGAGAAATGTCTATTTCATCAGACCTAGGTCTCTTTCCTGGGGTATATCCTGAGCCGAGAGGGGGTGGCCATGGACCCCTGGAAGGTCAGTGTGGTGATAGCCTGGCCTAGGCCCACCACGGTGAAAGTGCTCCAATGCCTTCTCAGCTTTGCGAATTTCTATCGTTGCTTTGTTTTAAGTTTCAGCACCCTGGAACCCCGTCTCTCAGCCCTCAGAGCATCTAAAGAACACCTACTACCCTGGAGTGATGCCGCCAAGAGGGCCTGAAGGCACGCTTCACCTCGGCCCCGGTGCGCAAGCATCCCAACACCCCCCTGGCATTCGTGGTCGAGGTCGATGCCTCGTCTGTCAGAGTCGGGGACGTTCTCTTCCAGCAACAAGGAAACCCACCAATGCTATTTCCTTGCATATACTTTTCCCATAAGTTATTCAATTTATTTTTCAATTCAATATATTTGTATAGAGCGCTCTTCTCGCGCAGTGACACAAAGCACTTTAACGCAGGCATTTCACTGTCTCCTACCGACCAGGTTCGAAGAACACCGAGGCAGACACCTTGTCCAGGGTCCATAACCCCGAGCCCACACGAGACCATCCCAAAGGAATCTTACCCAAGTGGGGCGTCATGGATCCTGTCCAGTGACAGTTCCTCCAAGAGCTGCAGACTGCTCAGGCCACAGAGACTGAGCCCCCAGGAAAACCCACAGGAAAGGAGTATGTGCCCAGCCGACTGAGGACCCCATTGTTGCAGTGGGCACATGAAGCTCCCGAAGCCAGGCATCCGGCGCAATCTCTCCTTCCAGTAGGGGCAGTTCTGGTGACCATCCTTGGCAGATGATGTCTGGGACTATGTGCAGGCATGTGCCACCTGCGCCCAGGCTTGGATCCGTCATTGAAGCCCGCCGGCCTCCTGGAACCACTACCAGTGCCGTCCCAACCCTGGACACACATTGCGGTTGACTTCTTGGTGGACCTCCTCGTCTCAGAGGGTAAGACAGTGGTGTTAACAGTTGTGGATTGTTTCTCCAAGGCGTGTCGGCTGATCCCACTTCCCAAGCTACCGTCCACCTTAGAGGCAGCCAAAGCACTCTTCCACCAGGTCTTTCAGCTGTATAGGCTCCCGGAGGACATCGTCTCGGACAAGGGGCTCCAGTTCACCTCTAGGCTATAGAAGGCCTTCTGGGCATGCCTAGGACTCAAGGTAATCCTGACATCCGGGTACCACCTGCAAGCTAACGGCCAAGTGGAACGGCTGCAGCAAGAGGTCTCCAGGTACCTCTTGTCCTATTGCACCTAGAACCAACACCAGTGGGCCCAGTACCTATCTTGGGTGGAGCACGCACATAATGCCGCTTTCCACACCTCCACAGGGCTCTCTCCCTTCCACTGTGTGCTAGGATATCAACAGGCCCTGTTCTCTTAGCAGCCCCCTCCTAGCCAGGTCCCTGCAGTGGAAGACTGGCATCAGGAAAGCGGAAGCGTGTGGCAAACCGTCCACACCCACCTACACAAGAGCTCGGAGAGGTACAAACAGCAGGTCGACCGCCACCGGCGGACCCTCTTGTTCATGCCTGGACAACGGGTTTCACTTTCAACGTGGGATCTCCGGTTGAAGGTGTCCTCGAAGAAACTGGGGCCCTGTTACATAGGTCAGTTTAAGGTCTTACAGCGGGTGACCCCTGTAAAGTACCGCTTGCTGTTACCTCTAGACCTTAGGGTACACCCCACCTTCCATGTATCCCTTCTGAAGCCCTGCGGTGTGCCCTTCCACCAGCCGGCTGTCACAACGTCCCAGCCCCCTCCTGTGCCGGTTGCCTGGGATCAAACCTACACTATCCAGTCCTTGCTCGATTCCCACTGACAGCAGGGACAGTTACAGTACCTCGTCAACTGGGAGGGCTTCGGTCCAGAGGAATGGTCCTGGGTAGGTGCTCCTGACGTTTTAGACCCCGATCTGATTATGGCTTTCCACAGGGACCATTCAGAGCTGTCCGCTCCTCGCCCCCAGGGCTGTCCTCCTTCCGGGCCTAGGGCGTACAGAGTCACTCGTCTGGGGGGGTACTGTCGCAACCCCATCCACCAGCACATCAGTGACACCTGCTGCACCCTGATGGGAGGGCGGATAAAAAGCAACGCCAATGGGTCCCCCACACAGAACCTCAGAAATGAGCAACCGCTGTTTCCCACTCAACCCGCGTTTGCTGAAACACTTCCTGGATTTACGACCTTTTGCCTGTTTTCTCCTTGACCACAATTTCTGTTGTAGCGTCCGGATGGGAGTCCGACACGGACACGCGTTGCTATTACGTCCAAACACAGACGAAATATAAAATGACTTCACGTGCAGTGTGATGTTAAAAGTGTACTGTGCGTATTGTAAGACACTCGGTGGAAGTGAAACAGGAAACACGAGACCAGGAAACACACACGGTGTTTGAACTACGGTGAACAGTGAAACGCTAATCTGTGAGCATGACCGCAACCCCGAGACGTGACGAAATACCGGACAGGAACGATGGACCAGGACTGAAGAACAAGAGGCAGGAACTGACGGGACAGGCACTCGGGACTGGAACATGCACACCTAGGAAACAGATTGTGGGAACAAGAGACTACGAATCGCCAAGAGAGCACAATAGAACCGCTGATTAAGAATCCGCAAGTAGTTCTGCTCCGCTGGCTCCTTTTATACCTCCTTGTCCTACGAGACTGTGAGGTGATAGGTAAGCGTTAACTAGCGGCACTGAGTGGCGCCGCCTCTGACCAGGAGGGGCAGTGACCCCGTGGGACGTGACATCTGTCTTGTCCCTTCAACGAAGTTCGCCAATCGCCTGACCTGTGCCTGTCCCCTGACCATTCTGTCATCTGCCCCTTGTTTTCCAATAAATTGGAAACTTGCACTGCGTTTGAGTCAGTCGCCTTCCTGAGCCCTGCCGACAATAATACAAATTAAGAGAGTTCAGAAAAACAGAAAACACAAGTCAATATCATGTTCAGAAGATCAAATATAAGAATATTATTCTGATTCTGATGTGAGAAACTTAACTTTATAAACTTCACAAACTTCAACTTAATAAACTTCATACTTAATAAAAAAACACTCGGTGGAGAATAATGTGCTATTAGTTTGCTATTTCTCTTCTGAGAAGTTGACTTTTAAATTGTGCTTTTAAATATTAAATAACAAGAACGCCTGAATTGTAATAAGCGAATAAATGATAAACATAGACTTTAGTCCATATTAAATAATGCCCAACCACTTATCATACTATTATAAAAGGGGTTTCTATCTGGCATGGAGATTTATACAGTCGTGAGTAGTTGAAAATAACAGTAGTGCATTTATTGTGAGACATAAATGACAAAAGGACTTTCTGCTGGAAGCGGCAATGACAGTATGTTATATGTTTGCAAGGTTACATTCAAGGCCAAAAAGCTGTGATTCATTGAATTGCTCAATAGCAGAGAACACCATGTTCTACTGTGTGTATGTTCAGTTTGAACAGTTTTGTAATGGAACAACTTTAATCTTCCCTCCACTTCCCTAAAATGAAATTATGTCATTATCTACTGCCCTTAGCCAATTCAGCTTTTTATGATCCCTTTGTTTCCTATATTGAAATAATTTCACTTCATGACAGATCAGTATAAGTTAAAATGGAATCATCAATTCATGAAAGAATAGAATTTAAGATCTAAATGGATGCATGTAGTAGAATAGGCCTGGTTCATGTTTGGGTACAAACTAAGTCTTCTCTTCCTGTCTATATAACATAGCACACATTACTAGTGTGGTGCACCGTAAAAAGCTGTGCATAATACACTTTTAAACTTTGACATGTCAGATGTGCTGTATCTTTTTAAATCTTATTAGCAAAATAACTGGAGGCCTATAATTTCAATCCATAAAATATTGTACTGTCTGTAGCATCTTGAGCAACGCGGGTCATAGAATATAGAACACACAGAACACATGGAACACCCTTGAATTACTACTGATAATGACATCTGCTAGTTAATAGGAAAGATGAGTCACTTCAAATTAACTTTTTTAATAAGCATCATAACAGAACTGTCTCACAACAATATAGCAACAATGTCACTATACTGAGAAAATACAAATACATATAGGTACATAATAAAACTTGGAATAAGTGGATGGTTTACCCTTCTTAGCTGGGGTTGGTCATACAACCCTATCAAGGAACATCCAAAAATGTGACCGATTTTGAAGAGTTCATTGAGATTATCGCACAAATCGAGTATTAACTTTTCTTTAGACGCTTCAGTCAACCACATATTTAGTGAGATAGTTTATGGTCTGCATTGGGGATCACGTTAAATTAACTTTGATAAAACATTTTAATGGTACAAATAAGAACAGCTATTATCTGCTTCAGGGGTGTAACAATTTGTCAGGTTAGCAAAACATATACTACAAAACATACCCAGAGGAAATATAGTGGTATATATATAGATATATATCATCATCATCATCTTCCTCCGCTATCCGGGGCCGGGTCGCAGGGGCAGCAGTCCGAGCAGAGTCCTCCAGACTTCCCTCTCCCCGCACACCTCCTCCAGTTCCTCTGGGGAAACCCCAAGGCGTTCCCAGGCCAGCCGGGAGACATAGTCTCTCCAACGTGTCCTGGGTCTGCCCCGAGGCATCCTCCCAGTGGGACAAGCCCTGAACACCTCCCCAGGGAGGCGTCCAGGAGGCATCCGGAACAGATGCCCGAGCCACCTCAACTGGCTCCTCTCGATGTGGAGGAGCAGCGGCTCTACTCTGAGCTCCTCCCGGGTGAGTGAGCTCCTCACCCTATCCCAAAGGGTGTGCCCAGCCACTCTGCGGAGGAAACTCATTTCTGCCGCTTGTATCCACGATCTCATTCTTTCGGTCATGATCCAGAGTTCATGACCATAGGTGAGGGTAGGAACGTAGATCGACCGGTAAATTGAGAGCTTCGCCTTACGACTCAGCTCCCTCTTCACCACAACAGACCGGTACAATGACCGCATTACTGCGGACGCCGCACCGATCCGTCTGTCAACCTGCCGCTCCATTTTTCCCTCACTCGTGAACAAGACCCCGAGATACTTCAACTCCTCCACTTGAGGGAGCAACTCCCCCCTGACCCGGAGGGGGCAATCCACCTTTTTCCGACTGAGAACCATGGCCTCGGATTTGGAGGTGCTGATTCCCATCCCCGCCACTTCGCACTCGGCTGCAAACCTCCCCAGCGCACGCTGCAAGTCTTGACTTGATGAAGTCAGCAGGACCACATCGTCCGCAAAAAGCAAACACGAGATCTCACGGCCACCAAAACAGACACCCTCCGTTCCCTGGCTGCGCCTAGAAATTCTGTCCATGAAGATAATGAACAGAATCGGTGACAAAGGGCAGCCCTGGCGGAGTCCAACATGCACTGGGAACAGGTCTAACTTACTGCTGGCAATGCGAACCAAGCTCCTGCTCCGGTCATACAGGGAACGAACAGCCCGTAACAGCGAGCCCCGAACCCCATAATCCCGAAGCACCTCCCACAGGATGCCACGAGGGACACGGTCGAATGCCTTCTCCAGGTCCACAAAATACATATGGACTGGTTGGGCACACTCCCACGAACCCTCCAGCACCCTAGTGAGGGTATAGAGCTGGTCCAGTGTTCCACGGCCAGGGCGAAAACCGCATTGCTCCTCCTGAATCCGAGGTCCGGCTATCGGTCGGATTCTCCTTTCCAGTACCCTGGCATAGACTTTCCCAGGGAGGCTAAGGAGTGTGATCCCCCTGTAGTTGGAACACAATCTCCGGTCCCCCTTCTTAAAAAGAGGGACCACCACCCCGGTCTGCCAGTCCAGAGGCACCGTTCCCGAACTCCACGCGATGCTGCAGAGGCGTGTCAGCCAAGACAGCCCCACAACATCCAGAGACTTGAGAAACTCGGGGCGGATCTCATCCACCCCCGGAGCCTTGCCACCGAGGAGTTTTTTGACTACCTCAGCAACTTCAGCCAGGGTAATGGACGAGTCCCCCTCCAAGTCCCCAGCCTCAGCTTCCTCTACGGAAGGCGTGTCGGAGGGATTGAGGAGATCCTCAAAGTACTCCTTCCACCGCCCGAGGACATCCTCAGTTGAGGTCAGCAGCGCACCACTTCCACTGTAAACAGTGTTTGTGGAACACCGCTTCCCCCCTCTGAGTCACCGGACGGTTTGCCAGAATCTCTTTGAGGCTGACCGAAAGTTTTCCTCCATGGCCTCACCGAACTCCTCCCAAGCCCGAGTTTTTGCTGCGGCGACTGCCAGAGCCGCGCTCCGTTTGGCCTGTCGGTACCCATCAGCTGCTTCAGGAGTCCCATGAGCCAGCCAGGCCCGATAGAACTCCTTCTTCAGCTTAACGGCATCCCTTACCTCCAGTGTCCACCACCGTGTTCGGGGATTGCCGCCGCAACAGGCGCCGGAGAGCTTATGGCCGCAGCTCCGAACCGCCGCCCCGACAATGGAGGCATGGAACATAATCCATTCAGACTCAATGTCCCCCACCTCCCTCGGGACCTGGTTGAAGCTCTGTCGGAGGTGGGAGTTGAAGACCTCTCTGACAGGGGCCTCCGCCAAGCGTTCCCAACAGACCTTCACTATGCGTTTGGGCCTGCCAGGTCTGTCCAGCTTTTTCCCCCGCCATCGAATCCAACTCACCACCAGGTGGTGATCAGTTGACAGCTCAGCCCCTCTCTTCACCCGAGTGTCCAAGACATATGGCCGAAGGTCAGAAGAAACGACTACAAAGTCGATCATCGACCTCCGACCTTGGGTGTCCTGGTGCCAAGTGCACTGATGGACACCCTTATGCATGAACATGGTGTTCATTATGGATAAACCGTGACTAGCACAGAAATCCAATAACAACTCACCGCTCGGGTTCAGATCAGGGAGGCCGTTCCTCCTAATCACGCCCCTCCAGGTGCCACTGTCACTACCCACATGGGCGTTAAAGTCCCCCAGTAGAACGACAGAGTCCCCAGTGGGACCGCTTTCCAGCACGCCCTCCAGGGACTCCAAGAAGGCCGGGTACTCTACACTGCCACTAGGCGCATAAGCACAAACGACAGTGAGAGACCGTTCCCTGACCCGAAGGTGCAGGGAGATGACCCTCTCATTCACCGGGGTAGACTCCAACACATGGCGGCTAAACTGGGGGGCTATTAATAAGCCCACACCCGCCCGCCACCTCTCACCCTGGGCAACGCCAGAATAGTGGAGAGTCCACCCTTGATCGAGAAGAGTGGTTCCAGAACCCAAGCTGTGAGTGGAAGTGAGCCCGACTATATCTAGACGGTATCTCTCAACTTCCCGCACCAGCTCAGGCTCCTTCCCCGCCAGTGAGGTGACATTCCAAGTCCCAAAAACCAGAGTTGGCGCCCGAGGTTTGAGTCGGCCGGGCACTTGGCCCCGACCACTGCCCAAATCACAATGCACCGGTCCCTTACGGTCTCTCCGGCAGGTGGTGAGCCCACCGAAGAGCGGCTCCACGTCATGGCTTCAGGCTGAGCCAGGCCAGGCCCCGTGGGCATAGACCTGACCACCAGGCGCTCACATGCGAGCCCCCCCCCCAGGCCAGGCTCCAGGGTGGGGCCCCGGTGACCCCATACCAGGCGAGGTAAACGAAAGCCTCGATTTTATTTTCTTCATAAGGGGTTTTTGAACCGCACTTTGTCTCGTCTGTCATCCAGGACCTGTTTGCCATGGGAGACCCTACCAGGGGCATATAGCCCCAGGCAACATAGCTCCTGGACTCATTCAGACACTCAAACCCCTCCACCACGGTAAGGTGGCGGTTCACGGAGGGGTATAGATATATATATATGTATAAAATTAAATGTGAATTAAATTATGTTAAAGCATATATGATAAATTGAACGATAAATCGAATTTTACTATGGCAGTCTACATTTATTATTATTTATTCATTTATCTCTTGCTTTTCTTCAATGCTTTATGAAGTGTTAAAATTCTTAGAATGATTTACACATTTATTCAGCTGGATAGTTTTTTCTGGTGCAATTCATAATCACCTTGCTCAAGGGTACTATAGCAGGAGATGGGATTATAACCTGGGTCCTTTGAGTGGAAGACAGTGACTCTAACTACCACAGCATCTGCTGTCAGTGAATTTCAAACAACTGTCAAAGACCATGTAACCTTTTGGGTATTTTAGGATTTTGATCAGTTTCAAATTCAAATTCAGATTAAAATTTTATTTGTCACATATACAACCATACAAAGTACGACGTGCAGTGAAATGCTTTATACAACTGTCCGACACAACAGTTAAAAAAATAACAAGTAGTAAAATGTAAAAATGTATATAAAATCTATATATGCATAAATGACGAAAAAGCAAAATATATAAATATCTATAAACAGATGTGCAATGGATTATAAATTATTTGTGCAGCATGAAATGCAGTGCAATATGGTGTGCAACATGCAATGTAATGTGCAAGATGGTGCAGTTAGTTCAGTTTGGATTTTCATATATGAAATGATTTAGCAGAGGTGGAGTGGTTCCTGGAGGTGACTGTTTTTTTTAGTCCTTGGTGTTGTATTGGTTCAGGGCCCGAACAGCCTGAGGGAATAAGTTCCTTCATCTCTGTATTGGCCTTTAGGGAGCAGAAGCGCTTCCCTGACGGCAACAGAGAGAAGAGTCCGTTGCTCGGATGGCTGAGGTCTTTCACTATTTCCCTGGTCTTGTTCCAGCACCGCTTGCTGTAGATAGACTGCAGGTCAGGGAGCTCTATTCGGATGGTACGTTCAGCTGAGCGCACGACCCTCTGTAGAGCCCGTCTGTCCTGCTGGGTGTTCTTCCCAAACCAGGCTGTGACGCTTCCTGTCATGATGTTCTCAATGGTGCAGGTGTAAAAGTTTCTTAGCACCTTAGAGGGCAGTCTGAAGTCTCTCAGGCAGTAGAGATGCTGCCGGGCCTTCTTCACTAGGGTGTTAACATGACAGGACCATGACAAGTTCTGCGTGATTTGAACACCCAGGTACTGGAAACTGTCCACTATCTCCACTGGAGTCCCATTGCTCATGAGGGGTTGGTAGCTTCTCTCCTGCTTTGTGCTGAAGCCCACAATCAACTCCTTAGTCTTGCTGACATTCATGAGGAGGTTGTTCTCCTGGCACCAGTTATTTAAAAAGCAAATTATCCCAGTGGTATGAACCCACATCCTGCTTGTTACACAGAGGAATGCAGTAAAACTTAAAAAGAAAAAAAAAACTTTGCTATTGTGGAGAATGGAACGGGTTTTGAGTTACTGCTTCAATCTGTCTGTTACTGATGATTTTGACTCAGATGCTGGGCACATCCCATGGCCGATGAAACTACAGCTGTGGTGGGGGCACGGAAGTGCATAACTTCCCTATGTTCCATTATTATTTGTTCATTTGGCTGAGGGCTCTCTCCAAACCAGCTTATGTTGTTAAATTACTTTCAATAATTGGTCCGTTCATAGAGCTGGTATAATCTTTACTGGAGCAGTTTAGGGTAAGTACCTTGATCAAGGATACTATAGTTAGAACGGGTTTTCACCTTTGAGTTTGAGGCAATGAGTGTGCCTACTAGGGGTGGCACGGTGGCACAGTGAGTCGCATTGCTGTCTCACAGCATCTTGGTGGTGATACAGAACATGGGTTTGATCTTCGCTCAGTTTGTCTAGAGTTTGTATGTTCTCCCCATGTCTGTGTGGGTTTCCTCTGGGTGCTCCAGTTTCCTCCCACAGTCCAAAGACATGTTGTCCAGGTTCACCTGTAGTGTGTGAGTGGCAGAGAGTGTGTTCCACTGATGTACTGATGAGTGGCCCGTTGTAAGTGATGTATCTAGCAGTGTAAATCACCTTGGTGAATAAGGTGTGTGGGCTGATAACACAACATAGAGTTTATTGGAAGTTGCTTTGGAGAAAAGCATCTGGTAGATAAATGTAATACACCAGATACTGACCCTATGGATGGTTTCATCAACTGGGTCCAAACAAGAAGTTCCATACAGTAGCGCCAATGATTTTGCTGACTGCTTTGTCCATGGCAGCTTACAATGTTACAAAAGCACCTTTACAATGATTCTACCAGTTTAGGGTAACAATCTCGATAAAGGTACTACTATATGCTTTTTTTTTTTTTTTCCCCCATTAGTGTGTGCTGGGCAACTGGTAGCATAGTGGTTAGTGCTTCTGCTCACACCTACAAGTTATAGGTTCAAATCCCACTTTCTCCTATAGTACCCTTAAGCAGTATGTTGCTCCTGAATTACTATTGTAAAATTTCCCACATGCATAAATAAATCTAGACACTTTAATGCTGTATGTTGCTTTGGAGAGAAGCACCAACTAAATTAGCAAATTTACATGAGTAGAGAATTTGACATTGTAACACCATGGTCCTAACCTGCTCCCTCAAGCACATGAATTAGAAATGTTCAGATCATGTTTATATGCTGTTTTAGTTCTGTACAGATTAAGCTCATGTGTGGCTGTGGTAGCATTCTCGTTTACTTACACACACACACATTTTCTGAACCGCTTGTCCCATATGGGGTCGCGGGGAACCGGAGCCTAACCCGGCAACTCAGGGCGTAGGGCCAGAGGGGGAGGGGACACACCCAGGACGGGACGCCAGTCTGTCGCAAGGCACCCCAAGCGGGACTTGAACCCCAGACCCACCGGAGAGCAGGACCTGGTCCAACCCACTGTACCACCACACCCCCTGTTTACTTAATAGATATTCAATATCAGAATGCTATTTTTTTGGCCTAGAATAACTCAGTGCTGTAGCCCCCACACTGTAATGTCACTGAAAACCACAAGAGGGAAGCAACTAACAGCATGAAGTTGTTGGTTTTTTTTTTTCTTTTTTTTTTTTAGGAAAGCATCAGTTCATCAACAACTTTGATTTAATACTGGTAAAGACTGGGACATTTCTGTGGCAGAATTGAAATGCAGTAAAAATGCTGGATTTAAAAGGCCAGTGTGAATGTTTAGGAAGAGTGGAACACAGAGTTTGAGAAAACAGAATACACCACAGGAAGAGGAATTCATCTTTATTCCAATGCCCGGCACTGCCTTTTAGAAATTACTGCGATAGATCTGTTGTTTTTCATGCTTTTCTTTTATTCTTTGTGTTTTCTTTAGTTCCTTTGTTTTTTTGCTCTTTTTCTGTGCTCTATCGCTGTGTACCCATCTGAGGTTTCCCTCTGGGCCCAGTAAAGTCTCTATTAGGTTTATTATAGGGATTTCAAAAGGGAGTAAATGCAGTTTAGAAACTGTAGATGCTGTCGGGAGGCACAGGGCGGATACAATGTTAGCACCCATGTGTGAGCTTAGTTGGAAAAAAACCCACATTTGGCCTGCCCGCACATCATTAAATCCTTCGGCGAGTAGTGCAGTCTGGGCTTAATTACCCACCCCGGGCTCTCGAGCAATAAAGCAGCACAAGAAGACGCATGCCAATTGGTTCCATATTCGCCCAGGCTGTGCAGCTTTCCCGTGCGAAACTTGGCTCTGGGGCAGTGGTTCCCAAACCCAATGTCACGAACCCAAATAACAGTCAGCAGGGTGTTCCGGAGGGTCATGGTACGGTCTGAAATAAGAAATATTAGTGTTATCAGGGGATTACTTCACTGGCCCAACATGAAGGATTGCTGAAATAGCATTGGAAGTGCACATGGATAGATAGACAGAATAGGTGTGGACAATATAGCATCCATTGTGCACTTTAGAGAATAATGTTTCAGTCTATTTCTGTCCAGCACTCCTGTAATAAGCAAACCACCGAAGGACCTTTCTAACTCTTGAATGAATGTGATTTTATAGATGGCATGGTAATTTTAGCAAACCACAAGTACATCCAGCAAACGTCTTGAGTGTTACTGAGCTGCTGTGTGCTACCTCACCACACCTCGCACCATTTCGCTCCACTCTGCCTGCTCTTCTGTAAATACACTTGCTCATTCATTTAAATTATTAATTTACGTAACTTTTCTTATGTAACCCTGTGCCTTCAGTGTACGTTTGTCTGTATGTTTGTATGTATGTTGTGTATCGTATGCTGCTGCAACCAAAGAGATTTTCCCTCTTGGATTAATAAAGCGTCTGTCCAGCCATCTGTCCATTTGTCCATTCAGGGGCAACAAGTAAGATACTGGTTAGCACCACCGCTTCCAGACTGCAAAGCCAGAAGCTGGATTCCCACCCACACACACATCATAATACCACCATGCAGGGCACCCATCCTGACATTCTCCAGTAAAAATTTCTCAGCTGCATAAATGGGTAAATCACAGTAAGTCACTTTTGGAGAAAAGCAGAGGCAGAAAAGATTGTGCAATAAAGTCCCATTTCCTCATAAATTTGTTGTTCATTCTGACCACCTAAAAACTCTTCAGAATCATTATGTGTTGTAATTAATTTGCTAAAACTATATAAATAAACACAATGTATCAGTATGACTTTTAACACAACATGCATGAGCGTTTAGAGTCACCAGATCAGGACAGGATTGTATTCAGGGTCACTATCCAAAAAGGATGGGAACCACAACTTTAAGGCATCCAGTTTGTTCGATGTGAATCCTGCAAACATCAATACTGCATCCAATCTCAATGAAGATACTGACACTTTGGGAATAACACTGTCAATTCTATTTATTCCTATTTCTCATACATACTCAAGAAAATAACATTCAAAAAGTAATCTAAAATCCCCACAGATTTTTCTGTAGTTTAACATGATGGGGCTTTTCGAGAAATAAGTACGGTATAAAAAAAATAACATGATGAATGCTGGTCAGATGATGTGTCTAACTAACGGGCATAGCATCTCTAAAAGCATATGGTGAGGGGTAAAAGACAAGGAGGTGAAGATCAAGGTGTGGTCACAGTGCTCTGCACCATGGGCCAGCGCCTGCTGAAGATCCAGCCTTGGCGGCAGTGGGTGGAGTCGCAGGGCCGATCGAGGGTTGAAGGCGATCCGCTACACGTTCTAAAGTGGGTGTGACTCCAGATCCAACCCGGAAAAAGAGGTCCATGAATCTGCCCCATCAAGGGTCAATCTCCTCCGGAACGATGGTAAGGATGGCGTCCTCATTGCCGCGCCGCACCACTAGCCGGAGCGTGGAGTCCTGCTTGATGACAGCGCTGACATCACCAGCCGAGGAGATGCGCTGCCCGTTGATGCTGATGATGACGTCGTGCTCCTTCAGCCCACCCCTGGGACACAAATAAGTGCAAAGGGTCAGTCTGCTCATCTCCAGGGTGGCTTACAATGTTACATGTGCAGACTAAACCTTTAATACCGATTTTTCCATTTGCTCAGGTGGAGTAATTCACGGTAAATACCTCGCTCAAGCTTTCTGCAGCCAGATTCACAGTTCGGGTCCTTGTAGTAAAAGTTGATGGCCCAAACTATTATGTTACCTGCTGCCCCAGTTTCTGCCCCCCAAACCATGCCTTTTACAGAGAATACTTCAGTTTAAAAGGTAGAAATGTATTGTTTCCATTCTTGGAAATCATTCCATAGCAACTGAGGTTCAAAAACAACAGGAGGGGGCCAGGCAGGGCAGGGCTACACTCTCTGTTTGGTGTAAAAGGCTGCTCACTTCCATTGTGGACTTGTCCGTTTTTTTCAGGATAAGCATCAGTTTCCATCAACTTTCAAAATCGTTTACCATCTGCAGATTTCCCTTCTAAGATTTTCCTACCAAGGTATGTCAGCACGAAATGTGGTCCAACGGCGTAAGACCCAACATGAATTCAATTGCAGTCAGCAGGTTGTGCAGTGGTTAGAGCTGCTGCTTTCAGACCCGAAGCTCATAGGTTTGAATCCCACCTCCTGCTGTAATACCCTTGAGCAAGATGCTTGTCTTAAGTTGAACTGGCAAAAATTACCCAGCTGTATAAATGAGTAAATCACTGTAATTAGCATTACACTGTAAGTTGCTTTGGAGAAAAGCATGTGCCAAATTAATAACTGTAAGGACCGTTTCTGCTAAACTGCACTGTGCAACTAAACGCTCTTTCTCAGGAATCGCATCAAAAGCTTTGGGGTCAAAAATACATCTGACGGCGACATGCGTGCAAAGAGCTCGCCCTGCGTCATCCAATCGTCCACATTCCCAGCTGGCTGCGCATAGCAGACGTGGTGAAGGGAGAGTCATTTACACCCCCAAGTGCACCACGCGGCGCCTCCGCCGGCCAGCTTCCAACAGGTTTGTGTCAGCACTGCCGCTGTGACCACAGAGACCACAAGGCATAAGTCAATGTCCCCGTGAAGTGGGGAGAAGTGGGGCTTCTGTACACTGCTATACAGTTGTGGCAAAAATACACGAGCAGATGATGTTTGCAAGAGGCCAAATAACGTGCAGTCTACTGAGCCCCAATTGGCTCTTCATTTTAGCAAAGACACTTCTTTATCCCTCAAGATTCCAGAACACACAGGATATATTTTTGAAAATGCATGATATATTCTTTGTATATATTTTACAATTTTTTTCTCAGGTATTTTCTGCACAAGTCAGTGCTACTATAGTATGGTTGCCACAAATATCTGGCTACCAAGACAAATTTCTTTTCCATCTCATACTAACCATGCATCCATTGAATGTTAATAGCCACTTTTCCAGAGCCTATCAGATAGGGTACAATCTGGACTGGGTGCCAGTCAATTGCAGGGCAGTTGCACATACTTTTTCAATGGCACATACACACAAAGGGAAATTTAGAGTCACTGAACCCCCCAAACACATCTTTGCACTGTGAGAGAAGACCCAGATCCACAGGGAAAGAACATGCAAACACCGTACAGAGTGAGCAAGATTTGAACTCATATCTGAACTCATAGCCCAGATGCTGTGAGCCACTAGTGATACCTGCTGCACCACTGTGCAGCTCGAAGTGGAATGCAAGCTGGCTACTGGGCCACTTTCAGTAAGTGAAGTAATGAGGAATACACCTACACAAGGGATAGTGGCAACAGGACAGTAAAACATCACTGGAGAAGGTGTGTGATCATCACAGACTATGTGTGATCATGGTTGTCTGACTTACAAAGCGGCAGGAGTCTTTGGGATCACTTCAATGACATACGCTCCGGAAGTGACATCGGGAAAATCCCCCAGCCTTGCTTTCAGCTCCTTGGCGAGTCTGCAGGAGAAGACAGGGCTGAGGACGAGACCGCCAGTTGCAAACTCAAAGCTGCTTGCTGCCCATTCAAGGACTTCCAGAAGAAGGGCAGGAACAGCAATGGAGATGATGCTTACCCTGACGTGAGAGTCATCATCCTCACGCCAATGTATTTCTTCTTGGATGTTGTTTTCCCTGCAGGGTGGGAATGAAACTATTATTAAAACAAATACCTACCTGGGTCAGGTTCACACGGAGGTGGAACCTACAGTCTAAGGTGATCTGGCCCACATCTTGTATCTGACAGCCACAGGGCCCCAATAAACAAACACAGCAGACTGAAAGAGGCACAGCCTACAATCCCCTGAACAGCATGTTGTGGGTTCTAGAGGGAAACCCATGTAAAGGTAAGAAAAAGATGCACAGACAGAACCAGAGACTGACAGAAACCCCAAGCCCTAGAGATATCGGGAGACTGCATTAGAGAACTGCTGTGTTGCCCAGACAAATTTATCTGAATGACTTAAAGATACAGGCTGTCTGGAGTAATTTTAGGGCGTATGATCAGTGTGACATTTGTGTTAGGTTTGCTGTGATCGAGCCACATGTAAACTGGAATTGGTTATTGCACCAGTGAGGTGTCTGCCTGACAGGCAGGACAAGCTGCACCTTTGGTCTGTCTGTCATATGACTCCGCCAGGAACTGTCGTATCTTGTCGGAGGGGATTGCGAAGGAGATGCCAGCTGTCACCTTCAGAGTGTTGATTCCAATCACCTCACCATCCTGACAAGGGGGGGGTGAAAGATTGGCATCAGTATGAAGCACAGTCTGTCTCCGTCCCTGGAAACCTTAACAGGTGCCAGCCAAAAGCCTCTTTCTCCCCGAATGACCCCCCCCCCCCCCCCCCCATGTGAAGCAGTCTTGTTTGCGATAGGATTCTTCCTTACCAGGTTCACCAGCGGGCCACCTGAATTCCCGTACTAAAAGAAAAGGAAAAAGAGGAATGAGATCTATTCTTAGAGCAGACTGAAAGCAGCTTTATATGTTTACAGCTACAATGGGGGCTCCAGCTCTGTGATGGGCCGATACACAGGGGTTATCGTTATGTCAGCCACTGCAGAACGTACTGGGCAAGCGTGATGCACATCATAGCTGCTCTGCTGAGTGCTGATGTGCCTCCATGCTGGAAAGATCAGGGTTCGCAACCTCCATGGTTCAGGATTATACCCCGGTTTTATCCCAGCACTTCCTTTCTGTTGCAATTTATTCCTTATATTTTACTAAAACATATTGGTTTGGTACAAAAAAGTGCTACTTTTAATTTTTTCACATGCTGAGCAAATGCTGGTTATGACCACTAAGTGGATCAGTGAACACAAAAAAAAAAAAAAACCTGTACATTAGTGAAAAATATAGACACCAGTGGTGACTTATTCACAAAAATATACGTGTGCTACAGCCCAGTGGCAAAGGAAAACACATCCGTATTAATGGAGGGCTCTATCTGTCTGTGTGTGCATCATGGTTCTGCGATAGACTAGTGTCCTGTCCAGGGTGTGCTCTGCCATATGCCCAATGTTTCTTGGATAGGCTCTGGACCACTGCAACCCTGCACTGGACAAGTTTATGATGGATTAATACCATACCATACCATACCATTACCATCTTCCTCCGCTTATCCGGGAAAGGATTAATAATATATTAATAAAAACAAATAAATTGTAAAATTTTAATGGTTTTGGGGGGGGGGGGGGGGGGGGGGGGGGAGAGAGAGAGAGAGAGAGAGAGAGAGAGAGAGAAAAGGTAGGGCTATGTAAAGCTCACATTGATGATGGCGTCCGTCTGAATGTAATCCATGTCGGAGTTGCGCAGGCCCAGCTCCTTGCCTCCGCGTTGGGTGGTGCTCACGATGCCCGTGGTGACCGTGTTCTGCAAGGAGAAGGGACTGCCCACAGCCACCACGAACTCCCCTGGTCGCAGATCCGCTGAGCGCCCCAGCAGCAGCACAGGTAGCTTTGTCTGTGTAGAAAGGGGAAGAAGGTAATTATTTAGTTGTTCACTTGACACTTTTCTCCAAATCAACCTACACTGTTAGGTTTGTACACTAAGCTACTTATATATGTCACACCATTCATAGAGCAGGGTAATTTTTACCGTATCAGTTCAAGGTAAATACTACAGCATGAGTCGGGTTTTAAACCAGGGTCCTTCAATACACCACCTGCTACCCCCTTGCGTACTACCTCTCCCCAAAAAATAAGATGTCATTTAGAAAGCTTTCAGTTACATTGGTCATGGGTATAGTGCTTCAAAAAAGTGATGGCTGAAAGGTTACCAGGGATCTAATACCAAACCAGAGTTAAACAACTTCTATTCAGCATGAAAAGAAGATGACACACTTGTCTAAACATAGTGTCTGCTTCAGACCTGGAATGGCCCGTGCCCCGTCGCAACAGGAGCTGGATGCAAGAAAGATTTGATACACATCCTCATGTTGCACTTAGCGAGAACACTAGTACGGACTTGTCTCGAGATCCCTGTATCCATTCCGTTTATGTGCGGCAAAAATAGAGGTACAGTAAATGCACAGTGTAATGGAGAGTAACTATCAAGTCAAAGACAAACATGGGAACAAGAAGATCACTGTGCAAACATACTCATACAGCAAAGATTTATGGCCTTGTAATGAGTGAAATCAGGCAGCATTATTACCTCATGGCATTTATACACAAATATGTGCATACACTGACAAAAGGGTTTTCTGTGGGTGAAGGTGTTTAGACATTTAAAGAGCCAGATAATATATGTTTCTAACCAGAACAATTCAGGTTAAAACCTTACTTAAGAGCAATACAGAGCAAACTTATTTATCCATCATTTTTCCCACTTTCCCTTTATAAGATTATTAATTATTATTATTTCATATGATATTACACAATATCATTACTTACAATATCATTATAACACATGTTTATGCTCTGAGAAAATAATACAGATTTTGGATTGAAGGTAAAACACAAAATTCACACAATGTAATGGAAGATGATGTCAGCAGTCAAGCACCTGTGAGAAATGAAACTAACATGTCAAATAACTCCAGGTAATTCAGAGGTGGGGCCTGAACTTCATTTAAATCTGATAAATGCAGGCTGACGTAGACGAAAAAGTATATAATCTACCAAACCCTTAGGAAATGCCGCCCCCCCCCCCCCCCCTCGTTTTTTTTACAACCTTCGATGACATGGTGTATAAACAAACAAAACCATCCCACAAGATCTATAACATTAATAAATAATGAACCCAATAAAAAATGTGTCCTGCTTCTGCGACAAAGAAAATGCTATAAAAACGCTTTCTAGCTAAATGAAACTCAAGACCCCAAGCTGCCTGGGTGCCCTCCATCAGTCTATAAATAAGACAGAAAACAGGAGGTGAGTCCAGGAAAGGGACAGAAGGGGAGAAGAACCATTCAGCCCATCCTCCTGCGCAGAACAGTTCAGAGGGGTGACAGGAATAGCCGTCTGCCCTCCTTCATCAGTAAGCACATGAACAGATGGGACGGGAGGGAAGGAAAGAGTCCCATTCCATAGGGGGTCAATCAGGTGGTCAATGACTCCTACAGGAGGTGCATCATATGTCTTTCTTTTCTACTGTCATTATACCATATTCGCACAAATAATAATTTTTTTTTTATTATTACATTTTTTCATTAAGACTTTAAAATGCATGGATGTTAACTGTATTGGCTGGGCAACAGTACAAACTGAAACTAATAACAAATTAATGAATAAATAAACTAAAATATTTAGAATATCTAATAACGCACCTATGATTACAATACACAATTGGGTAAATACATAATACATTAAGGAGAAGGTTTGTGGACAGCTTGTAGAGTAGTGGTTAGTGTTATTGCCTTTGGACCCAAAGTGTACTGATTTGATCCCCACCTCTGGCTGTAGTACCCTTGAGAAAAGTACTTACCCTAAATTGCCCAGGTAAAATCACCCAGCTGTATAAATAGGTAAATAATTGTAAATGTGTAATAACATTAACATTTTAAGTCACTTTGGAGAAAAGCATCAGCTAAATAAATGTTTCTTGCTTAGTGAAAACAGAGTATATTAACGAAGGTGTACTTCATGTAAATTCACACACACACAATAAGATCTGGCAGCAGCAGTTGAGGAAACCTGAACGTACTGACCTCGAGTGCCTAACTCCACAATTACGTGACCTGTACATTCAAGCTACTTTGAAAAAAGTTGCAAATTTTTCTTTTTTTAAATTAAATTCCACAGTTTGTGATTTGTAAAGACTAACTCCAGTTTCACAAGGTAAATTCCCTGATCGTGCAGACATGACCATAATGCTAGACCTTTAAAATTACCTTTAAATTGCTTCAGTTTGCACACTGCCACCTTACACCCTCATCCCACATATTGAAGATATGTGTAAATATCCATTCCCTACGTTACGACCCCCTGTTCTGGGATTTGCACTATTGTACTGGATTGTCCTGTCTTTGAACTATTGTTGGTTTTGTCCTTGTTGTTTATAACCCTAACCCCCCCATACTACCAACCCCTAATGTACAGTACTGCAGGAAAAGAGAAGTGTAGCATTGCATCAGTGAACTTCACTGTATTCGTTGAGTACATGCGACAACAAAACTCAAAACTTTAATTTGATGCATTTTATACATGTATAAATTATACATTTTGTTTTTGCATGTCTTTCCTGAAGTTCATATGTCCTCTTTACCAGAGGCTGAAGATGGCTTGCATTCATTCCTGCATGCTTTTTTATTTTACAAATGGAAAAATGTCTTCAAAGTCGCAAACGTCTGCTTAATATTTTAGAGGAACACGAGGAACACATCCCAGACTGACTATAAGACAGAAATGGTTCAGTAAGACTGAGAACTCGGAGGTGAACAGTTGGACTCCTTGCCATGGGAGTTACAGCCCAAAGCCGTCAGCTGCAGTCCATCCCAGGTGAACCTTCTCCTCCTCGACTGTCCCACCAGCTATTGCTTTCCTACGCACACGTGTGCCATGGGCTCCCTCTGGGAGGCCAACTCCTTTCACCACAGATGTGAGTCATCTCATAATTTAAGCTTCTCTTGAAACTCTCAGCCCCTCGGGGCTCTTCAATGTTATGCCCTGGACTTTCTGTCAAAGGACTCAAACCGCCATTTTTTCCCCATTTGCTTGAAAGAAAAACTACATGCTAGGAGAGCTTGTCTTGGACGGCACTGTGTCTTCATCCTGTTACGCCAACTGCACCAAAGTTAAACCCAGGATCAAGAAAGACGACCTCTAACATAAGCATCCCAGGGTTTCTGATCTGCAAAAGGCTGCTTACACACAAGTTCCCTGCGGAGCGTTGCTGGAGGTCCCAGAGACAAGCAGGGTTGATGGAAGAAGCTCTTATGTGGGTCTCCTGTGAAACTTTTGCAAAAGGAGGCGGTTGGCTGGTGTTCTGCATTCCAGTCAGCGTGTGTTGGAGTGTTATCGCATCGATCTCTTAACAAGGCAAACTGCCCCCGCAAACACTCAGCAGCCACCGACAACACACACCCAGCATCATGTCCCACGTCTGATCCAGCAGCTCCAGCTGTGCTGGAGCCGACACCATCATCAGACACTTCTGACTGCTGCCTGTCAGCCTTTCATCCCATGGCAGTCAATCTGAGAACTGGCTTTTAACTGTTACATAAAATACTGTTTGTTGCAAAGATATTTCAATTGAATATTTTCATTTACTTTCATATTGTAACACATGAGGAAAATATCATTTTACGCAAACAAAAATAAATCTTTGAAATTGTGTAACACCATGAATCATTGCCATACCCCTTTTGCGCAGACTATAAATAAATGACTTGAGCAAGTAATTTAAATTAGTAATTTTTAAAAAAATCTGCTTATTCACAGCTGTTGTTTTTGTATAAGAAATCAATTGCTGGGATTACTTTTGCAGTTTGTCAGGACTTTGTGCTTAGTCTGTTTGATCTGCTAACCTTATTGCCTCAGGTTGTTGGTTCAAGTCCTAGAATGGGATCTCCTGAACACACACACAAATTCTGAACCATTTGTCCCATACGGGGTCACAGGGAACCAGAGCCTACCCAGCAACACAGGGCATAAGGCCAGAGGGGGGCAGGGGACAAACCCAGGACAGGACGCCAGTCCATCACAAGGCACCCCAAGCAGGACTCGAACCCCAGACCCACTGAAAAGCAGGACCCGGTCCAACCCACTGCACCACTGCACCACCGCCCCCGTTCTCCTGAACACGATTTGCACAAAAAAAAAAAATCCATCAGAAAGAAGGGTAGCAAAAAGTACATCCACATCTTTTATCCGTAGCAATTTACAACGTTAAGCTACCTACAGTTACTTACTCAATTATACAGCTGGGTGACTTCACTGGAGCAATTTTTGGGTAAATACCTTGCTCAAGGGTATTGTAGCTGGAAGTGCGACTCAAACCTGCAGCCTGTTGGTCCAAAGACAGCAGCCTTAACCACTACACTTCTAGTTATCCAAAGCAAAAATGCAAGATGCACTGTAATAATAATTGTGGTGCAGTAGGTTAGCTTCTTAACTGACTGCCTTTGAACCCAAAGGTCATAGGTTCAAATCTCACCTCTGGCTGTAGTACTCTTGAGCAAAGTACTTCCCCTAATTGGCTCTATTAGAATTACCTAGCTGTATAAATGGGTAAACAGATTAACATTGTAAGCTGCTTTTGAGAAAAGCATCAGCTAAATGAATAACTATGCATTACAAATGTATTCAGAAATACCTCCTCATTTAACTGACACTTCACTCCAAAGCAACTTATACTTATCTACTCATTCAAAGAGCTGGATAATTTAACCAGAGCAATTTAGGGTAAGCACTTCACCCAAGGATATTACAACCAGGGGTGAGAATCAAACCTGCACCCTTTGAGTCTAAAAGGAACAGCTCTAACCACTACACCACCAGCTGCCCTAGTACTAGAGCAAGCTCATCTGGGATGGGTAGGGAGAGGGCCACTCTGGTTAATGACAGTCAGACTGCCCCGCAAAAGAGCAAATGTGAGCAGAAATATTCGCCCTTTTCCCCGTATGGTTTTGTAAGTGCACCATGACTCAAGGGAGCCTCGCTAGCGAGACACCAGATGCCTTTGTAATCAAAGCCATCTACATCGAAGGAAATGTGGTTCGGGCTTGTTTCTTTTCCACAATATGAGCAACAGGCACTCAGTAACCAAGCTACATTCAGACAGAAAATAGCACAGAACTCTCATATCAGAATAGATTCTCTTAACTTATGCTTACTTATCAAATCCTTGAGGATTAAAGCTTATTTTACTTCGACATCACATAGCTTCATGCTGAGACATGGAGTCTGTGAACTTCTTCTCCTGATGCTGTCCGCTCTTAAAGAACTAAACTCTCCTAATGCTACGGTACACAATAAAAAAAAGACCAAATCCAACTTGAAGAATGCCCCCCACTGACCTGTTAAGTCCAGTCCAATACACTTTTTGGGTTTATTAAATGAGCATATGGAAGATTAGAAGACTTAGAGCAAGAGCTACCACTGTGGGTTAACAGTGGTGCACCCGTCACCTGCTGAGCAGGTTGACAGTGACACTAAAAGTTTTGGACCAATGGAAAACCTGGCCCGTTAATGCACTCAGTATTTTCCACCCTTCAAATAGCGAGAATCTGTTGAGCATCTGAAAATTGCCAGCATCCCCTATTATTGTTGGCCGTTTCACTATGAACGTCAGCTTTTCGTGGTTAAAGTAAATAAGAGGCAGTGGGTACATTGCGAACAGCTCTTATTATTGGAGCTGCTTACCCAAGGGTTTGTGCCCAAGTAATGGACAGAGTGTTCACCCTTCCTACCCATTCAGACAGCTGGAAGAGACATTTGTCAGCCAAGTTGCTAATTCAAGGGCATGGCAACAAAGGTCTTACGAGGACATGATGCAGAAGCCGTCTGGTTACAAGGTCACGGGCTGACTCGCCCCCCCACAACACATACTGTCCTTATTTACATGACATAGATGCATTCAGCTGACATTTTCCTCCAAGGCAGCTAATAACGTTAAGCCGCTTACAATTACACCGGTCAACAAAAAATTTTAACTTTTTTTGTCCCATGAATGGGTGCGGTGGTGCAATGGGTTGGACCGGGTCCTGCTTTCTGGTGGGTCTTGGGTTCAAGTCCCGCGTGGGGTGCCTTGCAGCGGATTGGTGTCCTGTCCTGGGTGTGTCACCTCCCCCTCCAGCCTTTCGCCCTGAGTTGCCGGGTTAGGCTCCGGCTCCCTGTGACCCCACCTGGGACAAGCGGTTCAGAAAATGTGTGTGTGTGTCCCACGAACTGAAATAAGTTTAGTTTATAGTACTTTTCACATTAAATTCAGATCTGTTTAAAGATTTTTTTCTACCAGGCAGGGTTCAAAAGTTACAAAGGAATTAAGTTTTGAAAAAATTTACATTACTTATTCATAAATAAGGCTGTTAGTACACCTAAAATATGTACAAATTTACTTGTAAAACATACAAGTGTCTGCTTTTCAGCTGTATTTGGTCTCAGGAACATCCCTCTTCAGTGTCCAACAATAGTCTGCCAACATATTGGGACTCGACTTGCCTTGGTACCGTTTTTCCATCTCTAAAATCTCTTGGTGAAATCTTTGGCCATACTTCTCACTGACTGCCCTGAGATTGTCAGCTATTGTACTTAACAAACAATAAAAATAGCTGTGTTTTGCTAACTTTTTGTTTCAAATGCCCCATATAGTACCAGTACTGATATACTATATAGTATGATAGGTAAATATAGTGGTACCTAAAAACGATGGATGATAGAGAAATTCTGAAAACATTTGAATTCAGCATGCAAAAATTCAGAGAAAACAGGCTTTTGTTTTCATGGGACAAAAAACCTGTTCACCACTGTTATTTATCCATTTATAGAGCTGGGAAATTTTGGGCAAGTACCCTGCCCTGCTGAAGGCCATGACAGCTGGATGTGGGAATCAAACCTAAAACCCTGGGTTTCAAAGGCAACAGCTCAAATCACTACCCTAGCAGCTGCACTCACAGACTGTGCACTTGAATTGAACTCACAAGACATTTTCAAATACAGAACACTTCGATACTTACCTCATTTCACTATGCTCATATAGACTGAAGTGCTCTCATAGGATGCAGATACATTAATGTGCTCCAGGTGCTGCCTTCCCCTTTACAGATGAGCGTCATCAACTACCAAACATCACCTCCCCTAAGGAGCTAAGCGGAGAGGTCAAAGAAAGTGAACCGACGCACCCATTACTGGAAAGCACGCAGCTCATTCTCTCACTTTTACACTAATAAAACATCTGCTTTTAACAAGTGGCACTTTTGTGTTTTTTGCAGAAAATAAAATATGACAGCCCCGACCTACTTATGATAACTCCTACCATGTGTTGCGGAGAGCAATGGCGAGATTGCTCCGAAGGGGAAATTCTCAAGCCTTGAGGGGACTAGGAAAATAAAAGACGAGTCACTCACGTTGTGTGACAATTGCCTCCCTCCAGGCCATTTGCTTCAGAAATCCCAGCACCATTTTTGTGTTCCAGTAGATCCTATTCTAGGCTTTCCAATCTACAAGCCATGCTACTCAGCAACTTTTTTCTGCTATGGCTATGAGTCATTGTGGAATCACAAAAAATAAATATCTGCATGATATGTGGCCTCAAGTTATGGTCAACCGATACAGCTGGTAGAGTAGTGGTAAGCGCTGCTGTCTTTAGACCCAATGGTCACAGATTTAAATCCTGCTCCTGGGTATAATACCCCCGAACAAGGTACTTACCCAGCTGTATAAATGGGTAAATAAGCTGCTTTGGACAAAAAAAGCATCAGTTAAGTGAATAAAGGTAAGTCACAGAGTCCAGAACAAGAGAAAACAATCAGCACTTAGGACTGAGGTTAAGAACCTGGCCTTGTAACCTGAAGATAGAAGCATTAACACAAAGTGTCCTACAACTGTGCTGCTGGGACAGCTTGTGGGGTGGATTTCTGCTGAAATGCATGTTAACCAAATGCCTTATGAAAAAAGGGGAAAACCACTTCCCAGAAAGTGAGTTTTTCACGGTACTGTACATCTAAAGACACCATCTACCTTGTTTGGAGGTCCTGAACATGTCCACCTAGTGTTCACCTTTGCCCTTATGTGTTGGTCTTAGGCGCTGTTACATCTACTTCAGTGTCCATTTTATTTGTTCTCTTCCTGCCCCTGACTGCGACAGCAACAACTATGGGGGTGGGTGGTTTCAGTGATCCTTTGCTTCCATGTGTTTGGTGCTGTCGTTGATTGTTTACTATTTGCTTTTTGAGTAGCAAGAATAAAAGCAGGGTAGTCAGCTAGGTAGTCAGATTTTGCGTTTCACTCCCTTTTTGTTTTTCCGTTTTCTAGTTGATTAATTAAAAGATTAGATTGGTTAGGTTTCCTTACATCTAGGTTTCTTCTCTCCTTGTAGCTTTTGTAATGTTAATGTTTTCTTTTATTTTTTCTGATATGAATTTACCAGTATATATCACAATTCCAGGGGGTGAAATCCCTGATGCCCAACAGAGGCACCACTCAAGAGCCATGTAACTGAGCCAACACACTTATTTTCCAGGGCTGTGGAGTCGGTACGCAAACCTTCGACTCCGACTCCAGTAACCCAACAATTGTGTCCGACTCCACGACTCTGACTCTGACTCCACAGCACTGTCCAAAATTTGCACATTATTTTTCGGGTCGATTTATCCGGCGAATATGTCTAAACCTATATTACACCTCTAATTTTTGGGGGTCGACTTATATGACAGATCAACTTATACCCTGGCACCCAGAGTACATTTAGTAGGAGTCTGTACATTTCTGCCAACTACGACTCCAGTAACCCAGTACAGGTGGTCCCTGATTTATGATGTTTCGACTTACTCTTTACTGTGATTCTGCCTGTCTGTTCCAGTCCCAAGCTCCTGTCCTGTCTACGCCAGTCCTTCAGATCCTGTCCAGGTCCAGTTCACCAACCCCGTCTACATCATGTCTCTTTGTATTAACCGTTCACGCAACACTGTTTCACTTACTGTAAGAACTCTTCACGTCTTTCTCTTATTCCATGTCTTCCATGGCACCCATGCACTGGCCATGTGAAAAGTGCACAGTGCTCTTGAGATTTCTGGACCTTACAGTAAAAAAAAACGGCCATGTTTATTTCATGTCCGGATGTCACGGTATTGCACAAGAACCTTAGATACAACCTCCTGTGTGTTGCAAACTACTTGTGATTATGTATGCTCATGATGAATAAACTGGTACTCTATGTGGCACTCCAGCACACCACCTGGACAGCCTTGGGATTGTAACAGTGTGTGTATAAGTAATCCATTGGTGGATGTAAGGTATCTCGGCCTAAATGGAGAGACAGCACATGGTCCACAGCCATGCCTCACTTCTGCCCCCTGCAGGAATCACAAGCAGCAATAGCAGCAGCACCTGCAAGCTCCTGTTTGCTCGAACCCTCATTCCAATCAGTGCTCACACAGAATGGGATAAAGGGAACGCGCACCTTTTTGATGTCATACCAAATAGAAATCCCTCAAAGGCCAGACCTTAAAATGCAAAGACTACATGCACACAGTCGTACAACTGTCTTCCCCACCTTCATAAGCTGAACTGAAACAGACCACAAGAACAGAACAGTGGCCTGTGGAAGAAGTGACTCATTCATGTGGTTTTCCAAATGCACACACACACACACGTATATGGATAATCACTCAGCAGGCAGTTACTTTTACAGTATATTTAGCAGTGCAATACCTCCAGGACTAATTAAAGTGACTCAGGGCAGCACAGCCAAGCAGAGCAGGTATCCCATATGAAGGGCCGATGGGAGGTACAATGGTTGGCCTAAATGCCCCAGAACATGTTGGCTAATTGGGTTATAGAAAAGCTCCTTAGGCTAATCCTACTACTGGATGCACACCAAGACATTTTCCAACAATTCCCTCACTGAAGCCAAGCTATACTGACCCAAAGTACAGCTCTCTGTAACCCTGACAAAAACTCATGCTTGCCAATAATGTACTTATGGAGTTAGACTGTATTTT
The DNA here is from genome assembly GCF_900964775.1 of Scleropages formosus. Classification (NCBI taxonomy): domain Eukaryota; kingdom Metazoa; phylum Chordata; class Actinopteri; order Osteoglossiformes; family Osteoglossidae; genus Scleropages; species Scleropages formosus. Next base: position 11,351,906 of record NC_041809.1, read on the forward strand.
CACAAATTGGTTTCAAAGAATTTCTTACATTTTCCTTCCACACAAGCTGCCTGTGATGATTAGCAAAATAAGGGCTCTGTTCTCCACATGGATCTCCACAGCAGCAAAGAAGGTTATGTCAGTGATTGCCAGAACTGACATCCCAGCTGAATCCAGGAGCCCTAACCTAACCATTGAAAGTACTTTGCATGCTCTCCTGTAGTTACTTGCATGTCAATCATAAATCTGCAAACATACAATTCTTTTATAATATACATACTGTATGTTCTTCATTCATACAGAAAAAAAAAATCCAGCATTCATTGACAGATACAGATAAGAGTTTCTATGTTTTCTGCTAATATTAGATGTCAAGACCAATCATTTTAAGAAAATTTCATAAAAATATGAGAATCAAATGCAGACTGAAAGCTGCACCTAAATTGCACATAACTAACCATCAGTTGAGTACAATGATATGCATGTTCAGAAAAGTTATTGTGCATTTGCAAATTCTGACAATGCATTTATCTTGAATAACCGTGCCACTTCTCCCATATTAACCATGAACTGTAATGCAGTGGAGTTGCAGTGAGTGTGTATTCACGCTGGACACACTTACTAATAGTTTCTAATCTTATTAAAGAACAATAACCACTGCTTCCCCGTGTTTCACATGTGCATGCCTAAACATAAAAGCCATTATTTCAGACATATTGCTCCACTTTCTTTCAATATCATTACTGAGCTGCACTGACAGATCTGTTTCTCAAAGTTACATATTTCCTTCTACAATTCTAAACACGAAATTCAGTCATATTTTACAATTTCATTGCTTATGTTTGCAAGGTTTTCCCTTAAGTTTCTGTTTTCTTTTTAATAATTCTGAAATCAAATTTTTATTATTAATAATAATTAATAGTAGTAGTAGTGAGGGGGCACGGTGGTGCAGTGGGTTGGACCGGGTCCTGCTTTCCGGTGGGTCTGGGGTTTGAGTCCCACTTGGGGTGCCCTGCGATGGACTGGCGTCCCATCCTGGGTGTGTCCCCTCCCCTTCCAGCCTTACGCCCTGTGTTGCTGGGTTAGACTCCAGCTCCCCCTGACCCCGCAAGGGATGAGCGGTTTCAGATGATGTGTGAGTGTGTAATAGTAGTAGTAGTAGTGGTATTTCTGGTCTCCTCCCACAGTCCAAAGACATGAAGCTTAGGTGAACTGGGAAAATTGCCTGTAGTGTATGTGTGTGTGTGTGTGTGTGTGTGTGTGTGTGTGTGTGTAGCTACCCTGTGACAGACTGGTGTCCCGTCCAGGGTGTACCCCTCCTAGCCTAGCACCCAGTGATTCCAGAATATGCTCCAGACTGCCACAACCCTGACAAAGACAACTGGTTAATGTGTGAGGGAGGGAGGGAGTGTATAGCCCCCATGCACCCAGCCACCCTCCCCATCAACCTGTTTCAGACGGATGGCAGAACTGAGGGTATGTAACCAAAGCTGGAGGAAGTTCAATAACAGTGTTTTTATATTTGTTAGTTACTTGGGTAACACAAATAAGGGCATCCATGTTCAGAACGTGTTTTAAAATGCAACAGTGAGTTGCAATGTGTAGCCTAATGCTTGAAGGATTTGACTGGGGACCAAGAGTACTACCAAGAACTACAGTAAAAAAGCCATGTAAATAGGGAAAAAAAAACAAAGTAGTGCACTATACATGTAGAAATAAACTAAATAAATAAGGAATTAAATCCATCACCTTGGAGACATATTACACCAAGGGGACAGCATTGGTATGGAAAAAAGAGTGGAGTAATGAAATATGGTGCTAGTCCCTGCCTTCGGTTCCTTCATGTTGATTTTTCTATTGCAGAAATGTTCCCTCTATATTTACCAAAAACTCTTCTGCTAGGCTATGTGCGGGGGCGTGGGGACATGGCTGTGCAGCAGGTTTGGCTGGGACCTGCACTGTGGTGAGTCTGGGGTTTGAGTCCTGCTTGGGATGCCTTGTGGTGGACTGGCGTCCCGTCCAGGGTGTGTCTCCTCACGCCCTAGCCCTACGTCCTGTGTTGCCGGGCTAGGCTCCGGTTCGCCGGGACCCGGCTTGGTACTAGCGGTTGTAGACATTGTGTGTGTGTGTGTTTGTCTGTCTGTCTTCTGCTATGTGGGACCACTGTATCCAAATTCCAACTGAATTAAAAAATAAATTGCCTTCAAAACAGTAATGTACTGACTGTGGTTTCCCACAACGGTTTAATAGGCGATTCAGTGCCAGAACAGCCAGAGAGAAATGTTACCAAAAACCAGTGTTCATTTAAACCTCAAGCAAACAGAATTATCAGCCTAGTTATAAGAAAGTTTGTAATATGAGGGGCTCTTACTGGGACATCAATTTCAATGAGAGCGATGTCGGCCTTCTCGTCCACGTCCTTGATTTTGGCGTCATAAGTGGCCCCACTCTTGAGCTCCACCTTGACACGGTGCTTGTTGGCCACCACGTGGGCATTGGTCACAATGAGCCCATCTTCCGAGACCACAAAGCCTGAGCCACTGGCCACAGCTACTTCTCGCTTGGAGAACACCATCCTGGAAGGTGCAGATCAGCAAGGCCGGTGAAAAACAGGGAAAAGATAAGAATGACACATGGAAAGGAAATGTCATGCACACGTATTAACTCCCGTTTTCTGGAGAAAAGAAAATCAGGGTTATTCAACAATATGTGACCAGAAACGTATCCTGTGAAGAACTGTTCTCCTCAATATGACGTATACCACTAGCTCCTGATTTTTAGTTCCCGCACCCAACACATTGCCATTCTGCTGACTGCTTCTCTGCACCTTGATTTTCCCAGAGACGCCCCAGTCAGGAAAGGATATCAAGGATGGTATCTGTCCTTGCACACCCAACCTCCGACAGCCCTCCCTTAGCATGTAACCCTCCTTAGTTTCCCTGGAAATCCCTTGCAAGGCGCTGGAAAGACGCTGAGCAGGCAGTCATGAAGGGAAAAGCATTTGGGCCATTCACTAGATGGACTGGAAATATGAGCCCAAACCCTTAGAAGATAAGGCGGATCTCAGCACAAAGGCATACTTTGGCAGGGGATTGTGCTTTTGCAGTAAAATGGAATGCTGCTGTAAGCTTATACAGTTAAAAACACACTGAAGTGCTTTGCTTTCAGATTTCCACATAAATCATCAGGTTTACCACTGTACCTGAGCAGCAGGGCAGCGCTGTCGTCTCATAGAACTCTGCCCCCGCTGTTACTTCCACATCAAGAGACATCGGTATGGAATTTGAACATTCTTACTGTGCTTACATGGCTTCCCTCCCATGGTTTCTCGACAGGTGCAGGTTAGGTGGAATGGACATGCCAAATTGCCCTAGACGTGCGTCAGTGTGACCTGCTTTGGATCCTACTGTTGTACCACTGCGGCTTTACCACACAAGGCACTTCTGATGAATTAATACAGTGCTTTCTCATAAACCCTATCTCTATCAGACGGACTACTTCTTGCAGGTACTTTTTTGAATGCCATCAACTTACTACACAGACAATTGTATTGTCAGTTATATTTTGACCCTCAACAGGGTCTCGAATCTTATGCTAGGGAAAAATGAAACTCTCCGTACTGAAAGTGTCACAATTATTCTGTGGATTATTATTCTGTTGCACTTCCACAGCTATGGTATCTTGCCTATTGAAAGGCTTAGTGCAGCTCCAATTAGGGCCAGTTCTCCGATAATGCAGAGAGCAGGTGTGTTCTGGACAGCTGTTACAGATTTTCAGCAAATTTGTCATGCAGTCATAAAGCGAGCTGCTTGCTCAATGAGGCACCTGTTCCATTACAGCAAAGGAAGAGAATGAGAAATGAGAGAAAGAAGAGCAAAAGGGACAAATGGAACAAGTAATAGCAGGAAAATAGCAACGCGGTGAACGAAGAACAACGAGAAGGCGGCATTGTGGTTAAAAAAATAGATTTGGGACCAGAAGCATGCAGGTTAAACCTCAGGAGGGAATCTTGTTTTGATCCGGTGTGATAGGTCCTTTGTCTCAAATAATGAAATAACATATAAAACAACATAACATAGGAAATGTTATTTTATGTATAACATGGGAAAGTCTTGAAATCCTAGACTTTAGTACATTATAGATAACCTGCTATACTGACCCTTTATTGTAAGGTGTTCATATGGTTTTTAGATTTATAGTGAAACCAATGAAACATAACTCAGCATCTTGCAACTTGTTTTTTTTTACTTTAACTGTACAAACGTTTTTTTTCCCTCTGAGATTAACCAAACACAGCATGGCTACATGTGGAAAGGAAAACAAAAAACCACTAAATAGACCTTCACAGAAACCCATTCTCTTTGTGTCATGCAATCACTGGCCTGACTTTGGGGATAATAAGAGTGTACACTTATTTCCAGGTTCTGTGTAACCAGTATAATGAGGACAACAGGGTATGAATCCCTGGGACCACTGCGGAAGGGTGGTATGAGGCCAGAGAAAGGGCCCTTGGTGGATCATGACCCCTCTGACTGCAACTACACCCCTCATCGGTTGGTGGGCACATGTGTCTTCAGTAGATGGTTCCTCATGTCTCCACAACACTCTTATCTAACCCTAATCTAAAAGATCAGACACACTTGCGGTATGTTTGGTTGACATACATGCTCTATGAGGTGAAATTTAACTAAAACAGTCTCCATCGTAATTATTACAAAATAAACATTTTGGAATTTTTAAAGTGTATTTTCGTGCTATTCCAGACAGACCCCGCTGTAAGTGTTGTATTGATGCCCAGTCGCCATGGAAATGCTGTGACGGTGCTTACTTGCGGAACAGTTCAATATGAACCACGGCGGGGGCAATTTTCTCCACCACATCTGCGATGAAGTTGTATTTGTGCCTCAAGCTGTTTGGATCATCCTGGCCTGGAAAACACAAAAGAAAGGCAAAATGGTTTTGTGATGCTGAAGGGAATAAAAGAATCATACATTTAAAAATATTTCAGATAAGTGTGTGGTTCACAGTGGTAGGGCCAACAGATAGTAAAGGGATTCGACCCACTGTCCTGCAATTGTTCGAATCCCACTCCTGCTGTAGTACCCTTAAAAAATGTATTTCCTCTTAAATGCTCCAGTAAAATGATCCATCTGTGTAAATACTTATTTCACTACAGAGCAAGTCATCACATGCATGAATTTAGTTTCACTTTAGTGATGTAAAACTCGCAGTTAAACAAGACCTTAATGGTTCTTAAAATTAAAATCTCAGAGTTAAAACTTGAAAAATGGGTGGCATGGTGGCACAGCGAGTAGTGCTGCTGTCTCACAGCACCTGGGTGGTTTGAGAGCACATGGGTTTGATCCTTGTTAGGGCCGTGAGGAGTTTGCATGTTCTTCCTGTGTCTGTGTGGGTTTCCTCCTAAATACATGCCGTTCAGGTTCACGTGCAGTGTGTGAGTGACAGAGAGAGTGTATTCTACTGATGTATGGATGAGTGACCCATTATAAGTAGTGTATATAACAGTCTAAGTCACCTTGGTGAATAAGGTGTGTGGGCTGATAACACTACATAGAGTTCATTGGAAGTTACTTTGGAGAAAAGTGTCTCCTAAATGTAAAATATGTCTATGAATGTCTAAAAATGTGTCTCCTAATGTAAAATACAATGATAATTCAGTCCAGTTTTGCAAGGCTACTTGGTGTAGATCATACCATCCTGGAGACCCAAGACAAAGGCAGCATAACCAAAGAGGTTTCTTTTCTCTTAATGGAGAGCAGCCGTTCCCAAAGTTTCATAAAGTGAGGATCAACCTGCTGCTGGTCTTTGTTAGCGTTCATTCCTCTATGAAATCAGGCAGGTTAGACCAATGAAATGTGCCCACCTTTTCTTCACATACAGGAATAATGTTTTTTTTCTGATACAACACAACAGTAACATTCACTCCATAACATCTATCAGCTCTCTTACAGCAAGGAAATACCAAAGGATTAATTTTTTTCCTCATTCTCTGATGTGTCTATCCTCATTCCAATTTAGGCAGGATTTCATAAGAAAACTTATACGTCTTTTTGAATTTGGATTTGATCAAGTCTTGATATTTCTAACTTTACTGCAGTTTTTAAAAAATATTACAAAGTTTATTCCAACATATTTTATGCATGTTGTACTGCTGATTGCATAAAAATGCCTTCCAAGCTGTTGTATTAAGTTGAGCTCAGTTCTGGACCTGTAGAGCATTGCATGTAGAGAAAGCATCAGTACCGAGACTGATGTTATAAAACCCTAGGTAGTGACATAATGTGGCCAAGGATATGTAACACACTTTATTTAACCTTGCATAACCCACGTTTCGCAACAGCAATGTGCAAAACATCTGCAGCTATGCATTTTATTTTCCTTTCGGTATTCTAGCCAGTTACAAACTTGGCACAATTCAGAATATGCATTAAAAATGAATTTTAGACACTTAAAATTTTATTTCAATAAACTGTACCTTTCAAATGCAATAAAAAGTTGTTTTTGTATTGGGCTTTACCTTAGTATATGAGACACCCTTCAGATTTAGCTGAAAATAAAGTGTACGTCTTTTGATTTTTTTATCCCAAAAGTAATAAACTACAGATGGGCACGTTAAAAGCATTACTTAAAAGACTTTAGTCAAAGGTAAGGTAAACAACTGAGAACACACAAACACACACACAGTCTGAAGCGGCTTGTCCCAAGCAGGGTCATGGTGAACCGGAGCCTAACTCGGCAACAGAGGGCGCAAGGCGGGAGGGGGAAGGGACACACCCAGGACAGGGCACCAGTCTGCCACAAGGCACCCCAAGCAGGACTCGAACCCCAGACCTGCCAGAGAGTGGGACCCGGCCAAACCCGCTGCAACACCATGCCTGCCTCTGACTGAAAACAACACAACTGAAAACAGCTTTTGCTTGTTTCTGTAAAATTTAAGTGAAGATAATTGTAACTAAAATCCAAAACTATACATTATTTAGATTTATAACAGACTACTCAACACAGTGAAATTCTATTAATGTGAGTTTTATATTACACACTTTCTGAACCGCTTGTCCCATATGGGGTCGCGGGGAACCGGAGCCCACCCGGCAACACAGGGCGCAAGGCTGGAGGGGGAGGGGACACACCCAATGGGACGCCAGTCTGTCGCAAGGCACCCCAAGCGGGGCTCAAACCCCAGACCCGCTGGAGAGCAGGACCTGGTCCAACCCACCGCGCTACCACACCCCCCCAGTTTTATATTATGTAATATATATTATGTATTAAGGAAAATGTCTGAATTAGCAAATGAACAAAAATAGTTATGTAGCATAACAGACCACTGTAGTAAATATTTTTACTCCAGATTCAAGTACCAGGGTTCCCTGCTGTCCTTGTGCAGAGTAATTTTTCATTAATCACTAGTGAAATATCTAGTCAGATAAATAGAAAAAAAATGGTGTTGGACTTGGTGAAAGTTTTGGCTGAGCCACGAAATAATACTGTAATAATAATCTGTCACTCATGACGATTCACACAACAGTGCCATGACATGAGGAAGTTCATTAAAACGAGTCACAAAAAATTACTAAATATAAAAACTTTCGGATCTCACAAGAAAATACATGCATACATACAGTCTGAACCGCTTGGCCCATACAGGGTTGCGGGGAACCGGAGCCTACCCAGCAACACAGGGCGTAAGGCCGGAGGGGAAGGGGACACACCCAGGACGGGACGCCAGCCTGTCGCAAGGCACCCCAAGCGGGACTCGAACCCCAGATCCACCGGAGAGCAAGACCCAGTCCAACCCACTGCGCTACCACACCCCCACACAAGAAAAAACTTGACATGGAAAATAATGTTCATTTTCAAAACCATGAACTGAAACCATGATAAAATCTAAATCAGCATGGTCTATATATTCTTCTACATCTGGCCCACAGCATTCCAAAAAAAAGAGCTTCTGCAATCTAACACAGCATTTCTTTTTTTTTTTTTTTTTTTTAAATATTGACCCAAATACATCAAACACATGTGTATTATATCACGTGTTTACACTGCAGTGCTGCAAATAATATATCATCAGGTTGACAGATATCCAGGATAAACACATTTTTGATAGGTCTGGCTCCAGGGAAGCATGTTCAGACGCTGACAACAGATTTGCACAAGCGGAGAGGGTGAGGGTGGGATGGGAGTGCTTGGATACTTCGGCGCTCAGAAGACAAATAAGGACATGGTCCCTCACCTTTCCATCCACCTCATTTTTCCACACCTACCACCTGCATGGTGCTGATCATGCCTGAAGGTGCCACTTCTAACCCGATGAAACAAGTTGTACAGTCTTGCTGTCATTCGCAAAATTTCGGGATTTTTACTATTTGAGCTTTTACTGCTGTTTCTCATTTCCGCTCTGTTGTACAAGTAGAACCCACCCTGGAAAGTCCTTAACAATTCACACAGACCATAAACATAATACCACAGCCCAAGGAAATATATACGCCACGCCCCAAAGACGCGATGCAGCTGACGCCTGTTGACCACTCGTTCCATCGTGACAGATAACTAAACAAAACACATCACAGCAAGAACCCAGGAAAGTCACATTTAGATTGTTTCCAGATGAATATTTTTCCGGAAAGGATTTCCTTCCACAGCATCTGCCATTCTCCTGTCTATTCTTGAGCTCAGAAGTTTCAGACTGTCACACTCATCAGCGGCTATAAATGATCTCCTATCCAGACTGTCTGGCCCAGCTGCGGACAGGTCGTGTTCTTCAGTGAACTACAGATCCTTCCCAGTCGAACGACTTTACTAATAGAGACGGGCAGTAGGTTAATCAGGGTGAGAGATGGACGCACAGCGTGGATTTAGAATGTACCTTTTAGAGAACTCAACATTAATCCTAACTCGAACAGAGCACTTCACTGGTACCATACAGAGCTGCAATGTAAAATGCATGAGGTAAATAAGAGAAACAAACAGTAACAGTAAAATCTGCATCTTCTACAATGTCCTCAGAACGAAAATACAGACACTCCACGACTTACATTTACATTACATTTACATTTATTTATTTAGCAGACGCTTTTCTCCAAAGCGACTTCCAATTAACTCTACGTGGGAATATCAGCCGACTTACGCAAACAGACTGTTCTTCAACCCCTTACGTAAGTCAAAAGTTACATATGTCAGATTCCAGCATCAAGATCGTATTTATAGTCAATACGGCTAAACCTGGTTCCCGTGCTATAGACGATAGTCTTTGTCCATCTTCATACTTCCTTATTATTTTCAATTTCATCTCCAAATCGATTTCGGTTTGCTTGCGAGACGGTTCTAGTTTTCCTGAACGCATTCCAGATGTAGGAGGGGTGCGGTGGCGCAGTGGGTTGGACTGGGTCCTGCTCTCCGGTGGGTCTGGGGCTTGAGTCCCACTTGGGGTGCCTTGCAACAGACTGGCGTCCTGTTCTGGGTGTGTCCCCTCCTGCCTTACGCCCTGTGTTGCCGGGTTAGGCTCCGGGTCCCTGCGACCCCATATGGGACAAGCGGTTCAGAAAAGTGTGTGCGTGCATTTCAGATGTTTGATGTAAAATAAAAGTGCTATCCGTAAATAATGCGTATGCTGGGAATTTTTTACTTAAGTCAGATTTAAGTAAGTAAAGGGATGTCTGTATATCAGATTCTGAGGGTCACTGAAATTTTACAGTGTTAAAAATTTTATTTAATATATCAACTTCTGTTAACTTGGTAGCACAGCAATGATCCACCAATCCTATATCCAACCTGTTCCTCTTCCTTGCCATTAATGGCCACCCGAGCAAGTCGTCCCCCTCTATTTATAGTCTTCATGGGGCAAATCACTATTTTGTGAGCTGAGTTTACAGGGGCTGAGGGTTAACTGTGGGGTTTGAGGGGGGGTTCATATAGCACCAGAGAATGTCCCCCACTTCCCGCTCAGCCTGTGTTAGTGCTGAGGGTAAGGAGCAGGAGTGCTCCTCTGTGCTTCTCCACTGAACACGAAACATATTAAAGCCCAGCAAAATATTTATCGGGTAAATGTTAGCCACACTAAATTGATACCTGCTGATATTTCATTTGCACATAGTTAGCGAGCAAATGTTCGGTCTGTGAAATCGAGATTCCTAGCATTTAACTGGGACCTGAATAGCAGTCAAACACAGTAGGAAAATAAGATGATGAAATTAATGGCATTCTGTGATATTATTCATTCCTCTTACATTTTGGATTAAACAAAGATCCTTTTTAGAACTGCTGTTATCACTTCAACCAGTACTTTTTCAAAGTATTTTTTCATAGTAGCTTTTCTTTTAAGTTGCATTAAGTTTATTGCATCTGCTTTTGCTCACATTACTACTATTCAAATGGCTTTTTTTTTCCAATTAATCCTTCAGACTAATATCATCCATACAACTCCGAGTTTCAGTTTTTTTCAAGGTTGAAATTGTATTAATTGCACTCAAACTGAAATTTCAATGGGTATGTTTTGAAATAAATTGCTTTTTTATCATTCACTGCTACCTTTAAGTTGGGCTGTAAATTGAAATACCTCTTGCTGTCTCTGCCAGTTACACGCATCTTGACAAAGAGAGTTAAAAAATGTGTCAAGGAGCAGAGAATTTGCCCTCAATCTGAAGCCAACTAAAACGGGTTATATAATCAACTGGTTCGGAAAACCAGATGCCTATAACGATGACATCATTCGATGCAAAGCGTCACATTTTAACTTTGACACGGGCCGTGATCCAGAACCTCTGCTTGCCTTAGCATGTTGGAAATCGCTCTCCCTCCAGCTGCGAAGTCTGAAGGGCCAAAAGGAATTGGACCGCCATAACCATAACGGTCACGATGGGCAGACACTGAGACACACAGGCACTGGCTGAGCTGCTGGCACCCATAGGTAATCCGAGATGAAACCTGAAGGCAGTCACCCTGTAAAAGCAGGGTGTGGTGAGCAGAGCTGAGGAGTCAGTACACAAAATCTTCAATGCCGACTCCAGTAACCCAATAATTGCTTCCGACTCCACGACTCCGACTCCAGTAACCCAATAATTGCTTCCAACTCCAACTCCACAGCACTGGTGGTGAGACCGGTCGTGGGATGATGCAGCAGATACTTTGAGGCGTGGTCCATTACTGTGTCCAACATAACAGCTCCCATGGATTTTATACCATTAGAATAATGAAACATTAATAGCCGATTGCACTTGGCTTAGGAATCACATTAGTAAAATGTGTTGGACAGCTTTTCCTCCCACCAGTGCCAACTCTGACAAACACTGGCAGAAGTAGACCATCAAGTCTTATGTTTTTTTTTTTTAACCAGAAAGCCCATAAACGAAGTCAGCATTGAAGGTCTAAATAAAAGCACTCCTGAGATTATGTGACCTGGATCTTTATCAAGTACTGATTCAAATCAAGATCAAAACATTAAAAACACACACATGCCTGTGTGTACACTTCACCTTTGAGCTTACCTTAAAAAAAAGTCAAAAGATGTTTAAATAACATGAACATTCACCCACTGCATTTGTGCTACTTAAGAAGACCATGTCATAATTTTTTATGAGAAATAATACAAACCTCCACCAGAGTTTGTTTCTGTGTGTATGTTAGTAGTGATGTGTCAATCAAATGACCTGATGTATATGGGTAAAATAAAATAAAGTGCATGTCTTGTTAGCAAATCCTTTTCTCTTCTAATATAATTCATAATAACCTTTATTTAGCTGAAACCTTTGTTCGAGGTGACCTACAGTGCATCTGTACAATGACGTACCAATTTATGCAGCACGGTATTTTTACCGACACATTCCAGGGTAAGTATATTCATCAAGGGTACCACAGTAGGGGTGGGATTTGAACCAAAAACCTTTAGTTTGCAGTAAAAGAGACCTAAAGATTACACTACCTTTTGTCCTAGGCGTAAACACCAAGAAAACAGTATAGTCTTGGTCTGTTCTGTGTTTTCATACTCTTTTCCTGATATTGTACACCCAAATGAGTGTGTGTGTATGTTTGGGGGTTGGGGGGGGGGGGGGGTTATGGTTTGTCACTCATCCTCTGTAAGCCCTTATGTGTCATTCTTATATGATGACTGACTGGTTGCATTAACACCACTGGATTTCATCACAGGTGGTCATTAAAATGTGAACTACATCAAATAGCTTGAAATAGGGTCTTCATTCAAAATATAAAACCACTGGTAAATGATAACATTATACTATAAATTATATACTTTTTTTCCCTGATCATTTGCTTCAATCCCAGTTTTGTTTCTGTAATCAAAAAATAAGAAGGTTTATTGGGAAAGTTAGAGTAACCAGTACAAGTTCACTCATAATGAACATGGTTTTTGGAACATGAGTCAAATGTCTCAGATCTCTAAAACATGATCACATACATTTTTTTTTTTTTCTCAGTACATTACTGTTCATTGCCAATTTTTTTTTCAGTGCAGTAATGCTCATTGCCATTTTTTTTTCTTTCCAGTGCATTAATGTTCATTGCCAAACAGCTTATAACACAAGTAACTGATGACACGACAATGCGGGATATCAACTGTCGCAGTGGTTACAGCTCCTGCCGTTGGATCTGAACATCACAGGTTTGATTCTCAGCCTCTGCTGTAAAGTACTTCCTCTAAACTGCTCCCCTAAAAATGGGTGAGTAAATTAGTAGATCACTGTAAGTTGCTTCAGAGAAAGGCACCCAGATAAGTGTGAAACTGTTCAGCTGATGCCTTTGTTCAAGGTGGTTTCCCTGGGACAGTGACTTTACACTGATTCACCCATTTATACAGGAGGGTATTGGTTCCACTCCCACTCCTTCATCCAGACACTCCCAATGTGACTTCCCAACAGTGACTTTACACTGATTCACCCACCCATTTATACAGGAGGGTATTCCTATTGTGTCGACTGGGAATGTCTGGAAGAGGGAGTTGGAGTGGATCCAACAACCCGCAGATGGAAAGGGAACAGCAGTATCTGGGTTCCTGACTCCCTGGCTGCCCGCACCCTCAGTCAGAAATGTGGTGCGAAAGAAAACGGGCAGTGTGTTACTGCGGAACTCTTGATTGGAGTCCATTAGGACGTGCACGAGCGAGCGCATTCGAACGCGTTGCTATGCTATGTCTGTACTGTACTGGAAAAAAAAAAATCGCGCGCATACAGTACCTCGCGCGCACGTTCCTCTCTGTATGAAGATGACTGGCGGCTGGTGCAGCCTCTGCGCCCGGTTCGCCACCCTGCGCAGTTCGCAGATGTTCCTGTAAGAGGCGCCGTCGCTGCCGCACACGGGCTCCGAGCTCCGGCACACGCACACGCCGCTCCTGCCTCTCCTCCTCACCGTGGCGGAGAAGCCCACGCCGTCCGACACGGAGCACTCGAGCCCGTCCCCGCACACCGGCTCGCCCAGCCTTCCAGCGCCGCCGCACGGATCGCCCTCCCCGGCGGCACACGCGGGACAGCAGCCGCACTGGTCGAGCACCTCTCCGGCGTCACAGTCCTCGCGCAGCGGGGGGCACAGGGACTTGTCGCAGTGCTCCGGACAGCCCGCCACCCGGGGCTCAGCGTGCGCCACCAGGGCCGACAGCAGAAGCCCGGCGCAGATCACTGGCCAAAGCATGTTCCAGGAAAAAAAAGTGTGTTTACTTTGTAAAGATTTATGCGGAATATTATTATAATTAGGATCACTGCCACGCACTTGCGGGGCACGTGAACGCAACTAATTAACAATAAAAACAATAACCTCTTAATGTAAATATGCGAAAATGAATTAAGCAATTTGAAAGTTGAGTAACTATAGCAGAGCTCTTGTGGAAATGACAGCAGTCAGTGGTCAGTCCCTTTTCAGTCCCGTTTTAGTCCCGTTTTTTAGTCCCTTGTTAGTCCCGCTAATAACAAGTCCCACGCGCGCCTCTACACGCCGTCAAAAACGCAGACCCGGCGGAGACGCTCTAAATGCGCTGTCAGCTCCGCGTGACCCGCCAGACTGGCAACAAAAACAAGGCCTGTGATTGGCCGTAGCTCTGTGACGCAAAGAATGGGGCGTGTTTTCTTGGTGTTTCCCCGCCCCTAAGATCTCTCATGTTATGGGTTGGTGTGATTTGTTCATTTTTGCTCCACATATTCTTTTAACGGAAGGATCGTGTCAAAATGAGGATGACAGAGGTAGAAGCGATGAAAGTTTCCCCCACTGAGGATAACTCTGCATATTATGTTTTAGATTTAAGTACACACAGAACGGGGCGGACATGGTCTAAATTACCTAAATATAAGTACTCAAATCCATCATCACTGCCGGTTGGGTCTTGTTGTATGAACGACAAAAATCAGTTCAAGGTGAATCGATTTTTTTTTTTTTTTTACATTTAATAATTAACCAGATTGCTAAAAGAGTTTTTGAATGATCATTGTGTGGGGTTTTAGTTTTGGTCTTTGGTCTCTGTGCAAAAACTGTGATTAACTGATCATGTTTATGCAAAGGCCAGGTTGTACATATGAGGAAAACTAAACATCCATCCCTAGATCCTCAGAGAAGATTTTACTGGGTTGCCACATGCTTGTGTGTGAACATGTAAGACTATGCATTGTGTTACAACTAATTTAATCATCATTTGTACATAAATCAGTCATGCAGGAAAAAATATCTATATATAGATATAATACACTTCAGGGTAATGGTAAAATTTTATTTGTAATACAGAAGATTTTAGCATTCCACATATCACATATCGCAGTCATATCCCTTATCCAAAACAACATGAGCTCAGAATACTGGGATTGCATTGCAAGTTTGTCCAGCAGGTATGCAACCACCCTCTTTTGGATGGTAAAAATTCAAATAATTCAAATAGAAAAAGAAATACAAATGCAAATACAAATGGATCTTATATATACTGTAGCCTATATAGTGAGTGTATACAATATGTATTTTCTATATGTATGTATTGATAATCCATTCCAAAATCTATTTTTATGCATTTCACAATTTGTCCAAAAAAGTATCAGCTACAACTTGAATAAGGATTCAAAAGATTTTATTTTCACAGTCCAGTCTTCATCTGATGTCTTCTGCTCTGTTTTTAACGGCTGGACCTTGCAATATTGTGGTTCTGCTCTGGCCACATGAAAATATTTAAATTCCTCATATTGCAGTGTTCCACTTGCCTTCCTGTTTTTGACGTGTCACCGTTCCCAGAGCTGTATCTCTTAAAGTGTGGCATTCTGAGCACTTTGCCTGGACCCAAACGAAGAGCTCAGGCTGGACTACACTGGAATCAAATCCCTGCATGCCCTGTGTTTGCTGGCAGCTCTCCTAGAGCAAGAAGCCAGCAGACCAGGCCACAGAGTCTGTAATGGTTTATTTTACTGCATGCCTTGAGCTGCAGTGGAACAGCGACTTGGTCCCCAACAGCGGGGAATTCTGTCTTATTTCGGACACTTTCACAGCAGCCAAGAAACAATGTCCATTTTAGATCTGGATTTGTTTGCATCAAAGTTAGCACAGAAGCCCGGTGGTCATCTATATCTCAAAAAAATATATACTGTATATATTTCTAGGAGGGGGTGCGGTGGCGCAGTGGGTTGGACCACGGTCCTGCTTTCCGGTGGGTCTGGGGTTCGAGTCCCACTTGGGGTGCCTTGCGATGGACTGGCGTCCCGTCCTGGGTGTGTCCCCTCCCCTTCCGGCTTTCCGCCCTGTGTTACCGGGTAGGCTCCGGTTCCCCGCGACCCCGTCTGGGACAAGCGGTTCTGAAAATGTGTGTGTGTGTGTGTGTGTGTGTATTTCTAGGAAAGTGATTTGGAATCGTCGATATTCAGAAAAAGCTTCATGCAGCTACTCGTGTGATGAACATTGGTTCATATGGTGGAAAGAAACTAACCGTACTTTAGAATTGCGCATCTGCATCTAAGTGTTTCTTTCTGCTAATGTAGTGTACACATAGTATTTTCTATGAGATGTACATTGTTGTGGAGAAAAGCATCTGCTAAATGAATACATGTAGGTGTATGTAAATATCAGTTGTGCATGAGATGCCCTGACTGTACAGTTTACACGAGGCAGCTCTATTTGCAGCTCTAAGGTATTGTTACAACTCAAAGTTCTGCTATTTCTTAAATAATGACTTCTTCACATTGCCACAACTTATAATTTTACCCATGTGTGTATCAAGCTTTAAGGAATGTAGCACCAGTCAGAAGTTTGAGTGCAGCTGGGCAGTACTTGGATGGACCGAAGAGTGAAAGCAAAGCCCAAAAAGCCTCTTTCATCTTTACAAGTTACTGCAGAGGAGCCGGGAAGATATGTCAGCTCATTATCAGCTCAAACACCACTGTGAAACAAAACTGGTTTCCAGCACATGTACTTGACCGGTAGTATAGATAGTAGACAGGACAGCACAGTGGCACAGCAAGTTGCACTGCTGTCTCACAGCACCTGGGGGGTGTGAGAGGACATGGGTTTGATCCTTGCTCATTCTGTGTGCAGTTTGCAATGTTCTCCCTGTGTCTGCATGGGTTTCCTTCGGGTGCTCTGGTTTCCTCCCACAGTCCAAAGACATGCTGTTCAGGTTCACCCACAGTGTGTGGGTGACAGAGAGAGTGTGTTCCACTGATGTATGGATGAGTGACCCATTGTAAGTAGTGTATCTAACAGTGTAAGTCACCTTGGTGAATAAGGTGTGTAGGCTGATAACATTACATAGAGTTCATTGGAAGTTGCTTTGGAGAAAAGCATCTGCTAAATAAATAAATGTAGGATGTGAGCATATATCCTGAATGCAGCTGTTTCAAGCCCTGTTCTCACCACTGCTGTAGTGCCTTCAAGCAATGTACTTTACCTGAACTGCTCCACTAAGATTCTCAGTTCCATAAAGGGTAGCGTTTGTGAGTCTTTTTTCATAGAAGTGTCAGCTATGCAATAACTAATACTGCAAGAATTTTCTCCCAGGGTGCCATGACATGGGCCCTCCTTTATGCCAGACTAGTAATCTTCAGGTCACATGTCCATGTCTTTATTCTGTGTATTATCTTCTGTCTTTCCCGTCAGCTCCCTGATGTGATTGCAGAGCTGCCAAGGAGAAACTTCACAGAGGTTTTTGGAAATATGTTAAAATGACTGGAAAATATACATATATCTGAACTTGGGAGAATCATAAAATGCATTGGTATTAGTGGAACGTTGCATTTTATTCCCTTTTTGACCCAATTTTCACAAAAATGCAGCATAGACAAGATTTTAATTAATATTATCATGGGAAACGTTGCTTTTTAATAGCATTAGAGTAATCGTGCGGAACCTTCAAATAACACACTCAGAATTTAAGACCATTGCTAATTTTTGTGGTTTCAGCACAACATATTGGCTTCTCACCAGCTACGATTAGTCTATATAGGAATCAACTAACTCAGCAAAACAGTAAAATATTATAATCAATATAATGTTAAAAAATGAACATAATTTCATTTAAAGACCGTTTAATTGTCATGAATATATGTGCACACACTTTGGAAAGTTTTACCTAACTTTACATTTGTCCTTGTTGCAAAACAAATACAAGCAGACTAGTCAGAGGCAGCAGGCCAGTGTACAGGTTCGATCCTTGCTCTCGAAGGACACAAGTTTAGGACTCCTGCTGTGGTACTCCAGAGAGATACTGACGCTGAATTAGGCCGGACACAGCTGGTAGCGTAGTGGTTTGTCCTGCAGCCTTTGAATCTGAAAGTTGCACATTTGAATCCTAACCTCCAGCTGTTGTACCCTTGAGCCAGATGCTTACCCTAAAAATTGCTCTGGTAGAAATTAACCAGCTCTAGAAGTAATTGTACGTAGTTTAACATGGCAAGCTGCTTTGGAGAAAGTGTCAGCTGAACATAATGTAATTAATGCAGTAAAAATGGGAAAATAACTAAGTAGCTTTGCACGAGGGTAAGTCAGAAAGTATCTGCAGTGATTTGCATTTGACCACATATTTAATACTGTAGGCATATTTTGACTTAACCTCATATGTAAACCTCACATTGCAAGCTGCTTTGGAGAAAAAACGTCAGATAAATGAAAAACGAAAGTGGCCAGCTAGTAACTAGGAGAAAGAATGGTGGCACAGAGAAGGAGGAAATCATCCGGTTTTTATTTTTAGCTGAGCTGAGCTGAAACCTTTCAGTACATGGACGATGAGTGAAATTTGCTAGTTTTCAGCATCACTGTCGTTGTCTGGTACCTTGTAACTGAGGGATGCTGATGAGCATCCATGAGCAGTGCCTTCACCCTCCACACTGATAAGTAAGGTCTAAATTCCATCCCACAGTATTTACTTCACTTATCCCAGTTTTTCTCTGCTTATTAAAAGGGTTAAGAGGACTGAAAAGTTCAGTCTGCATATACAGTACCATACTGTACATAGGACTGAAAACTAGCAGTGTAGGGAGGCATGACTTCTCCAGCAGGCAGCTGGTAGTGTAGTTGTTACAGCTACTGCCTGTGGATCCAAAGGTCATGGGTTTAATTCCCACCTCTGGTTGTAGTACCCTTGAGCAAGGTACCCTAAATTGCGCCAGTAAAATTACCCAGCTCTACAAATAGGTAAATAATTATAAAACAGCTTCACATTGTAAGTCACTTTGCAGAAGAGCATCAGATAAATGTGAATGTTCCACAATACCACTGGCCTCAGTGAATTTATTTTATTTTAATTGTGTGTTGGAGTTGTGGGTGAAAGCTGATTTTGCAGCAGAGACACGATGTTGGCTCTCTGTGACCAAATGCTGTTCCAGAAGTACGAACAGTATCCCCATATGTTACTGTAAACAAACTGCTGGATCTCCCGTGATGGCCTTTCCGAGAAGGAGAACATTCAATGCTCTTGGCCGATCACATTCTGACCAGACCTGTTTAGCATAAACGGAGCAACAAGGCAAAGATCTGCTTGCATTTTATGCTTGTCAGTTTGTGTTCCAGCTAGTCAGATAATTTTATTAGCATTGATCTCTAAGAGGCCCCAAGGATAAATTGAGGGGAAAAAAAAAGTATTACATTTGTTTTCAAGAAATGTTCTGTTTGTATTGATCCTCATACAGCAACATGCATTACAAATAGATTTTTACTGCATATATTGACAGGATTATAACTTCAGTTGTACATAAATAACACCCTGTGTATTAATTTATCCATCCATCCATTGTCAATAACCTGAAGTGCAGGGGTCCTGTGATCTGGAACCTATGCCAGAAGCATAGGGCCTGAGGCTGGGTACACCCTAGATAGGATGGCAGTGCACACACAATTTGGAGTCACAAATTCTCTTGCAAGACATTTTTTTTTTGTAGTGTGGGAGGAAACCAGAGCACCTGGAGAAAAGCCATGCGAACTCCTCACCGACAGAGCCAGATTCAAACCAAAATCCACATGTATAGCATAGACACTGAGAGGCAACGGCACTATCCGCTGTGCTACCCCTTAGAAACTGTGCATTATTGAGAGCGGCAACTTCTAAGTTCAGAAGCATTTCACTACATTTCTTCATGTTGATCCATGTGAACTTTATTTTCTTTGGCATCCATATATATTAAATTACTTGAATATGTGTTGCTTGTGAAGTTTCAGCTCTCGTAATATTTTTAAACGAACTTTGACCTCTAAAATAGGTCATGACGACTGAAGCAGACCTTTCCCAGTTGTTTATTTGAAGGACACAAACTCCACATCTGGTTAACGCAGCTTTCCCTCTTCTGTACATATCACACACACACACACACACACATTTTCTGAACCGCTTGTCCCAGACGGGGTCACGGGGAACCGGAGCCCACCCGGCAACACAGGGCGTAAGGCCGGAGGGGGAGAGGACACACCCAGGACGGGACGCCAGTCCGCTGCAAGGCACCCCAAGCGGGACCCGAACCCCAGACCCACCCGAGAGCAGGACCCGGTCCAACCCACTGCACCACTGCGCCCCCCCTGTACATATCACTTTTTTCCAAACCGACCTTTGCACTGCTGAAAACTGAGTTCAGATTATAGATACCCATAAGATTTTGAATAACGAGCCTTTCCGATTTAACAAAATAAATAAATAAAACACACACACACACACATTTTTTTTTTTTTTTGCACAAGACGAAACTGCCAACAGAAATTCAAGGGTTTTATGATACAAGGGGTTGAAAGCTCCTGCAGTACGTGTCCAAATGTCTATTTCTACACATTTCCTCCCTTGCTTCCTGGAGCTTTTTTGCGGTATGAAATTCTAGTGCAAAAGATAAATATTTAGTCCCTCAGAAGACAGGTTGTCTTTCTTAAGAGGCCAGTTTGTGGATGAAAGGTGCTTTTTCTTTGGAAATGGATGGAAGTGTACAACTACGCATTTGCACATGTGAGGAGACTTGAGAAAAGACACTCCCCTAATTAGCTGGCATCTTCTTAGTGCTTTCTCATTTACTGAGGCTGCGGTAAACAAGTTCTTTCTGTCAGCGCAATAAAAGATGGACGAGCGCAGCATTGTGGTGCCAGCACTGTTCATCGCTTCTCCGAAGTGTCACAGCAACAACCATGTGGAAAAATCTCTGCCCTGCAATAAAAGCACCTGTAGGGGGCAGTATAAACCTTAGCTATTGGCCACATGTATCGGTGGTGAGAAAGCCCTGTGTGAGAGCACAGCAAATGAAACTCAATAACATACACCCATCAATCAACAGGAATAACCAAAAGAACACGAAAAAATATGCAATGCTGTCATGCATATAGCAGCGGATAAAAATATACTTTGATTTTTCCGTCGAGACTGATGTGGCCTTGAGAACCTTTTGCGTTCTTAAAGATCTTAAGGATTTTTTTTTACATGTACCAGTATTTTGTCGCAGATGAATATGATTTGCAGGTTTAAATCAGAATAGTTGTGGAGAAATGGATGGTCAGTTCTGCTGGAGAAGTGTGTTACCTTGAAGGGCAGAAGCATATGAAGAGATTGAGCATCCAGGAACACATTGAAAGGAGCTCCGAAAAGCTCAAGTTTCAAAAATCAAGACATCAAAAGGGGTTTGTGAGACAAAGGAAATTCGGAAGCAGCCACGTATAAAAGTTAATTAATTTTTAAGTGAGTTTTTTAAAAACAGGGAGTTTTGGAAGGAGAAGTGTGCATGTTTCTGCCGCCTCTACACAGATAGGTAGCAGGATGATCTAAACCCATCCGTGAAAAACGGATGTCCATCTCTGCTCGCAAAAACAAGTGAAAAAGAAGACCACTATATTTATTCATTCACAGTGCTGCTTGTAAGTATGCAAACCCCTTGTTTCCCCTAGTTTTATCCCAAAATCACTATTTAATGGTAAGTATTTCTCATCTTACATAATGTGTAATGACCAATTCCATATGATGCTTTAGAGGAAATCATGTGTACAGTAGGAAAACAGCAGTGCAGGTGGAAAAATAAGTGAATATGTTTTATAAGTGATACTTTTCACCAAAGCAACTTCCAATGAGTGCTATGTAGTGTTATCAGCCCACATACTTTATTCAGCAAGGTGACTTACAATGGGTTACTCATCCATACATCAGTGGAACACACTCTCTCTCTCTCACTATGGGAGAATCTGAACGGCATGTTTTTGAATTGTGGGGGGAAACCAGAGCACCCAGAGGAAACACACACAGGCACGGGGAGAACGTGCAAACTCCACACAGACTGAGCAAGGATTGAACCCACATCCTGTAGCAACAGCAGCGTTATACATTATGCCACCGTGCCACCACCACTACACTACACTACCTGATGCCACTGGACCCAAATAAACTGATTTGTTAATCTGATTAACAATTTGCAATATTGTTGTTGGAAGATATGTCTCCGCAATTCAGAACAGTCCTTCTTGGTCCAACTTGACATCAGATGTGATTAACATCGTCAAACTTTATCTCAACAAATTAATGTTTTTCTCAAAATAGACCTATTTAGAGAGCGCCATAGTGGTGCAGCGTGTAGAGTTGGTGCCTTGCAGCTCCTGGGCTATGGGTTCGAACGTGGGCTGAAGCATGTGTGTTCTATGAGATGTACGTCACTTTCGGAGAAAAGCATTTGACCAGCATTTGCCATGGTTTCCTCCCTCACTGCAAAGAAGCGTTTCAGGTGAAACTGATGTCTAAATTACCTGTGAAATTACCTGTGTGATTGCCCTCTGATGCAAGGTGTGCCCCTGCCTGACGGGAGGAAACTGCACGCATACTGAGCTTGATTTGAACCCAGAGCCTCAGTTAAGCTGTGGAGCACCAGGTCTATTTGATGCACCACCGTGCAACAAAATAGAGTAAATAAAAGGAAAGGGGATGTAAAAAGGAGCACAGATGTTTTGTGTAAGAAATCTGAGTTTTATTCCTGAATTACAAGGAGTCTGCAACAGTAATATGCTGGTCTTGGGTTTTATTTGATTTTTTTTTTTTTTTCTTTTAAACACTGCAAACAAAGAAAAAAAAAAAAAAAAAAAAAAAAAAAATTTCTGGAATTTTGAACCTTCTGTAGCTCAGGAATACATTGGCATTTTAATGAGTGATAATTAAGGTCGTTTTAGAAAAATTCACCTGTCGAACACATTTCAGAAACAAATTATGCTCGTTATGCAAGGGAGGCTTGTAATACTGATTTTGCATAATTCTGCTATTTTAAAATTGCTTCACTTGTCTAACCTTACCAAACATGAATGCATAGGTCAGTCATTTAAAGGCACAAAAGATGACAAATCTATCCAAAATCAAATGGCAGTTTTAAAAAAAAAAAAAAAAAGTGATGAGAGTGACACCAATCACCAATTAAAGCCACTTAAAGTTTACATTATAGCTGTGGTTTATCCAGATGTTCCCAGCAGCCTGAACTGTGAACAATAATACAACTTGACAGCTGTTCCATCAGCAAACACTGGACTGGAAAAAATTTCCAATACACTATTTTAAAATGGTTTTTATTTGTTTTCAGTTGCAAACAAGGTACGCAGGTATTACAGGTTATAAAAGAGTTACAGTATGTGTACAGAAATAAAGTAAACCGGTT
The DNA here is from genome assembly GCF_900964775.1 of Scleropages formosus. Taxonomy (NCBI): domain Eukaryota; kingdom Metazoa; phylum Chordata; class Actinopteri; order Osteoglossiformes; family Osteoglossidae; genus Scleropages; species Scleropages formosus. Next base: position 11,374,954 of record NC_041809.1, read on the forward strand.
AGAACCAGCACTGAGTTTTGCTCTCAGTATTACAGGTCAACTCAACACCAGAGTTTCAAAATGCCTGGCAGTGCAGACACAGTGATCATCTCCAAACAACATCCAGAGTGATGCAGACAATTGAAATGGTTAGAAACAGAAATGGCCCTGGCTGGTGAAACTGACTGCTGACCGTTTCCTCCTTTGGCAGCTCATAGCGGTACTCGACCTCGAGAGTTGTGCTAGCGACGTCTCCGTCTGTTAAGCGTGTCAAAGGCACAGTCGCAGGATGTGAACTGCCTATGTGTTTATTGCTAGGAACTACAGAACTAGTGGCATAAAAATAAAAATTTATAAAAAAAAAAAAAAAAAAGCAGCAGGCTTTTCAATCTAGAGAAATAACAGAATGACAGGTCCTGGTAGTTTTGCACTTCACAGTCATGGAGGGGAAAAAAATAGGGTTTAGCCATTGCATTATTCTTCTCCATGTCACACTAAGTCTTGTACCATGAAAGAAAATAATTCAACCATTCAGCAACACTTGGATCAAGACTGGATCAATAATCAATCACTGCCCAGCACTGACACCAGTGTAAGCTGAAACACAGGGCCATGACCTGCTTACATTGTATGAATATAGCAGTTTGTTTCTGGATTTAATGCAGTTTTAATCTTTGCTGAAAAAAATATTGCTTTCACAAATTTCTCTTGAAAATTTCAGATATAGTACTTTAAGTTGATAAAATCCTTAAAATCTAAAATATATATCTTATTTATCGCTGTGTCTACGGCTGGTATTTTCCCTAAAGTAATCAGCATAAAGAACTTACATTTTCTAGGTGATAAAAAAAAAAAAAAAAAAATTCCACAATTCCTCAAAAAAAGCACAGACTTGAACAAATTCTTTGGGAATTCAGCCTATTTTCTCTAACCATCTTTCCATCTGGAGTGAGACACTGAAAGAGCTCGGTCTCCCCTTTGTCATAAAGAACTAAACAAACAAAAAAAAAAAAAGGGGGGGGGGGGGGGGCACACCTTCCTGAGGTTGGCCACTTTCAGTTCCTGAGCTCATCCCTGCATTATGTGAAGGTTTTTCATGCAGATACATTGAAGCCAGAGTGACAAACAATGGCGGAGGACCAAAAAATATATATATATTTTTTTTTTTTATTTATTTATTATATATATGCGGCGTGGTGGCGCAGTGGGTTGGCCCGGGTCCTGCTCTCCGGTGGGTCTGGGGTTCGAGTCCCGCTTGGGGTGCCTTGCGACGGACTGGCGTCCCGTCCTGGGTGTGTCCTCTCCCCCTCCGGCCTTACGCCCTGTGTTACCGGGTAGGCTCCGGTTCCCCGCGACCCCGTGTGGGGCAAGCGGTTCCGAAAATGTGTGTGTGTGTATATATATATATATATATATATATATATACACACACACACACACATATATATACACACATACATACACACATTATATATATATATTTTAAACAGCACAACAAGCCCTTCCGTACCATGGGACAAGTACACTGTGGAAAAAGATGCCTTTGCTTGGTTTAGTCCAAACGGCTTGTTCAGTTTACTTCAAGCCTCCATTCCACTCTCCTCCTTGCTCTTCTTCCAGGCGCTCTTCTTGCAAGTCCCCTGCTAGCCTGTGTCCGTTTTGGGTGCAGGGCTACGGAAAGTAAAGGGGATCCCTTCACACTAGGCTGACTGGCAGATCAACGTCCTCCAGATCAACGCAGGGAAGAGGAGTAGCCGGTGAGCTCTCCCCGAAGCTGCTGCGCCGTCTCCACGGCGACTCCGTGCTGCTCACTTGGACAGCCGTGCCTCCTGCAGGGAGAGGCGTGCGGCGCGCCCCGGCGGCACCCCCCCTGGGACGGGCCGGGGCAGCAGGCTCATGAAGTGTTCGCTGTCCCAGGCCAGGCTGTGCGCAGAGAGGGCGCGTGTCCGCGACGCCGCTGGGCTGGGAAATGGCACCCTGGGCGGCGGTTGGCATGGCGGGTATGGCCGAGCGATGCCCGGGAGCACCCTGGTCGCTGTGGTAGAAAGTGGAGGAGGAGGAATGGTCACTGAGCTCCTGCAACGAGTGGCGTGTGCCCAGAAGACAGAGAAAGAGTCAGGGTGCGAACGGTCAGAAAGGTCAGTGAGACACACACACTGTGCCAGAGGAGGCGGCGGCGGCGGCAGCAGCAGCAGCAGCTGGAGAAACAGCAGCGCTAATAGCAGGAGTGGCACTAATGATGGAGGGAGGAGGAGTGCTTGGTAGTGCTCATTTCTGGAATGTTAGTATTTCAGTGTCCGATTTTACTCTCTGAAAGACATAAAAACAACACAAAAGCGTCAGCAAAGTAGCACCAGAACGTGCGGTCATGCAAAGCCCGCAACGCAAAAGCAAAAAGTGCTTAAACACTTTTGTATGTCCTGCTCATCACTGACACCTTGGCAGCAGAACAATGTCACTTGATGTTGCGCTAAGGGTCAATTCAACCATAAAAAGGTACTTTGGCAGTTGGTCACGGGAAGCCACAAAACTTCCAGTACATTTGCCACACATTTTCTCTAAGAGGAACCGCTTTTACATTCAAACTGCTTTCCCAGCATATTCCTTCTGATGTGACATGAGATTAACTTGACTCCATAACTATGACAGCAGTTAAATTGGTTAGTCCCAGTACCAGTGTAATAATTCTGGAAGCCACAGGATACAAGAGCTACAACAAATCCAGCGGAAGGTGCTCTCAATATATGAGCGGTTCTAAGGACACAATTAAATTCCCGTATTGATGAGAACGTCAAGCGAGTGTGGAAAACAACACTCATTAGGATGATGCATCACAGCTGACAAACAGAAGGACAAATAAAATTCTAGTTCTTTTGCTTAACAGGGTGGAAACGTACAGGTTCTGGAATATAAATGCTCTAAAAAAATATCCATAAAGCAAGGATTTTACCCTATTGGTCTATAACGCATCAGGACCTCCTTAACATGTGACTGCCATTATAAAATGGTGACGGTAAACCCTTCAAATTCGATCTGAATGCACAAAGCATTTCATAGCTAAAACTGATTCAGAAGTGTCAGAAGAGGACCAAAAAAAAAAAAAAAAAAAAAAAAAGAAGTTTCCCATTGCTGCAAGTTGGGTTGCTGTTCTCCAGTCTTCACTGCAGCAATTCACTGGGCATTAAATCACCTCACTAGGTATTTCAGGTGTACATGAGGTGCTGATTAATAAGATTTCCCAAAAGTCTGCAGGACACACCCACTGAAGGAACAGAAATCACAGAGGAACTGATGAGAGGTCTTTGTGCGAGCGCCAATACGATATGCTGATGGAGATCTGGACTGGCAAAGGAATGGAAGCTGTGGCACGCCAACTTGGGTGATTTGAGGGCACGGGCACAGTCAGCGTCCAATTCTGGTGAGATTTGAAAGGGAACTTTCTCGCTGGCACACCAAAGCAGACAACAAGAACGCAATGAAAAAGTGGGAGGAGTCTTCAGGAGCACTCAACAGAAGTTTGCCTTAGAAGACCCCATTCAAAAACGCTCAACCATCGTTCTTCTCGTACGCTAAAGGGAGGAGATGGGACACTGATGACAGGTCCCTGATGGGGGGAAGAAAAAGGTCAACGCACAGGCATGGTGAGGTTGGCAGGAGAGAACAGGTGAAAGTGGGTGGGGCATGGGACAGGTGATAGTGAGATGCAGCTGAACTTTAGTATGGGAAGGTGGCTTATGTGTATCTTTAGGAAGCACAATCAAAAAAGGAAAAGAATAAGCCCTGAATCTATGCAACCGTATCGTGACTGCTCATATATGACAGAAAGAGAAGCTGTTTTGGCATGAAAGCTCACATACGTGCTGCATTTGCCATTTCGGGATGTATACCTCTGTATACATGGGTTCGACAGCCGCCTGGCCTGCCGCATCTGCAACAACACATCGCAAAGCTCCATTAGAGGGGAGAGGAGTAGGACCACTCAAAGTTCTGAGGGCGGCAGGGAACTTCTTTGGGTCCTACGTTGCCGTTGACAAGTAATCTCTTCGAAAGGGGACCACTGGCACAGATGGTTAACCTTAAAGCCCAGTGGCTGGCGATGGGCGTCCGAAACATACTGCTTACTTCACACTGCTAAAAGTAAGCTGCTTGACATGGAAAAACACGGAAAGCGTTTCACTCAAAGTGCTTCTCGCACTGCAAAAGCGGACATAAGAACCTGTCGCGGCAACTACGGCTAACGGCGCATCTCTGACTGCACGCCAAGCTCTATAAAGTACAAAGAAAGACATGTTTACATACAGCCATCAAGCAGACAGTTCGGAGGTTTCAAGGAGACAAAGAGATGCGTTCAGATTCGCCACCTGGAACATTTTAGGAGCATCAGTCTAGTCGCGCATCGCTGAAAACATTCTAAAAACGGGTTATTTGCTGAATCTCTGCATCAACTTATGATACACACTGGCTCCTAATGTTACAAACATGAGGTATGCAGACGGTGCCAACATTTTCCCCATTTACTTACTTCTAAGTATATTTTCTTATTTTATAAACACTGTTGCAGAGCAAAAGTGACCTGTGGTTACACACCCAGCTAAAAGTTGGCAGTAAAACACACCCAAACAGAAGAAACATTTAGGACCGACTTATTTCAGCTCAATTCTGCCGTTTATGACGCATGTTTGGCGCTTATAAATACTGTTGATCAGTAAGAAGATGACGGAGAGAGCACTTTAAAGGGGTGTATTGTCAGCAACTGACAATAAACAGGAGTTTATATTACATTGTAATGTAGCTCAGTGTTAATAAAATACTAAAATAACCTCATACAAAGTACATTTATTGCAATATATAACCTAACCTGTAAAGGGAGGCATGTCTATTATTAAGCTCTTGTTGAGCGTCAGTAATGAAGTTGTTGCCGTCAGCTCGTGAACGTCATGCACATTTATGGGATGAATCAGTAAGCAACTGCGACAGAATATGATGTTGTGGAAATAATTTATTTTCAGTAATTTAAAATTAGTCCTAACCGTAATGTTTTTTGCACTTCCGGTCCCCAAGGCCTGCATGATTTTATGAGATCCATAATCGTTGTGTACTATGCTTTTGGTCATTTTATCAATGTTTCTAGTGAATTGAAAGCTAGCGGAAAATACGACCACAAACAAGAGCCAATCTGAAGGCACCTCAGGTCTCTCAGGTCCCAAAAGATGGTGAGAAGAGGGTTATAGGTACATACAGTGGCTGCACATCGGCCTGGTCCTCGCTGGGCCACAATGGCTCCTGACATTGCCTTGATCCAGCTGTGCATGTCCTCTGGGCTTTCCGCCTGGCAGAGGTAGAGTACATACACACACAGACAACAGGAAGACACAGAGTGAGGAACTGTACAGAAAACTTAAAGGATTCTGCTTGAACCAATACCGGACCCACTTATAATGGTCAAGAAAATCTGTCATGGAGCACAATCCTATTGGAACAGTAATAGCTCAGTTCCCTATACCTCACCTGTATATAAAAGGTCCTAGAAGTGGTAACAACTTCAAATAGGTTGTCCCTCATCAGTATGTCGCTGGAAATAAACAGAAAAATTAATTTACTCGTCTATGCATTTGCTCACAGAAAACATACGAAAACAAAAAGCAAAAGGTAATATTTATATTTATTTATTTTGCTCACACTTTGCTCCAAAGCAACTTAGGGTGGTACTTTAGTAATTTTTTTTCTAGAGCAATTTAGACTAGGTACCTTGCTCCAGGGTACTACAGCATGAGATGGGATCTGAACCTGCATCTTTTATGTGCAAAGTAGCAAATCTAGCCAATACACTCCTGCTGCCCCATGTAATTAACAGCAATACAAGGATCACATGTGATCTTTGCACAAGTATTTTACCTGAATGTTTTGGAAGGATCATTATCTCTTTTTAGACCGGCACCTTTTAGCCTTTCCACAGTTCATCACACTTGGATGAGGTGATTAAACTCACAGCACAGTGGGTCATGCACATAAATTATAAATTCAGTAAAATACCTTTGCTTGCACTCCTGAACTTTGTGGACTTCCTTCAGCGGGATAACACGCAGGGGGTCCTTCTCCTGTTGAAAAAGGGTACAGTCACAGAAGCCCAGGTGCCATCACCAACAGCCACCCACCACCTCAGCGTTCCCTGAGACTCTAGTCCAAAGTCTTGACAAATTAAAATCACTGCTGCAGCTTCCATCACATGAAAAAGATCCTCTAGTAAACTCCTTTATGTTAAGAAGATATTGCAGAGAGCTGAGGGGGTATCCCACGGTGGGATCACAGCAGATGGTGGAGCTTCTTTTGATAGGCAGTTCCCAAATACCAGTCCCATTAAATTTAACATAGATAATGACCAGCTGCCTTTAACGAGAGAATGAAATGAATACCTTACAAAAGGCAGCTTGTCTGCAGCTGACAATAGACATTACATTTATTCATTTAAATTATGCTTTTTACCCAAAGTGATTTACAATATCAGCATTATAATACCAATGTACTTATAACAATTTACCCATTTATGTAACGATTTTTTTACTGCATCAATTCAGGGTAATACGGTGTTTAAGTGTATTGCAGCAGGGCTAAGTTTCAAACCCAGGCCTTTTTTAATTATTTGAATGTAAAGGCTCCAAATGTTACTCTACCTGCTACTAAAGCAGCAAAAAAAAAAAAAAATGAAGGGGACCTACAGTTCCCAGATTCAGATGTCTTTGTGCACTGTTGCTTTGAGTTGTGTGGTTATTTTGGGCACTAGTTTTCACTTTTGAGAGCTAATTTAGTTGCTTTACAGGAGCCACATCTCCTTTTTCTGTTTGCATATTTGTAAATGAAAGCCTTCCATTGTCTGAACCCTGCTGTCCTTTACTTTTATCCTGCCTTTGCGGCTGCCTCGACCCCAAGAATGGTCAGTGTTCATCTTTGCTTGTCACTGGGGAAAGTGGGCGAGCACAGGAAGTTTCCACGTGTAGTTGCACAGAAATGTAATTTAAGTAATACAGTCATGGTAGCCCCTTAATTATAAAGCTGAGGGGTGGTTTAAGGACAATTGTGTCCTCTCCCCTTCCAGCTTTGCGTCCTGTGTTGCTGGGTTAGGCTCCGGTTCACCGCGACCCCACTTGGGATGAGCATGTGTGTGTGTGTGGAATGATTTAAGATCATTAAATACAAGGGTCAACCCCAACTGCAAACATGACCCGGCTGTACAACAAGGGACATAGCTGGAAGTCGATTATCTCTACCATGATTTCCCAGAGGCTTCCTTTTCTTTTATCATAAATTCCTAACATTATTTTGAGCAGAGCATTTCATGCACAACCAGGCTGTTTCTAATAGTAGCCACTATGAAACAACCTCAGAGTTACTCAAATGGATATTTCCTGTGCTTTCATTGACTCAACGCAATACCCTCAGTCTATATTGTGTTCTGTATTTGTTATTAACCATTACTTAGCAGACACTTTGTCCAAGGCAGCTTACAATGTTAGGATTGTATACTAAGCTAGTTAATATTTACATTTATTCATTTAGCAATTGCTTTTCTCCAAAGTGACTTACAACAAACACCATGTAGTATTTAGCTGGCACCTTCCTCATCTCATCATCCTGGAATGTCCATACAGACAAAGCAGGGATCAAATCCACATTTTCTTGCACCATCAGGGTACTGTATTTAATTGGAGCAATTCAGGCTAAGTACATTAAGAGTACTACAGTAGCAGCAAGATAAAGCCACCCTTTCCATTTACATTTATTCATTTAGCAGATGCTTTTCTCCAAAATGACACACATCTCAGCAAAAAGACTATTTGTGCATTACATTAGGAGAAAGACAGTTGCAGACATGCAATTATTCTTCTTTCCATCTTTCGTTGTTTCCATCCATGTCCTATTCTCATCCTAGAAGATCTTCAAACTGAACCGCAGTCAGAGTTAAAAAGAAATTAAAAGACAAGACATGAAATTGAGACTTTTCACTGTTTTTCCAAAGCATGGGGAAAAACTGCACTTGAGAGAAACAAAACCACTGCAACAGCCCCAGGAGTGACGCAGTCAACCGCACAATAAAATAATCTAGCAGGGTGTGCAAACAAGGCTAGGTTAGTGTTACAGATTGTGTATGCTGTTTACGTGACCCTCTGTATATACAATATTGTGTAACTGCCACGGCTCGGTGTACGAGAGGGCTGAGCATTCATGATGAGACATGTTCTGCATTTACACCAGGCTGTGTACAGGAATGCAATCCAGGAGACCAGATCTCAGACATGCCTGGGCAGAGTAGGCAAAGCGAATGGCCTGCTGGCTACGTAATGAAGAAGGATCATGGGCTGGCTGCTGGCGAGGAGCCCGTGAACGGATGGATCTCATCCTCCTACACCACTAGACTTCATGTCCTCCTGATGAATCTCCTTCCTGCACCAATTCATTTATTAGATACTATATCATGCTTCTGAGTGGTTTTTGGCTCAGGGACGGTGTTAATGTAATTGGGGGGGAAGACTAAGAATTCATCGGACACAAGAAAGAATCAGCTACGGAGGACATTTTCCCGAAAGCCATTTCCATCACCAGCTTGACTCCATGATCAGGCAAAAGTGTGTATAAACAAAACATGTTTCATATCATATCAGACAAAGTGTTTACCCATGTTGGGTAGCACAGTGGGACGACAGCTAGAGCTCACAGCTCCTGGGCTCTGGGTTTGATTCTCATTTACTCTGTGAGGAAACTACATGTTCACCTCATGTTTGTGTGGCTCCCCCCACCCACCCAAAGTCCAGAGACATGCATTTAGGTTAAATCAGTGACTCTCAATTGTCAACAGTCTGTGTAAGTTTCAGTACAGGAGATTGTTCTCTGAGGGACTGGTGTCCCTTCCAGGCTGACACTATACTCTAGGATGAGCTCCTGACCATTGAATGGATCAATGTGTGCACATGCTCATATGTGTCAGAGGAAGATCATGGCCTGTTTTATGTACAAGGTGCATCACTGCATCGGCCATCACTGGGTACTGAGAAAGCCCACAAAGGGGGAACTGCCTCATACTGCATCTGTTAACAGAACCCCTTCACGGTGTACAACGGCGAATTGGGAAAAACTTACCAAATCCGACTTGAAGTAACTCATTGAATTTTCATCCAGCACAAAATATCTTCTCTTCCAGTTCTTCATCTGAGAGATTACAAAAGAGGAACAAGTGAGAAACCTAGGAAACCTGACCACTGTAAAGCACCCCCCCGCTTGGACTGTATACTGAGCACAGATGTCCAGGACTCACCACAGCCCCTTGCTTCACGCAGTAGCCCGCCTTGATGATCGAGTTATCCTGCGCTGACTTGCCCAGGAAGTATGGGAGCTGGCTGTGAGACCTCTTCAGACCCTCATGATCCGTCCCATTCTGCCCATCACCCCCCTCCTGCTGTGGAGAAGAAAACAAAGGTCTCAGCAAAGTGCAGTATCTGAGAATCTGAAATAGTCACCCAGTGGAAACACCACATGATTACTCCATATAACTCTGGGAGCTGATGACATTTTTCATTTAGGTAACCGCAGCAGGTCCCTAAGACTGCTACAAATCATTAACACTTAATCCACTGATACAGCCTGATAGCTTTCCCAAAGCAATCCACTTTAAGTGACTTAAAGGTGTTGCAGGGTTACGTAAACTCTCAGGACTCGAACCAGAAACACCCTGGTTGCAAATAAAATAAAACTTCCTTTGGTGTACTCCCCATTCTTTTAAAAAGGGGGGGGGGGGAGGAAACCCAGTTATCACTGACTGACTCAGAGGAACGCCAACCTGTGTCTGGGTGACGATAGGGACACCCCCTATGATCTCAGTCCTGTATGACACCTGCTTCTTGGCACCCAGAACATCCAAGAGGGCCTTCTGATTCTCAGAGTTCTGCTGAGCATCACAAGACTTTGGCACCTAAAAAGAAGAAAATAAACTGTCTAAAATCCAAAGCTGAGTAAATGCAAGTTGGTTAAGGGTCAGGTTTATGGATAGTATGTCTCGGAGCTTTGCAATTCTCTGCACTTCAATACGGGAAGTCATGCAAAAGTAAGGAAGTAATGGTGACATTTCCACTAACAATACAGAGAGAGTTTCATCTTCATATTGTAGTGTCACTGGGATGATGCATTACCACCTTTTCCATTTGAGCAGGTCTGGCACTTTAGGTTTCTCAATTAAGTAATAAATCACACTCCGCCAACAGTATATCTGTCAAAATGATACACCTCTTCAGAGCAAAACATATTATGATGTAAACTATGAAATGCATATACCTTTTACTATGTTGAATACACACACAGACACACAAACACCATAGATAAACTTAATTTGATTTACTAGATGGTTGATTCTATCACTGATGACATGAAGCCAATGGGACCACCAGTGGGTACAATACATAACAGACCACTAACATCTGCATTCAAGCCCTAACTAGTCCCATTATTGCTGCTCTGTATGAAAGGACCCCAAAGCCTGTGGAATGCACTGAAGCCATTTCTGGAATGCCAGCAAAAACTGGGGGATAAATCCACAGCAGGAACAAGAGCAGAGACGCACAGGAAAGGCATGTTCCACATTTTACGGACTTTGATGCTACCAGAAACGAGACAGAGGAACTCCAGTTTATGTCTGAGTACAATGCAACATGAGGAATTTGTTCATTGCAGGTATTCAGACTGCTGGTTTCTCCTCCCCTCTTCCACTTTAAACAAGCTGGCTGGATAGAGGCTAAACAATTACGGATTTTAACTGACTGCTTAAACATGCATAATGAAAAGGTACGTCTATTACAAACGACAATAGGTGCATTGGCATGGAAATCAGCAAAGGCCAGGGTTAACTTTAATCAAAAAAGTGACCTCAATACAGACAGGGGGTTTTGTGGCTGTAAAATATGGACCTCACTCACTGCTAGAGTTAAAACAAACCGATTTCCCAAACAAAGGGACAGGACAGATGACATGTCCACTGGCCATTAGCTTCCACGGGGGGGTCAGTATACAAGGTCCCAGCCTATTGATCAACCCTCAATTGAAACAGCCCAGATTCCACAGCAACGACCAGGCAGCGATGCTCTCATGCAGAAGAAACTGATTAAAATGGAAAGTGCAGTGATGGGGGGGGGGTAATAAAACTGTGCCCAATAGTCCCCTCCTTATAGAAAGGCTGCGGAGAGTGGTGGAACACATTTCATTTCTGAACCAAGGTGCCCCAACCTGATCAAAGCAGGGCAGAGACCTGCAGCTTCTACAGAATTCATTTAAATTATCATCTGACTCAAATCTGAAACACGAGGAATCAGAATTACCAAACAAATTTATATTATAATTATTATTCATGTGAAAAGTGAAGACAAAACAGGAAAAGGGGATTTAACTGAGGGGGAATTTATCTTTAGTTTTATTTTGTAAATCAGAGATTTTATTTACAAATATTTTCACTATTTTATTTTTATTTCAGGGGTTTTACCTTAAATTCCTATGCAGAAAAAGTACGTAAAATGTGGCACTGCAGCACAAGATTGATCAATATGATCATAGGTGAAGTAATATAATATACAAACAATTCCTTCTGACAAGCAATTAGAAGCCAAGTTCTCTTTTTTTTTTTAAAAAAAAAAAAAAGAAAAAAAAAAAAAATCACCAGAATCTACATCAGGCTGAGCCAGTATTATTCAATGGGATGGGAACAGGACCCCAAAATATAACAATTCCCATATGTAAAATGCATCCTCTGGAAGCCTGAGCACAGAAACTCACTGTGATTTTGGTGGCCTTGTTCAGCACATTCACCCACTCCACCAGGTCCTGCTGGTCGTCGGCCTGCAGGAAGAATTTCCTCATGCCAGCGTTGATGACTTCAGGGATAGCAGAGGGACAGAGGGAGACAGAGATCATGAGGCAGACATCCAGCTGGCTATTGAGGGTGAGGCCAGACAGCCCAAGCATAAAAAACGAGCTACAGTGATCTGGCCAATTAACTGCATTTCTGGAGCAGCTGGTCCAGCAGGATAGGGGACTAATGACTGTGACGAAGCCTCTAACCACATGGAGCTCTTCATATCAAACAACAGCACACTTACACCCTCAGTAAAGCAAGAACACAGGGGACGTAGAGTTTATACACATTCCCTATGGTGTCAGCATTAGCTACCTTTTTTTTTTTTTTTTTAAACCGAAAACAGAACACCCCCATGTATAAAATACGTCATCCTTTCATCCATCAACCTTGGCCTTCATAGCTCGTCCATGTCAAACTGGTGTAAATAATACTATGGTGGTGTGGACTGGATGACACAGAGACTGAAATGGTCCTCTCTCACGCTGTCACTCTCGAGTGCTATGAGGTCTCCAACATACAATGCCCGCTTTCTTCCTCAGCGCTCAGAAGGTCCAGTTGCTCCTCCCCAACAAGGCCGCAGTGTTTCGGCGTGCCCGGCGCATTGAAGAAAGGCCATGAGCAAACTGCCCCTTCCCAACAGACCCTGACTCTACAGGAAAGATTAACTCATCCAGCACTCATCCCGCTCCATACGGACGGCTTAATCCACATTCCCAACTCCCCACCGTTGGTGACACTCAACAGCTGTGACACAACCAAACACACCGATCTCGCTGCATAGGGAAGTAGCCGGAAGGAAATACATCAAACACTAACTGGGTTTTGGGTTTAGACCAAAGAAACACAGCAATGGCAGCGATGGAATCTGCTGCTGGATGGCACACTTGTACGCTTGTAGACGGAAAGTTAAGTAACCGTCCAGCTTTTCAACTGTTTTTTTCCCCACCTGCTGTTTAGAAGAATCGGGTCTAGTCTGGACTTCATTACCCTCTTTTGGCCATGTCTTATTTTTCCCCTGGAGAAAAACACTTTGGGGTAGATTCCCAGCTGCCATTGCATGTGGTTCCCCCATGCATCTGGCAAGCAGGTCTTTCCCACCGCACTAAAAAAGCTAGAGCTGGGAATCACATGGAGGCCTTGGCTTTTGTTACCGCAAAGCAACCTCGAGAACAGCGCTCCCAGACACAGTGAAGAGGCTTCTACTCAAAAGACTAAACAAGGGGCGCAACGAACATTTAGCGAGCAACCATCTAAAAATACCCGCATGGGTTCCGATTCCGGATCTGGCATTGTGCCGAGGAGCCGGTTTCCCTGGTGACATAGGCGGCTTTGCCACTGCGGGTCACCCTACTGCTTCCTTCCATTGAGTACCGGCAAGCAGCGATAGGACAAAGGAGTCTTCCTCGGAGTCACGTCCTTCAGGAAGGCTGCACAGGGAAGCTCTGCAGATCTGCAAGAAGCGAATTCTTGACTACTGCAGAAGTTCTAACGCTTACTTGTGAAACTTCACCAGATGAGCATGCCATCAGACCCTGTAACAACTCAATTTTTTCTGTCATTTGTACTGTCACAATCAGTAAATACTTTAATATCAATATCTTGATTTATTCACAGGTTCTATAAACATTATAGACCGTTCAAATAAATAAAATTACCACTTTCTGCAAGTAATCTAACTTCAAGCTACATTAAAACTAATTAAAATAACTGGAAATTTAAATTCCTAATGTCAGATGGTGACTGATCCATTCCATAAATGTGGGGTTACGGGTTACTCATTAAAGCCACGCATGACTGTAAACACTGAACAAGAGTAGAATTAAGGTAGGCTCACCCTCCTACACTGGGCTCTTCACTGATACCTATCAGCCAGGTGTGCAAACACAGGTCATGTTTGCATTGTAACATGGACAAATTTTACTCAGTCACTTCCATTAATCGTCCATCCTTGTCAGGGTCATGGTGGTCTGGAGCTTATATTGGAATCACCGGGCATACACACTATGGGCAGTTCGGTATCTCCAATTCACCTGAACTCTATGTATGTGGCCCATGTGAAGAAAAACAGAGCACCTAGAGGAACCCCAAGCAACATCCAAACTCCACATAGACCAAGCTGGATTTCAACACATGCCTGAACAGTCCAGGTGCAATAAGGCAGCAATGCCACCTGTTGTGCCACGGTGTTGCTTCAAGAAATTTAAAAAAAAAAAAAAAAAAACATATTTAAAGACGAAACAGTAAAATGTTAACTTATTTTGAAAATTAATAATTGAACCATTCTTAATGAAAGAAGCTGGGGGGTAATTTCTACATAGTTAGAAAAACCTGATTTAGAATGGATTCATAAATTAATGATTTCCCTCTACTGGAACATACTGCATCTCATGACAACTGGAATTCATGACCCCTAGAACTCATACTACAAATTCAGTCTGGAATATTATGTGCCTCAATGAATACAGAATTGAACCTACACAATGAAAAGCTTCTCGACCCCTGACGGGAACACCAGAAGTTTCCATGGGCAAGAAGAGGAGGAACATTTCACAAGTCAACAAGTCAAGTCAAATCAGCCTTACAGAGGGCAAGGTGATCAACAGCAATGCAGAAGATCATACCATCAGGTACAAGGAAGGCAGATTTTCAGAGGTGAGAACACAAAACAACAGAAAGAACCCCATTTGGTCCAGGTTAGGGTTCAACAGTGCTGCCGAAACCTCTGTGTATATTCACTGCAAAACATTGGCTGGGGGTCAGCTGTATCACAAAACATGTCACAGCATTACCTTTTACCATGTTCTTTCACAGTATTCATCCAAGAGTCACACAAAGACAATATGGAAAAACACCACCTGTTGCTATGCAACATGTTCCTAGATGTTAGGTTGAAGGAAACACCAAACTCCATCAGGTAGAATTTAAACAGGCAGCGCACCCAAATTCAGACATGTTCAGAGTCGCTTCATGAATGTTTAGCTGCATCACAAACAAGTGACTTGGCAGTGAATTCACAAATCATGACAGTTATGATCAGATTAACAATTATCCATGAAATCCAGCATGTTTCCAGAAGCAGTGAGTTAACCATCTGAAAGAAGATCGAGTCCAAGACAACGAGGGGGGGGACTTACCAAAGCAAAATTCAGCCTTTGGCCTTTGCTTGGTGGCATCACTGACCTGCAAGGAAGGAGGAATCAGGAACTAAACATTAGCTGGTTTCAAATAGAAAAAGGGGGGGGAGTACAATTCTGACAAGCAAAATCTACCAGTGACCTTGGAAATGTAGGTGAGCTTGAGGGAGCCAACGCATTCTGTTCCTGGAGGGAGGTTCTGGAGAACAGGGAGGACATACAACTGATTAAGAACAAGTTCTGCAAGTCTTTACAGTTGGGCATGAGAGGTTAACAAAATGAGCACAAATGCTTTAAAAAAAAAAAAAAAAAAAAAAAAAACTTCAAGTGTCTTCACTGTCAATAAAATTACAGCTATAATGTTATATAGGCCCAACACAAGCCATACATATCTTGCATTTATATACAGTACTGTGCAAAAGTTTCAGGCACTTGGTTGGGGAAAAAAAAGCTGTAAAGTGAAAATGCTTCCAAAAATAATGCTCTTAATTAATAAACTTTCTACAAATCTTAGTAACCATCCATCGTCATCAACCGCTTGTCCCGAGTGGGGTCGCGGTGGGCTAGGCTGGGTCCCGCTCTCTGGCGGGTCTGGGGGTCGAGTCCTGCTTAGGGTGCCTTGCGATGGACTGGCGTCCCGCCCTGGGTGTGTCCCCTCTCCCTCCAGCCTTGAGCCCTGTGTTGCTGGGTTAGGCTTCGGTTCGTCAAGACCCGGCTTGGGACAAGTGGTCTCAGACAGTGAGTGTGTGTGCGTATATATGTGTACTTTCTTTAACGACATACAAAACCCTTACTGTAATACTGTAACTTTTTGCAAAAGAAATCCTTGGAAATCTAAAATATGCTCTTTCCCATTGACATTAATGCAGAAGACAGTAAATCATCTAAAACAAATATTTCTGTGAAACATCTAAGTACCTAAGACTTTTGCAGAGTACTGTATTATACATTTTTTTCTTCTAGAAGCAGCTAAATATTTACCGGAGAACCTTTAAGAAGCTTGTTCACAGGTAAAACAAGAGACCCTCCAGGGTCTTTCAATGATGGCTACAAGTGCAGAACGCCAGTGATGTCATACTGCCTTGGGTAAATAGTGTTCCCAGATCCTCAGCCTACAGCAAACTTCAACAAGGCCTTGAAAAGAGATGCAAACTTGTCTGGGACACCAGTTTACCCAGGAAAGCCAACGTCACACAAACAAGGAGTAACTGGCAGGTGGAACGTGAAGATGCTGATTCATTACCACTTGAGCAAAACCACAGTGACCACAGAGGACTCACAGCATCCTTCAACCCACCTCCCCACCCAGACCCTAATGACAATTCATCTCATTCAAGTGCCACGACTGGGAGGAAGGCATGAGCGGATATCGATACAGTGCCCCGAAATACCGAACACAAAACACTAATCATCAACTCCACACCTGTGACCACCAGGGAAGTGTCAGAATCAGGAGCCCATCCCCACCAAACACATGCTTTTCAGGTAATTGAAATGCATTGATTTGGTCTTCTCGGCTGCTGCCAGACACCTGGTAGAACACCTTCCTATGGAGCACAGACACACTTGTGTGTAGTATAACCTTTATAACCGGAGGGCACATGTTAAAACCGGTGCCTTATGGGAAACAATGTACTCAGAGTATATCATACAAATTATCATACATGATGTGTACAGTAAAGAAAAGTAATTTAATTGATAAGTTAACCTTTCATTCAAATCAAAACCTGCACACACAGTACTGGTGCCACACAGCTCATTGGCTGTACGAGAGGACCTGGGTTCGAATCCGGCTCATTTTGTAGGGAGTTTTCATATTTCCATTGCATTTACATGACTGTACACTCGTGTACATGTTTTCTTTCATGCAGATGCTCTGGTTTCCTCCCACTGTCCAAGACGCGTTTCACGTGAACTGGTTCTGTTCAGTTGCCCATACTATGTGTACGCATGTGCTCTCTTTCAGAAAAGGGTGCACTGTAGTGACTTTAATATATATAGTTTCAGCTAAATACTAGTCACTCGGGAGGAAACTATGCTAAATGAATAAATGTACAAGTACAACCAGATACCATCAACAAATGGGAGGTCTTCCAAAGTGCAAGCAACATGTTTCGTTTTATTTTGAAGCAATTGTGTTATTATTACTACATTCATACAACTGCATAACTCTTGCATTGCTCCAACAGACAATGAGATACAGATGCAGACAAATGATTCACAAAGTACAGTCACTTAGTCCAATACCACCATTTTTGCAAGAATATTGCACTAATGGCTGCATATAGAATTTATGGGGAATATCCCCCCCCCCCCCCAAACACATTAAAAATTTATGGAGCAGATATGAGATCGGGAGCAATGTGGGTCCAAAAGAGACTTTTCTAGAATGTACTATTAATTACTGAAAACTAGTATTATTTTTCATCAGTTAAAGTGTGTGAGGTGTGTTCCTACCTGTGGGTTGTCCATATACCACACCAGGCTGCCCTCCTGCGTGTCCAGGATGAAGTAGCGGCGCAGGAACTTGCCGCTGTTCTCATTCTCCTCGATGTCCAGGAAGCCACAGATGCGGTTCTGCCGGTCCACGTAGGGCATCTTCCGAAGTCTTGTGTCTTCTACTGCGGCCCGGCGGATGCAGCACAAGGCAGGTGGTCAGGGAGGGGGAGGCCTGGAGGAGCCCAGAAGACGGTGAGCGATGAGTGGGTGAGCGATCGGCTCTGTGGGCCTCGTGTGCGGCGACGCCTGCCCTTCTGTGACTCGTGGAACGCGAGTTTCAGTGCACACTCCCCTCTGCTCTCTTCTCCTCCCTCCAACCCCTTCCCCCACCTCATTCCACTATCCTTCCTCACTTGCCCCCCCCCCCCCCCCTTCCCAGTCACATCTGGCAAACAAGGACAAGAGGCTCCAATCCTGAGATCTGCAACTTATGCAAATGACAGAAGCAGGTCGTTCGAATCTTAACGGAAAAGGACAGGAATCGTCTTCAACGCTTTTAACCTCAGCAGACGTTCATCTATCGAACCCCCCCCCCATTTAACCTTATCTGCAATTTTTTTTGTGCTATGCCACGCTTCTGAAATGACAAGCAATCTGGTCTGAACATCAGATCTGCTGCTGCACCCTCACGATCTGACAAATACGACTATTAACCACGATCCTCCGTGGTGGCGGCGACTCCTCCCGTATGAAGGGGGGTGAAGTCCCTCGAGAGCAGCGTGATGTCCATTGTGAGCAACGGCAAGCAGCGGAGCTGCGAGCCAGGGTTCGGGGATTTTCCCAGCTCTGCCGTGCCATCTCTCCCCTCACGGCTGGCTGCACCCGCCAGCGTATGTCACGCACAGCTCCGAGGGGGGGGTGTTTCACTAATGCTGGAGAGGAGAAGCGTCCTCAGCAATCCCAGATGGGCCCCAGAGAATACATCGCAGCCCTTGCCTGGGTCACTCTCTTGCACGCCAAACCCCCCCCCAACAAACAATCGTTCATTAATGGACTTATCAATGCAAAACAAGTACCAGGTGCCCTATGAGGCCTAACACACTGACAGAGGCACGGTGTGAAACCACAGTGGTGCACTCTAACACGATGAGCCCAGCACCCATTAAAGAAATAAAAGTGGGCCCTGCAGAAGACCAGGGTGCAAACATCTAAATGAATAAATCTAAATTTAATCAAGAAGTTTGATCCTGTACTATTTTTATTACTACAAGTCAATATTTTGCTGAAACTTCTGACCAAAGTGACTTATGAGAGATGATCGGCTTTACAATTACTTTACTACATATTCAGCAGGAAATCCTCTCTATCCTTTCCAGACATCTTCTTAATCTGAGATCTCTGTTCAAAGTGATGCACAATGTAAGTAAACTTTGTAATATACCCATTTATACAACAAGGTATTTACATTCATTTTGGGGTAAGTACCCTGGAGCAGGAATTTGAACCCAGGGCATTCAATTGGAAAGTGGTGGCTCTAACCACTAGATGACCAGCTAGTAAGAAGATCTTATATTAATTGCTGTGCTTTCCCAATGTTATGGGGTCGTTGCTTACCTAATACGGCAAAATATGGAACCGCCTTCAACTTCCATTCCAGATGCATAAATAGGCAAATTATGTTAAGTAGCTTATTACAGTACAAATTATTGCAAGTCACTTTGGACAAAGGTGTCAGCTATATAAAGGCTGCTAGAAATAAATAACAATAAAAATGATTTTATATATATAAAACAAAGTATTAATAAGTCAACATCTGCACAATCAAAGTATAGTAGCCTAAAGGTCCAATAGTTTTCAATGCTGGGAACCATCTATACTGGTCAGACACTGGGGCAGGATGTGGGTAAGAGAGCCAAGCAGGCTACATGGTTAATGATCAGCTGCCAGCGCACAATACAGGACAGGGGACGGAACCATGGACGGGGGAAGAACGGACTCTTTGCAGACACGGGGCAGCGGATCTCAGCAGGCCAAAACAGCACTGTGAGCGCAGAGGGGGAGATGCAGCCAGCTGGACGAGTGGGAGTCCGCAAAGGAACAGAGGAACATTATTCTTATTAACCACAGAGCCGGGCTGAAAGGTCGAACCCCGGAAAAGGTCAGCACACGGGTCCGATTCTGCAGCTGACTCACTGCCCGGCTGCCAACAAACCACCGATTCTCCAGGAAAACAGCCACTCTCGCTCCAGTGTGAGAGTGCTTTTGTCCACCACTAGCACCATGCCTGTAAAATGCCATAAATAAGGGGCGCATGGGGGTGGTGGGGGGGGCACAGGGCTCCAAAGGCTCGTTCTGGACAATGAAGACCACGGATAACAGCAACATTATCGCCATTGCAACTGGAGGCAGACCAATTTATAGCTCATGAGCAAAAGCGTAAAAGCTCGCCGTTTCAGAAACACGCCACTGTATCGTCTGCAGTACGGGGTGGGGGGGTTATGGGCGTTGTATTAAAGGACAATTCATCTTAACTGATGAATCTTATTCATTTCCCGCAGCCTCTCTGGTTTAAACTGAATATTTGGAAAATTAGGCCTTTGTTTCACTCTGCAGTGCTACATGGTTCATGGCACCAGTTCAGATGGCAGAATGGGGTTGGGGGGGTCAGAAGATGCGTTCTTGGCCCTTTGTTTACGAAGTTCTGCAGCCCTGAAGGATGATCAAGGAAAAGGAGAAAAGTGAAAAGCTGTCACATCAAACAGTTATGGTGAACAGCCTCTTCCAAAGAGGGGAACTGCCATTGTACCCGTGAGTGCGCTCCTCTTAAATATGAAATTATGGACGCAAGTAAAGTGTTGTATACATTTTTGTAAAAACACATAGGGTGATGAATAAATAATGGTATGCTAGACCATCAGCGGACCTGCTCCCTGATACTGCAGGATGTGATCACATGGAACACCCCAGCAATACTGCTAGTCCTCCACTTGTGACCCCGAGCTCTTCCCAAGATCTCTTGTGAGTGAACTCCAATGCCTGGAGCTTGTCTACTCTAGAAGGATCTCAAAACATCTCTTTTGGACTCGCTTCTTTCCAGATCTCCGAACTACTCCGTAAACTTGCACATCATTGCCCGTCTACCAAAAAAAGCTACGGTACCAATTCCACGTCAAGGTAAAACAGGCTGGTTTCAACAGCGACGTCAGATAGACAGACAACTTTGAGAATCGTACGTATGCGTCTACATCTCTTCATCTGTTGGAGAAACACACTTTTGCTTTCTGTGAGCTGTAAATGAAGAAATGGAAATATACATATACAATATATGGGGTTTCATACCAACTCAGGTCCAAATGCCTCCTCCTGCTGTAAACCCCTAGACCAAGGTACTAACCCCAAATTAATATAGTAAAAATACCCAGCTGTATAAGAGGTAAATAATTGTAAGATGCTTACTAAGTCACTTCGGAGAAAAGCATTAGCTAATATATATATATATATATATATGTATGTATGTATGTATGTATGTATGTGTGAATAAAAAACTAAATTAAAAAAATATAAATAAAATAAAGTATTTGTGAGTTCCACCCCCAAAAGAAACTCCTACAGGGATGTAGAGCATGAGAAGCTCTGGAACAGTTTGCCAGGTGCTGTCCTATATCAGGCCCCTTTCTGTCTCATAGTTACGCCAAGGAAGTTAAGCATAAAGCATCAATAAATAAAACCGAGGCCATTTCAATATTTCACGGGCCCCTCCGAACATGCACAGTAATAGTGTTACTTTGTGAGTGCATTCTAGGGAAATGTGACACGACTAAAAAGGGTCAGTCTTTGGCCATCTTCTGAGCAAACTGTGGCCGTTCCGACCTGGACTGGGTGGATCGGGGCACGATAGGGGGGATGGCGGTGGGGGGGGGGGGGGACACGGGCAACAGACCGTCTCACACCACAACTATCCCGAAACAAGAAGGAAGCTTTTGGCTGTCCGGTATACTTGTCGGAAGCACAGATAAGACCCATCCGAGTCACACCACAGCTATGAGAACTATGTCTTTAATTCTGTTCAGATGGCGGTGAACAACAAAAAATGAATGTAAGCCGTAGCACAAATAACCACAATTTGGTTTCCTTGTAAAACTATCTTTTCTCTGTGATCGGCATCAGACCAAGGCTGTCTAGGTCAGATCTGAACACACATTTATCTAGATCTATGTCTAGACACACACACACACACACACACACACACACAAATATTAATTCATTTAGCAGATGCTTTTCTCCAAAGCCACTTCCAAAGAACTCTGGTGTTATCAGCCCTCACACCTTATTCACTAAAGTGACTTACACTGCTAGATACACTACTTACAATGGGTTACTCATCCATATATCAGTGGAATACACTGTCACTCACACACTACGAGTGAACCTGAAACAGCATGTCTTTGGACTGTGGGAGGAAACCAGAGCACCTGGAGGAAACCCACACAGATACGGGCAGAACATGAAAACTCCACAAAGAAAGAACGGGAATCAAACCCACGTCCTCTTGCATCACCCAGGAACTGTGAGACAGCAGTGCTACTCACTGTGCTGCCCAGGGCTTGTTAGTTTGGATCACACATGCATGTATGGGATCCTTGGACACACAGACACACACAAAAAAGCTATGAAACAGTATGGAAATAAGTAGCAGGAGAGAGTCATGCTCAAGGCGTCCCACGCAGTACTTCAAACAAACTTGGGGGGAAGGGAAAAAAAAAAAGGGGGGTCATATTTGGGCTCAAATAACACCCCCAAAACTAAATGCCTAACTGTGCAAATCTGTATTTAAAACAGTAGAACTCCAAGTGTTTGCCTAACCAGTGTCAAATATGGATTGACAACTTGTAAAAAAATAGAAGGAATAGGGCAAGAGTACAGCACAGTGAAAGGATCTGAACTCGGATGCCTTCAGCCTCTGATCGCTCCCTAACCTCCACAAACAGCAGTAAGTTCTCCACCTGTGGCTGCTCCATGCTCTCTCTCTGCAGACATCCAGAATCAAAAGTTGGTAGGTTCTCAGTTTTGTCTGCAATACAGTGGAATAAAGTCCCTCTGTCCCTCAGAACTGCTTAATCCCTTTAAACATTCAAATGGGGTCTTAAGATGCATTACCTGTCACAATCACCTTTGCATTTACTATCAGTTCCAGAGGCTGCTGCTGGTGTAATGTGTGCCGGCAAAAACAGTGCTCCTGGACACGCTGCCTATGCTTCAGCAATAAAGTGTTTGCGCCTAAATCTGTCTGCTGCAAAATTTTATTTAATCTAAGTTGTGGGTGGCTTTAGGGAACAGTGCTGAAAAATTAATGAAAGAAAATGTAAGTCGCCAAGAAAATTGTGTAAATACAAAGTCTGTGACGTGTTTTGAGTAAATACCACAATAGAAGCTGATGACTACAAATGAATAACTATATGTAAGATTTTTTTGCTAACAGCTGGTGATTATCCTACAGGTTTTTATTTTATTTAGCCAAAGGTTCATAGCAATGTGAAGCAAGCACATCTTAGAACTTGTCAGTAGCATCTACAGACACCCCTCTACTCAAGTAAATTTCATTTACGTAAATCCGGATTTACGTAAAAAATTCCCGGCATACACATTACTTACGGATAGCGCTTTTATTGTACGCAAAACATCTGAAATACGTTAAGTGCAAGCTGGCATAGCCAAACAAGGCAAGAAGCTGCATCTTCCAAGTTCGTGTTTTGAGCCGTGAACACATCTCTTCTTGTTAGCGTAGTGCTTTTGCGTATTTTTTTTTTTTTTTTTTACCCATTTCATTATTTATAACGCCTCGTGGTGAATGTGCACTTGAAGGAAGACGAGAACCGTCTTGGAAGCACACAGCAATCGATTTGAAGAAGAAAATGGAAAATAATAAGCAAGTGTGAAGGTGGACAAAGACTATCATCTATAGCACGGGAACCATGTTTAGCCAAATCGACTATAAATACAATAGCGAAGGATGCTGCACTTATAAAAGAGCACGTGAAAGGAAAAGCTAGCACGAAAACAACAATAATGAAGAAATGTCAAGCTACGATAACGGATAGAAAAATTATTAATGTTATGTTGAATGGTGGAGGAGGGGGAATTGACATACGTAACTTTTGACTTACGTAAGGGGTTAAAGAATGGTCTATTTGCGTAAGTCAAGGGGTGTCTAATTGATAGCTTAGAGTTTTATTTTGTTGCCATGTATTTTTTTTCAATCATTTATTCAATTTTTTGAATGTTTTATGTCTAATTGATTTTAGAGGAATACACAGAGGTGCAATGCTCTTACTATGATGAAATGAAAATATTGATGCTTTCAACAGATGTTAAGGAATACATACTGATCAGCAAATTAAAAAAAAAAAGTTAAAACATTATTGCAGATACTTTTTGACTTACCCTTGCAATGTATTGTGGATGTTTTTATGGATGAAATTTTTATATGTTTTCTTTTTACTTGCATTTACTTTAATAAAAAAAAAAAGTTAAAAATAAATTAAAATGCTCAAGAGGAATGGATCGAACTGTCCACGTCAAACAAAGAGGTTCATTTTAACCTGGATCACACACCGCGCCCTTGGCTGTCTTGACAAGCCCACCATGTCTCTTCTAAGCAGAGTGTTCTAAAACAACTCCCTGGAGTCTTTCCGCTGGTGAAAGGGCTAAAGGGCTTGTGGGTTTGGACCCAAAGAGGTCACATGGTGCCGCACCCTTAATGGGTAAACTTGTAAGACCTGCAAACAGCTGCTCTGGATAAGAAGTAAACCCTTCCTTCGTATAACGGGGTCCAACAAAACGTTACATTTTATGAAAATGTTTTTTTTAAACACAGAAGAACTTACTATTCAGCACAACGCAGTAGTTTTACACCTACAACAAGTGTAACCAATAACAAAATCTACCATAATAACCCTAATTCAAGTATAAGATTGCAAATTTCTACAATTAAGCTTCATAAAGGGATTAGCATGTAGCATAGTGTTTATGGCTTCTGTGTTTGAAGGTCACATGCTCAAATCCCACCTTCTGCTGCAGTTTCTGGTCAAGGTTTATACCCTAAATTATTGCAGTAAAATTACACAGCTGTGTAAATGAGTAAACCATTGTAAGTTGATTTACATAAGTTGTTTTGGAGAAGCGTCAGCCTCGTAAAAAATGCAAATAACTATTCAAATCAAATAAACGGATTTCATAACATGAACACCATTACAGTTCTATAAATAAGGCGTTTCTTCCGTAGTTTACAAGTTGGAGTCTGAAGGTGACACTGATGGTCTGAAAATAATTTACTTTCATGGTACCAGTTTCACAAATTTTTCGATAAGTTACAGAATCATAGGCATATATTATAAAACATGATATTATAATTGTCATGCCTAAAGGTACCTTATATTTTGGATTATTTTTTAAGATGACATTTTTCAGCCAGGAACTGATTGGTTTTTTTTTTTTTTTAAACTGAAAAAATACGTTAATTCGATCCCCTCACCATGGCACTTGGGCTGATCTCTTGACTCAAATGAAGCTTCTTAGGCAAGGGATGGGTGTATTAGCTAAGCAAACAAAAGCAAAAATGCCTTTTTCTCCCTTGGAAAAGTCGGGGCCCAGCCCAGCACAAAGCCTCTGTCCGCCCCGGATCGTGAGAAGCGCCAATACGTCGCTCAGATTTCCACCCAATCTTTCATTCTACAGCCGTTAGATTCTCTGAAGATGAGGAATGTCAAGTGTACGCAAACACTAGCACTGCATTTATCTTTTATGTTGCTGGAGCTTTGAGACGCGTAGCGTGTGGGCACGATGCTCCAGTTTGTACCGAGAGGCAATGGAAAGTAAGAAGGAATGTCTGCATGCAACTCAGACACCAGCAGCTGAAATATTAATCTAATACGAATTCCCTGTTGGACGACCGTAGAGGAAAGTTTCTGGTGACTAGGCATGAGTTCGCGATAGAAGCGCGGGACACACTGCAAAGTTTGACCCGGTTCTGGCTTAGTTTAAAAACCATCAGAATGGCGAGCTGCTCCCAACAAGAGGAATGATGACTCACCTCTACTCTCCCTGCACTCTTCTCTACCGCTATTACTGCCATTATTGCTATTAATGTCATCATCGTTATCAGAATTATCATTATTTTAAGGCAGTAAATGGCATTGCTCCGGCTTACCTTTGTGAGATTACTGATTCTTATATTCCAGGACGATATCTTCGTTCATTGGATGGCGGTTACCTTAAAGAATTTGTGATCAATAAGACCTCAGTAGGAGGTCACACCTTTAGCTATAGAGCACCTAAACAGTGGAATAGTCTACCAGTTACTGTCAGGAATGCCCCATCTGTCACAGTCTTTAAATCCAGGCTTAAAACTTCCATGTTTACTCTGGCATATCAATAACCAGTGAAATTTTTGTTGACTGTGCTTCCCCCTGCGATGGTGCAGTGGGTTGGACCACAGTCCTGCTCTCCAGTGGGTCTGGGGTTCGAGTCCCGCTTGGGGTGCCTTGCGATGGACTGGCGTCCCATCCTGGGTGTGTCCCCTCCCCCTCTGGCCTTACGCCCCATGTTGCCGGGTAGGCTCCGGTTCCCCGCAACCCCATATGGGACAAGCGGTTCCGAAAAAAAATGTGTGTGCTTCCCCCTCCAGGGGTATTAACTTCTATAATCTCATTAAGTCATCATTTACTAACAATTTTTTTTCTTGTTGACTTACTGAGCATTGTTTTCCTACGACAGGACCCGAGGAGGCCAGCCGGTCATCATACCAGCCCCCTATGCTGACTGAAGGTGATTCCACCTCCTATGATGGACAAGACGCACCTACATGAACTGGAAGATCAAATTATTACTACTCATCTACAATGTTATTATCAGTTGTATAACTTAATTCTTTATAATTCTACAATGCCCAGGAGGGGTTGGTAGCCACTAGCACTTGGACCCCCAGAGGTTGATTTTTTTTTTTTCCTCCTTTGACTTTCAGTTGAGAATTTTTTGTTCCTTTCCTCTGTGGCCAGTTGACATACTTACAGCTTAAATAATTGCATGGATAATGTAGTACTCCAGTATATAGTCAACTGTCTTGTTTCTTTTTCTTATTCCTTTGTTCAATGGTCTGTGTCACTGCGTGAGAAGAACGCGCTACAAAAATAAATTGAATTTAGGTCATGTATAAATTAACATGACTGATATGTTGTATCTCATTCTTCACTAAATTCACACAGTATTCATGTTAAAATAATGTCAATATAAAAAATAATTTACAGTAGAGCATTATATCTTCATGCTGCACTACACATTTCCAAATCTGTTTTCCTTCACCGTTTCTTTTCTGCAGCACCAGAACACCCACCTTTTTCACTTGCTAGCCATTGTAAATAATAAAAAGAAAAACACCTCAAAGAGAACCACAAACATGTTTTGTAAACAAGAGCGTTTTCACAGATAAAATGCAGTCGCTCATAGACACTCCGACGTTGACTGAGACCAAAACAATAACAAATATGAGGGCCTTGCGGCAGTGTGGCCCGCCGAAATCATTGTACAACAGATGGAGCGGTCGTCATCAGAAGTTTCGACCAAATGTCAGGACTCTAAAGAGTCAGGGTTGCCACAAATTACGTCAGAAGTTGAGAAATACTTATAGTGAGGACTACTTATACTTCCCATATATAAAGCAGGGTATTCTTACTGCAGTAATTTAGGGCAAGTACCTCGATCAAGGATACAAGAGTTTGAATCAGAGACCCTCAGATTGCCAGGTTCTAGATCTAAGTACTACGGCACCTTGTAAATGAGAATCGCTGTCAAACATCTACTCTAAATACACAACACATAGACTAAGTGTAAGTCACCTTCTTGGTAATGTACCATGTATTCCCCTTACCATTGTTCTACCATGTTAGAAAATGGTAGCACAATAGACTAAGAATATGCCCCAGGACTCTTCCTATGTGTGAAGAGTTAAGGGGAGGTTAATTTTAGCACCTGATGCATCAGGTAATTTGTCTACAATGGGTTCGCCAGGAGGATCATCAAGGTTTGTAACAACATTTCAAGCAGCTGCAGCAAACAATGTAAACACCATTCCGACCTGTTAAATACTAGCTTGTCCATTCGGGCTTTACACATTCACCAATGCTCTGGATTATTGCATTACAAAAGGTTCAATTATCAAAATGGAAACATTTATTTTATACGTTTACCACCTTATTAAAACAATGAAAGTATTTAATATCTCATAGAAGCAATGAGACCTGCAGCAGAGGCCTATATTTGCGAACCGCCGGCGGACTGAGCAACGTTTATCAAATAATGTGGACGCAAATGAAATTCGTTGTGGCCAAAGCGCGGTCTACTGAGCAGAGATGTGCCGAAGAGCACGGAAGAATTCCTCAGCGATATTTAGAGGAGGCACGTCGAGCCAGATAACAGGAGGGATGGCTACTAAGTGTTAGCGCAAACTAAGCGACGGAGCCACCCACGGAAACAAACAAGGCTTTACAAACAATAGCTCCGAAGCTAGGAAGTTCTGCGTGCTTTAATAAGCAGACCTGTCAATGCAGAAAGAGGAAAAATACTTAGTCTTATCGGTTTCACATGGTGCAAGTTACGGCAAAGTTTCCAAGGTGTTTTTTTTTTCTCCCCCACAGACATTTCAGGGGTGTTCCTTGCAGGGTCTTGCTAATGGTAGCCAAGAAGTGAAAACATGACTAAAACTTAAAGAGCTCTTGTGCTCCGTTTCATTCTTGTGGGTTTGACATAAATGCATTGTGACTGCAGTGCGTGCACGCGCACGCACGCACGCCGAAGCTTGAGCAGGACTCAGCAGTCAAACAAAAGGCACTAATCAAGTCACCTGTGGGTCACCAGCTCTGCTGAAGGACAAGAGCAACAGGACTTACTCTGCCCTCAAAAAAAAAAAAAAATCCTAACGGCCTATTATGGTCTTTATGAAACCGTTTTTATTCGCTCAACAAAGAGCTCCAGAGCATTTCTCTGCCGAGCCTTTGGATGATAACGTGTGTGTTGTGCAACAATCTCTTTTCCTTAGCTGCGACACCTGATCTGTTGTGTGTGACCTGGGCACTCGGAACAATTCCGCATACACACTTCTACTTTATCTGTCACAGCTTTAATGTAACGTAACCTTCTGGTATTACACACACATCCAATGACATCATATGGCCAAAGTGTAATTAAATACTTCCCTCTATTTACATTTACATTTATTCATTTAGCAGACGCTTTTGTCCAAAGCAACACAGTACATCTCAGCAAAAGCACAATTTACGCATTACATTAAGAGAAGGAGACATAGCTGCAGACATGAGTCTCAGGCAAACCTAGTTTGTTCCCTACCACTTGCTACACCAAGGTTCATCGTTCAAGCAGGTGCATAAGACACAGACAAATCCCCAATACCCACACCATTTTTTTTTTTTTTTTTTATTAAATATTATAAGATACACAAATGAGCAGAACAATACCAGAGTAATGGCTGAATTAAGGTTGTATCTGGGGATGCTTCTGGAGTTACGATGCGTGAACAGTTACACCATAGACGATCTGAAGAGATCTTGGGCAAAGTGGATATTTAAATTACCATATTACTTTATTTTGTATTAACTTTCCTAAATGACATTGGAAAAGCTTTTTAAACTGATCTGTTAATTTCAATATCAGGGTATGAGTATGTGTTGATTCAAGGTAAGTATCGAGAACTAGAGCACTACAGCAGGAGGGGAATATGAAGACTGCAAAGCTACAGCGCTACCAACTACGCTACCTTCGCGACAGCTGGTAGTGTAGTGGTTAGAACTGCTGACTTTGGACCTAGACGTTGCAGGTTCAAATCTCACCTCCAGCTGTAGTACCCTTGAGTAAGGTACTTACCATGAATTGCTCCAGCTGTTTAAATGGGAAAACAATTGTAGGTAGATTAACATAAGTTGCTTTGGAAAAAAGCATCAGCTAAATTAATAAATGTGAAAGCTGCCCTAAAATCCATTTTAAATGTATTAAAAACTGTTTTGCAACCATCTTACATTAAGCTTTAAACAGTGAGTAAAAGATGCAATGTAATAAATCTTTAAAGCAACTATACCTACTAAAGTCGCTGGTAATTATACTGGAGCAATTTAGAGTAAGTACCTTGCTTAAGGGTACAACAGATGGAGGTGGGATTTGAACCCATGACCTTTGGGTCTGAAAGCATCAGCTTTGACTGCTATGCTACTGGCATGTGGCCCTTTAGTTCAGTTCAGTTCAGTTCAAATCATAATGGTGAACAGCACTATGGGTCAATGTAGGTTAATTAAAATTGATCTGTTTCTTTCTGACTCTCTCAAATCTGGCAGAGTACCAAGCTGTTCCTGTACTTCTGCTTATAGGTTCTTTCTAACCCTTGTTTCTCTTTTATGCTTTTGTCTAATCTCGTCTTTCTTTACAATTTAAGAATATTCAGAAGTCAAACGCTGTAGTATAAAGTATTATAGTTCATAAAGTATTATAGTTTTGAAATTTACGTATTGTGTCATAAAAAGTTTGGTCGGTTGTAAATTGTCCAGAATCCGCAGCAAAATAAATCAATTGTTACATTTTACTTTGTTAAATGATTGTGTGTTTTGGGGACTTAATTGTACAGACAGTATTGCTTGTAGCTATTTAATAGTTGGATGAGATGTATTCTGTTAGGAAGAGCTGGTAATGTAGTGATTAGAGCTGTTGCCTTTAAACCCAATGGTCATGGGTTCAAATCCCACCTCCAGCTGTAGTACCTTAGAGCAAGGTACTTACCCTAAATTGCTCCAGTAAATAACCCAGCTGTATTAATGGGTAAATGACAAAGTGGCTGAACCCCAAGTTGTTCTGGAGAAAGCTAAATAGAGAGATAAAAGTAAATGTAACACAATACAAATTGTATAAATGAATGGTGGAGAGTATTAACATAAAAGCTCCAAGTTTAACACTCAAACAAATACACTTTCCACTGGATTGAGGTAAAGATGAGCCTATTCTCAGTACTCACTGGATTTATACCTTCTTCATGAGCCAGTGCCCCCCCCTACAAATGACAAGGAGGATCTGGTTAAACAGTCCAGCCCCACACACAATACCCAGTTTCCTGTGTTTGTGAGAAACCTGCACTCTGCTGCTAGAGAGTGCCGTACTTCCTACTAGACAGGTGCTCGTCCTGCTCCTTTGGAGCAAAGACAGGACACCCCCCCCCCCCAAACACACAGTGGCACTGCAATAAGTCGCACTCATCTCTGATTTTTATAAACATAAACTACTTTTATGTTCTTTCAAAAGCAGTTATTAAGTAATTCATAACTGACCTTTGATGCATTCATGTCCCATCCAAGGTGCACCCCGTCTCACACCCACCGCCTCCAGGAAAGACTCTGGACCAATGTGACCTTGCAGTGGATAAGCAGTGATTGCGAAACATCCTTTCTATTCATCTTAAGTCAACTGCACCGCAAGTAACAACATCTGAGCTCCTCACATCATGTGGTCTCATCATGGGCTCGCCTTTGGAATCGCTTGTTCCCAGAGGAGGTCAGGGCGACATCATCATGGATGATGGAGCATGGATGGAGCAGAGATGACTGAGACACGAGGAGCTCATCCTTCACCACGCACGTCTCACAGATGACCAGTGGCACACCACCAATCGCTGTTGTTGGTCACTGTCACCAGTCACCACAAATCACTCTTCATTTACAAACACAGTGATCGCCGCTCACTCATCACTTATTATCATCACTCATCCATCCATCTGGTCACCAATCATTCATGGAGCTCCATTACCAGGCAGTAGAAGCTAGTAAATAAGAAGTCTCGCAAAACGTCGTCGTGCGCTATTCAAACTAAGCACTGGAAATCCACTAGATCCTCCACAGATCTCATGTTAATAAGAAGAGCCTAGCTGCGAGCTACCGAGCAGTCCGACTACCCGCGAGAACTAGTCACACGCCGTCCGTCCTCACAAATCATGCGTTTCCGAAATACACACTGACTCACTGCGAATCGCGATCAGGCCAGGGCAGGGGGTGTAGCGAACAAACCGCACTTCACTTACCGAGTTTGTGTTCTTTCTGCGAGTTTGGAGCGAACCTGCCGCCGATCTGTGGATCAGCCCATCGCCCTCCGACTTCTACAGCCACACAGGCGAGCAGGGTGGACGAGCGGAGCGCGAGGAGCTGGGCGTGGAGACTAAACTTTCTGCTACTCTGCAGAGGATTGTGGGAAATGCAGTTTTTTTATGGCAGGGGGAACTCGGCGCGACATGAACGCAAGACGGAATCAGAAGGAATTATGGGCGATGAAGTCTTTACAACTGCCGGCGATATTGATTAGTGAAATCATAGATCAGAAAGAGTCACGGGAGAAGTCATTTTTAATGTTAAATGAGGAAAGAACGTGAGAAGAAGGTATCATGAGAATTTTTTTTAATTTTAATAATAAGTTACTTAATTTGTACAAATAACAAAGTTTAGTCATTTATAAATGTGAAATTTCCACCTGATACCATGGTTTAAAGTTGCGGCAGCTGGTTGTTACTTATGTGCTGTATTATTTGTTTGATTCTGTTAAAATCCTCTTCTTCAGATGTGAATGCAGGTGACTAACAGTGCAGGTTTTATTTGCCGTTAGTGGATGCAGAATTCTATGATGGCCCCTACTAAGACTAACAGGCCTCTTGGTGTCTGGCTCCACAGTTCTGGGATCAGGCCTTTGAAGGATGTGGAGGCACAGTGGTGCAGTGGGTAGTGCTGGTGGCTCAGAGTTCTCGGGCTGTGTGGCTAGATGTAAGATCAATCTCCTCCTCGGTCTATGCAGGGTTTGCATAGAAATACTCATGTTTCTCTGGGCTTAGTGTGGGTGCTCTGGTTTCCTGCCACACTCCAAAGACCCCTGTTTCAACTGAGTTGTGGACTTCAACATTGCTGTATTATATTAATAAGTGAATTGTTGTAGGCCGTTTACCATAGTGTATCTAACACTCTAAGTCACTTGAATGAAGGTTGTCTGCTAGATACTTTTTTAATAATTTTGTACGTCACTTAGGGGAAAAGTGTCTGTTAAATTCAAGGGGGATGAGTGGACCGGTAATAATTAAGTCATATCAGTAACAGCAAGACTGCAGTGGAATTGACAGGACAGTCATGTACACTTATTCACTCATTCATACACACACCAAGAGCAATTTAGAGTCACAAATCCTGGAATAAATATGTGGATGAGCACCATGCAAACTCCATACAGACAGTGTCGAATTCGAACTGACAGCTGAAACCACAGCCCACAGGCGACCTGTGCTACCCAATGCACCACCGTGCCAGCCATAAATATAATTAAGAAAAACTTTATTTCAGAAGTCATTTTTTGGTATTTGTATTCATTTGTCTGCCTTTTTTTTTTTTTTTTTTGCATAGTGACTTACAGTCCAGAATGAACATATTGTGCAACAGACAAAAGGCTTCAATACAGGCACACAGCCAACAAAAGCACAGTTTTTTTTTCTCTTATGTTTGCACTTCTACGGGTGCTGATGTCTGGCATGACTGCTAATTAATACTCCGAGTTCAGTAAATACAAATAGAAACGTAACATCATTCTGCCACACAGAGACCTGCGTTTTGTGTTCAGGAGATTTGTCACACACTTTTTTGGAACTCTGACAATTTTTTAAATGCAGGGTTCCCTGAGTAGTTTCAACACAGCTGCTAAATTTACTCCAAATACTGTATGATTAATCAAATGCCAATTATTTAGTAATGTGTTGCCTCTGGCAGAATTGCTGTTATGATATTAAGTCATGAGTTTGAAACCTGACTGAAGGCTTCAGTGGGGCTCTACTTTTGACCTTGAGCAGGGGTACTTATCTTGCCCTGCTCCAGTAGAAAATGCACAACTGTACAAATGATAAAGTCTAGAAATAGTTTGGATCAAATCCAAAGTGCATCCCAGTGTTTATGCCTGGAGTGTCTGTTTTCTCACATTGAATTCTGCACCTGCGCCACCTAGCGGTGTAATGTGAAATAACAGCATCTGGCCCATTGCACATGACTACAATTATAACAGCGTAAATTCATACTTTAATACCTCATTTTACTCACTGTTAAAATAGGCCTTTCTGCAAATTTCAGATTTGGCCACTACAGTCTGTCAAGGTCTCAATTCAGTGTGATCTCTTTGCCTCAATGACATTTTTACCTGCTCTGTGTGTTTTTAAATTCAAATATATAGTGTTATACATAGTATCTCTCTTTTTAAAACTGGGTCTATTAATGTCTGTTGAGACAGTGGGGATTTCAGTTCCAAGCAATTAAATTTGAAAGGTTTCTTTGCTTCAGGTGTTCCTCTCTGAATGTCATTTAATTTCTTCAATGACACCTGCTGCCCCTATTAAAAGAAATTATATTAAAATTATAAAAGAAATGCAACCTTTAACATGTGCATATGTTCTAGAAGTCAAGGTAACTCGCTCAGTGACACAGCAGGTCCCCTCCTACAATTAAAGTCCATAGTATTGTGATCACACAGCCAGGTTAAATTCCTTGATCCTTTAACAGTATGATTTAAAGATTTTTCAAATAGACTGCTAAAGCTTGTAAGAAATAAAAAATGTACATGGTAATTATGCTGATAAACCTTTTATTAAAAATACTTCCCGGAGGACAGATTACACAATCAGCCAGCTTCGTACAGACCAGTCTGTCTACAACAGCTATTCCCGCTGAGCAAACGAAAACAAATTTAACAATAGAACACTGCAGAAAACCAAATGAAGGACCAACATACTTCTTCAAGCAAAAGATATTAAATGCAATGCAAATGAAATTCACCTGCTGTTAACATACAGGTTGTGTAATTAATTTTTATACCAAATAAGGCAAGAAATGCAACATGGTAATCAAGGACTTTTCAAAGAATTAAAACATTTATGTACCTCTTCACTGCATTTAATTTAACAATGTGTGGATTTTTTTTAAACCTGCGGGTTGTTTCTTAATCAGGTGACTGACATTTTTTTT